>NC_054507.1:0-302573 GCF_017639515.1 Carcharodon carcharias
ACTCTCAGACAGTGCATTCCAGATCCTAACCACTCGATTGACCCTGTCTCCACCACACTCTCAGACAGTGCATTCCAGATCCTAACCACTCGATTGACCCTGTCTCCACCACACTCTCAGACAGTGCATTCCAGATCCTAACCACTCGATTGACCCTGTCTCCCCACACTCTCAGACAGTGCATTCCAGATCCTAACCACTCGATTGACCCTGTCTCCACACACTCTCAGACAGTGCATTCCAGATCCTAACCACTCGATTGACCCTGTCTCCACCACACTCTCAGACAGTGCATTCCAGATCCTAACCACTCGATTGACCCTGTCTCCACCACACTCTCAGACAGTGCATTCCAGATCCTAACCACTCGATTGACCCTGTCTCCACCACACTCTCAGACAGTGCATTCCAGATCCTAACCACTCGATTGACCCTGTCTCCACCACACTCTCAGACAGTGCATTCCAGATCCTAACCACTCGATTGACCCTGTCTCCACCACACTCAGACAGTGCATTCCAGATCCTAACCACTCGATTGACCCTGTCTCCACCACACTCTCAGACAGTGCATTCCAGATCCTAACCACTCGATTGACCCTGTCTCCACCACACTCTCAGACAGTGCATTCCAGATCCTAACCACTCGATTGACCCTGTCTCCACCACACTCTCAGACAGTGCATTCCAGATCCTAACCACTCGATTGACCCTGTCTCCCCACACTCTCAGACAGTGCATTCCAGATCCTAACCACTCGATTGACCCTGTCTCCACCACACTCTCAGACAGTGCATTCCAGATCCTAACCACTCGATTGACCCTGTCTCCACCACACTCTCAGACAGTGCATTCCAGATCCTAACCACTCGATTGACCCTGTCTCCACCACACTCTCAGACAGTGCATTCCAGATCCTAACCACTCGATTGACCCTGTCTCCACCACACTCTCAGACAGTGCATTCCAGATCCTAACCACTCGATTGACCCTGTCTCCCCACACTCTCAGACAGTGCATTCCAGATCCTAACCACTCGATTGACCCTGTCTCCACCACACTCTCAGACAGTGCATTCCAGATCCTAACCACTCGATTGACCCTGTCTCCACCACACTCTCAGACAGTGCATTCCAGATCCTAACCACTCGATTGACCCTGTCTCCCCACACTCTCAGACAGTGCATTCCAGATCCTAACCACTCGATTGACCCTGTCTCCACCACACTCTCAGACAGTGCATTCCAGATCCTAACCACTCGATTGACCCTGTCTCCACCACACTCTCAGACAGTGCATTCCAGATCCTAACCACTCGATTGACCCTGTCTCCACCACACTCTCAGACAGTGCATTCCAGATCCTAACCACTCGATTGACCCTGTCTCCACCACACTCTCAGACAGTGCATTCCAGATCCTAACCACTCGATTGACCCTGTCTCCACCACTCTCAGACAGTGCATTCCAGATCCTAACCACTCGATTGACCCTGTCTCCACCACACTCTCAGACAGTGCATTCCAGATCCTAACCACTCGATTGACCCTGTCTCCACCACACTCTCAGACAGTGCATTCCAGATCCTAACCACTCGATTGACCCTGTCTCCACCACACTCTCAGACAGTGCATTCCAGATCCTAACCACTCGATTGACCCTGTCTCCACCACACTCTCAGACAGTGCATTCCAGATCCTAACCACTCGATTGACCCTGTCTCCACCACACTCTCAGACAGTGCATTCCAGATCCTAACCACTCGATTGACCCTGTCTCCACCACACTCTCAGACAGTGCATTCCAGATCCTAACCACTCGATTGACCCTGTCTCCACCACACTCTCAGACAGTGCATTCCAGATCCTAACCACTCGATTGACCCTGTCTCCACCACACTCTCAGACAGTGCATTCCAGATCCTAACCACTCGATTGACCCTGTCTCCACCACACTCTCAGACAGTGCATTCCAGATCCTAACCACTCGATTGACCCTGTCTCCACCACACTCTCAGACAGTGCATTCCAGATCCTAACCACTCGATTGACCCTGTCTCCACCACACTCTCAGACAGTGCATTCCAGATCCTAACCACTCGATTGACCCTGTCTCCACCACACTCTCAGACAGTGCATTCCAGATCCTAACCACTCGATTGACCCTGTCTCCACCACACTCTCAGACAGTGCATTCCAGATCCTAACCACTCGATTGACCCTGTCTCCACCACACTCTCAGACAGTGCATTCCAGATCCTAACCACTCGATTGACCCTGTCTCCACCACACTCTCAGACAGTGCATTCCAGATCCTAACCACTCGATTGACCCTGTCTCCCCACACTCTCAGACAGTGCATTCCAGATCCTAACCACTCGATTGACCCTGTCTCCACCACACTCTCAGACAGTGCATTCCAGATCCTAACCACTCGATTGACCCTGTCTCCACCACACTCTCAGACAGTGCATTCCAGATCCTAACCACTCGATTGACCCTGTCTCCACCACACTCTCAGACAGTGCATTCCAGATCCTAACCACTCGATTGACCCTGTCTCCCCACACTCTCAGACAGTGCATTCCAGATCCTAACCACTCGATTGACCCTGTCTCCACCACACTCTCAGACAGTGCATTCCAGATCCTAACCACTCGATTGACCCTGTCTCCACCACACTCTCAGACAGTGCATTCCAGATCCTAACCACTCGATTGACCCTGTCTCCACCACACTCTCAGACAGTGCATTCCAGATCCTAACCACTCGATTGACCCTGTCTCCCCACACTCTCAGACAGTGCATTCCAGATCCTAACCACTCGATTGACCCTGTCTCCACCACACTCTCAGACAGTGCATTCCAGATCCTAACCACTCGATTGACCCTGTCTCCACCACACTCTCAGACAGTGCATTCCAGATCCTAACCACTCGATTGACCCTGTCTCCACCACACTCTCAGACAGTGCATTCCAGATCCTAACCACTCGATTGACCCTGTCTCCACCACACTCTCAGACAGTGCATTCCAGATCCTAACCACTCGATTGACCCTGTCTCCACCACACTCTCAGACAGTGCATTCCAGATCCTAACCACTCGATTGACCCTGTCTCCACCACACTCTCAGACAGTGCATTCCAGATCCTAACCACTCGATTGACCCTGTCTCCCCACACTCTCAGACAGTGCATTCCAGATCCTAACCACTCGATTGACCCTGTCTCCACCACACTCTCAGACAGTGCATTCCAGATCCTAACCACTCGATTGACCCTGTCTCCACCACACTCTCAGACAGTGCATTCCAGATCCTAACCACTCGATTGACCCTGTCTCCACCACACTCTCAGACAGTGCATTCCAGATCCTAACCACTCGATTGACCCTGTCTCCACCACACTCTCAGACAGTGCATTCCAGATCCTAACCACTCGATTGACCCTGTCTCCACCACACTCTCAGACAGTGCATTCCAGATCCTAACCACTCGATTGACCCTGTCTCCACCACACTCTCAGACAGTGCATTCCAGATCCTAACCACTCGATTGACCCTGTCTCCACCACACTCTCAGACAGTGCATTCCAGATCCTAACCACTCGATTGACCCTGTCTCCACCACACTCTCAGACAGTGCATTCCAGATCCTAACCACTCGATTGACCCTGTCTCCACCACACTCTCAGACAGTGCATTCCAGATCCTAACCACTCGATTGACCCTGTCTCCACCACACTCTCAGACAGTGCATTCCAGATCCTAACCACTCGATTGACCCTGTCTCCACCACACTCTCAGACAGTGCATTCCAGATCCTAACCACTCGATTGACCCTGTCTCCCCACACTCTCAGACAGTGCATTCCAGATCCTAACCACTCGATTGACCCTGTCTCCACCACACTCTCAGACAGTGCATTCCAGATCCTAACCACTCGATTGACCCTGTCTCCACCACACTCTCAGACAGTGCATTCCAGATCCTAACCACTCGATTGACCCTGTCTCCACCACACTCTCAGACAGTGCATTCCAGATCCTAACCACTCGATTGACCCTGTCTCCACCACACTCTCAGACAGTGCATTCCAGATCCTAACCACTCGATTGACCCTGTCTCCACCACACTCTCAGACAGGGCATTCCAGATCCTAACCACTCGATTGAACCTGTCTCCACCACTCTCAGACAGTGCATTCCAGATCCTAACCACTCGATTGACCCTGTCTCCACCACACTCTCAGACAGTGCATTCCAGATCCTAACCACTCGATTGACCCTGTCTCCACCACACTCTCAGACAGTGCATTCCAGATCCTAACCACTCGATTGACCCTGTCTCCCCACACTCTCAGACAGTGCATTCCAGATCCTAACCACTCGATTGACCCTGTCTCCACCACACTCTCAGACAGTGCATTCCAGATCCTAACCACTCGATTGACCCTGTCTCCCCACACTCTCAGACAGTGCATTCCAGATCCTAACCACTCGATTGACCCTGTCTCCCCACACTCTCAGACAGTGCATTCCAGATCCTAACCACTCGATTGACCCTGTCTCCACCACACTCTCAGACAGTGCATTCCAGATCCTAACCACTCGATTGACCCTGTCTCCACCACACTCTCAGACAGTGCATTCCAGATCCTAACCACTCGATTGACCCTGTCTCCACCACACTCTCAGACAGTGCATTCCAGATCCTAACCACTCGATTGACCCTGTCTCCACCACACTCTCAGACAGTGCATTCCAGATCCTAACCACTCGATTGACCCTGTCTCCACCACACTCTCAGACAGTGCATTCCAGATCCTAACCACTCGATTGACCCTGTCTCCACCACACTCTCAGACAGTGCATTCCAGATCCTAACCACTCGATTGACCCTGTCTCCCCACACTCTCAGACAGTGCATTCCAGATCCTAACCACTCGATTGACCCTGTCTCCACCACACTCTCAGACAGTGCATTCCAGATCCTAACCACTCGATTGACCCTGTCTCCACCACACTCTCAGACAGTGCATTCCAGATCCTAACCACTCGATTGACCCTGTCTCCACCACACTCTCAGACAGTGCATTCCAGATCCTAACCACTCGATTGACCCTGTCTCCACACACTCTCAGACAGTGCATTCCAGATCCTAACCACTCGATTGACCCTGTCTCCACCACACTCTCAGACAGTGCATTCCAGATCCTAACCACTCGATTGACCCTGTCTCCACCACACTCTCAGACAGTGCATTCCAGATCCTAACCACTCGATTGACCCTGTCTCCACCACACTCTCAGACAGTGCATTCCAGATCCTAACCACTCGATTGACCCTGTCTCCACCACACTCTCAGACAGTGCATTCCAGATCCTAACCACTCGATTGACCCTGTCTCCACCACACTCTCAGACAGTGCATTCCAGATCCTAACCACTCGATTGACCCTGTCTCCACCACACTCTCAGACAGTGCATTCCAGATCCTAACCACTCGATTGACCCTGTCTCCACCACACTCTCAGACAGTGCATTCCAGATCCTAACCACTCGATTGACCCTGTCTCCACCACACTCTCAGACAGTGCATTCCAGATCCTAACCACTCGATTGACCCTGTCTCCACCACACTCTCAGACAGTGCATTCCAGATCCTAACCACTCGATTGACCCTGTCTCCACCACACTCTCAGACAGTGCATTCCAGATCCTAACCACTCGATTGACCCTGTCTCCACCACACTCTCAGACAGTGCATTCCAGATCCTAACCACTCGATTGACCCTGTCTCCACCACACTCTCAGACAGTGCATTCCAGATCCTAACCACTCGATTGACCCTGTCTCCACCACACTCTCAGACAGTGCATTCCAGATCCTAACCACTCGATTGACCCTGTCTCCACCACACTCTCAGACAGTGCATTCCAGATCCTAACCACTCGATTGACCCTGTCTCCACCACACTCTCAGACAGTGCATTCCAGATCCTAACCACTCGATTGACCCTGTCTCCACCACACTCTCAGACAGTGCATTCCAGATCCTAACCATTCGATTGACCCTGTCTACACCACACTCTCACAGAGTGCATTACAGATCCTAACCACTCGATTGACCCTGTCTCCACTACACTCTCAGACAGTGCATTCCAGATCCTAACCACTCGATTGACCCTGTCTCCACCACAGACAGTGCATTCCAGATCCTAACCACTCGATTGACCCTGTCTCCACCACACTCTCAGACAGTGCATTCCAGATCCTAACCGCTCTATTCACCCTGTCTCCACCACACTCTCAGACAGTGCATTCCAGATCCTAACCACTCGATTGACCCTGTCTCCACCACACTCTCAGACAGTGCATTCCAGATCTTAACTACTCGATTGACCCTGTCTCCACCACACTCTCAGACAGTGCATTCCAGATCCTAACCACTCGATTGACCCTGTCTCCCCAACACTCTCAGGCAGTGCATTCCAGATCCTAACCACTCGATTGACCCTGTCTCCCCCACACTCTCAGACAGTGCATTCCAGATCCTAACAACTCGATAGACCCTGTCTAAACCACACTCTCAGACAGTTGCATTCCAGATCCTAACCACTCAATTGACCCTGTCCGCACCACAATCTCGGGCAGTGTATTCGAGATACTAACAACTTGATTAATCCTGTCTCCACCACACTCTCAGACAGTGCATTCCAGATTCTAACATCTCGATTGACCCTGTCTCCACCACACTCTCATGCAGTGCATTCCAGATCTTAACCACTCGACTGAACCTGTCTCCACCACACTCTCAGGCAGTGCATTCCAGATCCTAACCACTCGACTGACCCTGTCTCCACCACACTCTCAGGCAGTGCATTCCTGATCCTAACCACACGATTGACCCTGTCTCCACCACACTCTCATGCAGTGCATTCCAGATGCTAACCACTCGACTGACACTGTCTCCACCACACTCTCAGGCAGTGCATTTCAGATCTTAACCACTCGATTGACCCTGTCTCCACCACACTCTCAGGCAGTGCATTTCAGATCTTAACCACTCGATTGACACTGTCTCCACCATACTCTCAGACAGTGTATACCAGATCGTAACCACAAAATTGATCTAATCTCCACCACATTCTCAGACAGCGCATTCCAGATCCCAACCACTCGATTAACCCTGTCTCCCCCACACTCTCAGACAGTGCATTCCAGACCCTAACCACTCGATTGACCCTGTCTCCACCACTCTCAGGCAGTGCATTCCAGATCTTAACCACCCGACAGACCCTGTCTCCACCACACTCTCAGACAGTGCATTCCAGATCCTAACCGCTCGATTGACCTTGTCTCCACCTCACTCTCAGACAGTGCATTCCAGATCCCAAGCACTCAAATCATCCTGTCTCCACCACACTCTCAGGCAGTGCATTCCAGATCCTAAGCACTCGATTGACCCTGTCTCCCCAACGCACTCAGGCAGTGCATTCCATATCTTAACCAGTCGATTGACCCTGTCTCCACCACACTCTCAGACAGTGCATTCCAGATCTTAACCACTCGACTGACCCTGTCTCCACCACACTCTCAGGCAGTGCATTCCAGATCCTAACCACTCGATTGACCCTGTCTCCACAACACTATCAGGCAGTGCATTCCAGATCCTAACCACAAAACTGATCTAATTTCCACCACATTTTCAGACAGCGCATTCCAGATCCCAACCACTCGATGAACCCTGTCTCCCCTACACTCTCAGACACTGCATTCCAGATCCTAACCACTTGATTAACCCTGTCTCCACCACACTCTCAGGCAGGGCATTCCAGATCTTAACCACTCGATTGACACCGGCCCCACCACACTCTCAGGCAGTGCATTCCAGACGCTAATCACTCGATTGACCCTGTCTCCAGCACACTCTCATGCAGGGCATTCCAGATCTTAACCACTCGATTGACCCTGTCTCCACCACACTCTCAGGCAGTGCATTCCAGAACCTAACCACTCTAGTGACCCTGTCTCCACCACACTTTCAGACACTGCATTCCAGATCCTAGCCACGAGACTGAACCTGTCCCCACCACACTCTCAGGCTGTGCATTCCAGATCCAAACCGCTCGATTGACCCTGTTTCCACCTCACCCTCAGACAGTGCATTCCAGACCTTAACCACTCGATTGACCCTGTATCCACCACACTCTCAGGCAGCGCATTCCAGACCCTAACCACTCGAGTGACCCTGTCTCCCCCACACTCTCAGACACTGCGTTCCAGATCCTAACGACTCGATTGACCGTGTCTCCACCACACTCTCAGACAGTGCATTCCAGATCCTAACCGCTCGATTGACCTTGTCTCCACCTCACTCTCAGACAGTGCATTCCAGATCCCAAGCACTCAAATCAACATGTCTCCACCACACTCTCAGGCAGTGCATTCCAGATCCTAAGCACTCGATTGACCCTGTCTCCCCAACGCTCTCAGGCAGTGCATTCCATATCTTAACCAGTCGATTGACCCTGTCTCCACCACACTCTCAGACAGTGCATTCCAGATCTTAACCACTCGACTGACCCTGTCTCCACCACACTCTCAGGCAGTGCATTCCAGATCCTAACCACTCGATTGACCCTGTCTCCACCACACTATCAGACAGTGCATTCCAGATCCTAACCACAAAACTGATCTAATTTCCACCACATTTTCAGACAGCGCATTCCAGATCCCAACCACTCGATGAACCCTGTCTCCCCTACACTCTCAGACACTGCATTCCAGATCCTAACCACTTGATTAACCCTGTCTCCACCACACTCTCAGGCAGGGCATTCCAGATCTTAACCACTCGATTGACACCGGCCCCACCACACTCTCAGGCAGTGCATTCCAGACGCTAATCACTCGATTGACCCTGTCTCCAGCACACTCTCAGGCAGGGCATTCCAGATCTTAACCACTCGATTGACCCTGTCTCCACAACACTCTCAGGCAGTGCATTCCAGAACCTAACCACTCTAGTGACCCTGTCTCCACCACACTTTCAGACACTGCATTCCAGATCCTAGCCACGAGACTGAACCTGTCCCCACCACACTCTCAGGCTGTGCATTCCAGATCCAAACCGCTCGATTGACCCTGTTTCCACCTCACCCTCAGACAGTGCATTCCAGACCTTAACCACTCGATTGACCCTGTATCCACCACACTCTCAGGCAGCGCATTCCAGATCCTAACCACTCGAGTGACCCTGTCTCCCCCACACTCTCAGACACTGCGTTCCAGATCCTAACGACTCGATTGACCGTGTCTCCACCACACTCTCAGACAGTGCATTCCAGATCCTAACCACTCGATTGACCCTGTCTCCACCACACTCTCAGACAGCGCATTGCAGATCGTAACCAATCGATTGACCCTGTCTCCATTACAATCTCAGACAGTGCATTCCAGATCCTAACCACTCGATTGACCCTGTCTCCACCACACTCTCAGGCAGTGCATTCCAGATCTTAACCACTCGACTGACCCTGTCTCCACCACACTCTCAGGCAGTGTATTCCAGACCTTAACCACTCGATTGACACTGTCTCCACCATACTCTCAGACAGTGCATTCCAGATCCTAACCACAAAACTGATCTAATCTCCACCACATTCTCAGACAGCGCATTCCAGATCCCAACCACTCGATTAACCCTGTCTCCTCCACACTCTCAGACAGTGCATTCCAGATCCTAACCACTCGATTAACCCTGTCTCCCCCACACTCTCAGACAGTGCATTCCAGATCCTAACCACTTCATTAACCCTGTCTCCACCACACTCTCAGGCAGTGCATTCCAGATCTTAACCACTCGATTGACCCTGTCTCCACCACACTCTCAGGCAGGGAATTCCCGATCGTAACCACTCGATTGATCCTGTCTCCCCCACACTCTCAGACAGTGCATTCCCGATCCTAACCACTCGATTGACCCTGTCTCCACCACACTCTCATGCAATGCATTCCAGATCTTAACCACTCGACTGACCCTGTCTCCACCACACTCTCAGGCAGTGCATTCCAGATCCTAACCGCAAAACTAATCTAATCTCCACCACATTCTCAGACAGCGCATTCCAGATCCCAAACACTCGATTAACCCTATCTCCCCAACTCTCTCAGACAGTGCATTCCAGATCCTAACCACTCGATTTACCCTGTCTCCACTACACTCTCAGACAGTCCATTCCAGATCCTAACCACTTGATTAACCCTGTCTCCACCACACTCTCAGGCAGTGCATTCCAGATCTTAACCACTCGATTGACCCTGTCTCCACCACACTCTCAGACAGTGCATTCCAGATCCTAACCACTCGATTGATCCTGTCTCCCCCACACTCTTAGACAGTGCATTCCAGATCCTAACCACTCGATTGACCCTGTCTCCCCCACACTCTCAGACAGTGCATTCCAGACCCTAACCACTCGATTGACCCTGTCCCCACCACACTCTCAGACAGGGCATTCCAGATCCTAACCACTCGACTGACCCTGTCTCCACCACACTCTCAGGCAGTGCATTCCAGATCCTAACCACTCGATTGACCCTGTCACCACCACACTCTCAGGAAGTGCATTCCAGATCCTAACCACTCAACTGACCCTGTCTCCACAACACACTCAGACAGTGCATTGCAGACCCTAACCACTCGATTGACCCTGCCTCCACCACACTCTCAGACAGTGCATTCCAGATCCTAACCACTCGATTGACCCTGTCTCCACCTCACTCTCAGACAGTGCATTCCAGATCCCAAGCACTTGATCGACCCTATGTCCACCACAGTCTCAGACAGCGCATTCCAGAACCTAACCACTCGATTGATCCTGTCTCCACCACACTCTCAGATAGTGCATTCCAGATCCTAACCACTCGATTGACCCTGTCTCCACCACACTCTCAGATAGTGCATTCCAGATCCTAGCCACGAGACTGAAACCATCCCCCGCACACTCTCAGACAATTGCATTCCAGATCCTGACCACTCAATTGACCCTGTCCGCACCACACTCTCGGGCAGTGTATGCGAGATCCTAACCACTTGATTAATCCTGTCTCCACCTCACTTTCAGACAGTCCAGTCCAGATTCTAACATCTCGATTGGCCCTGTCTCCACCACACTCTCAGACAGTGCATTCCAGATCTTAACCACTCGACTGACCCTGTCTCCACCACACTCTCAGGCAGTGCATTCCAGATCCTAACCACTCGATGGACCCTGTCTCCACCACACTCTCATGCAGTGCATTCCAGATCTTAACCACTCGATTGACCCTGTCTCCACCACATTCTCAGGCAGTGCATTCAAGAACCTAACCACTCTAGTGACCCTGTCTCCACCGCACTTTCAGACACCGCATTCCAGATCCTAACCACGAGATTGAACCTGTCCCCACCACATTCTCAGGCTGTGCATTCCAGATCCAAACCGCTCGATTGACCCTGTCTCCACCTAACTCTCAGACAGTGCATTCCTGATCCTAACCACTTGATTAACCTTGTCTCCACCACACTCACAGGCAGCGCATTCCAGATCCTAACCACTCAAATCAACCTGTCTCCACCACACCCTCAGACCGTGCATTCTAGATCTTAACCACTCTATTCACCCTGTCTCCACCACACTCTCAGATAGTGCATTCCAGATCTTAACCACTCGATTGACCCTGTCTCCACCACACTCTCAGACAGTGCAATCCAGATTCTAACAACTCGATTAACCCTGTCTCCACCAACCTTTCAGACAGTGCATTCCAGGTCTTAACTATTCGACTGACCCTGTCTCCACCACACTCTCAGGCAGTGCATTCCAGATCCTAATCACGAGATTGACCCTGTCTCCACCACACTCTCATGCAGTGCATTCCATATCTTAACCAGTCGATTGACCCTGTCTCCACCACACTCTCAGACAGTGCATTCCAGATCCTAACCACTCGATTGACCCTGTCTCCAAAACACTCTCATGCAGTGCACTCCAGATCTTAACCACTCAACTGACCCTGTCTCCACCACACTATCAGGCAGTGCATTCCAGATCCTAACCACAAAACTGATCTAATTTCCACCACATTCACAGACAGCGCATTCCAGATCCCAACCACTCGATTAACCCTGTCTCCCCTACACTCTCAGACACTGCATTCCAGATCCTAACCACTTGATTAACCCTGTCTCCACCACACTCTCAGGCAGGGCATTCCATATCTTAACTAGTCGATTGACCCTGTCTCCACCACACTCGCAGGCAGTGCATTCCAGATCCTAACCACTCGATTGACCCTGTCTCCACTACACTCTCAGGCAGTGCATTCCAGACGCTAATCACTCGATTGACCCTGTCTCCAGCACACTCTCAGGCAGGGCATTCCAGATCTTAACCACTCGATTGACCCTGTCTCCACCACACTCTCATGCAGTGCATTCCAGAACCTAACCACTCTAGTGACCCTGTCTCCACCACACTTTCAGACACTGCATTCCAGATCCTAGCCACGAGACTGAACCTGTCCCCACCTCACTCTCAGGCTGTGCATTCCAGATCCAAACCGCTCGATTGACCCTGTCTCCACCTCACCCTCAGACAGTGCATTCCAGACCTTAACCATTCGATTGACTCTGTATCCACCACACTCTCAGGCAGCGCATTCCAGATCCTAACCACTCGAGTGACCCTGTCTCCCCCACACTCTCAGACACTGCGTTCCAGATCCTAACGACTCGATTGACCCTGTCTCCACCACACTCTCAGACAGTGCATTCCAGATCCTAACCACTCGATTGACCCTGTCTCCACCACACTCTCAGACAGCGCATTCCAGATCGTAACCACTCGATTGACCCTGTCTCCATTACAATCTCAGACAGTGCATTCCAGATCCTAACCACTCGATTGACCCTGTCTCCACCTCACTCTCAGACAGGGCATTCCATATCCGAACCACTTGATCGACCCTGTCTCCACCACACTCTCAGAAAGCGCATTCCAGATCCTAACTACTCGATTGACCCAGTCTCCACCACACTCTCAGACAGTGCATTCCAGATCCTAAACACCCGATTGACCCTGTCTCCACCAAACTCTCAGATAGTGCATTCCAGATCCTAGCCACGAGACTGAAACAATCCACACCACACTCTCAGACAGTTGCATTCCAGTTCCAAACCACTCAATTGAACGTGTCCCAACCACACTGTCGGGCAGTGTATTAGAGATCCTAACCATTTGATTAATCCTGTCTCCCCCACACTCGCAGACATAGCATTCCAGACCCTAACCACTCGCTTGACCCAATCTCCACCACACTCTCAGGCAGTGCATTCCAGATCCTAACCACTCGATTGATCCTCTCTCCACCACACTCTCAGACAGTGCATTCCAGACCTTAACCACTCGATTGACACTGTCTCCACCATACTCTCAGACAGTGCATTTCAGATCCTAACCACAAAACTGATCTAATCTCCACCACATTCTCAGACAGCGCATTCCAGATCCCAACCACTCGATTAACCCTGTCTCCTCCACACTCTCAGACAGTGCATTCCAGATCCTAACCACTCGATTAACCCTGTCTCCCCCACACTCTCAAACAGTGCATTCCAGATACTAACCACTTGATTAACCCTGTCTCCACCACACTCTCAGGCAGTGCATTTCAGATCTTAACCACTCGATTGACCCTGTCTCCACCACACTCTCAGGCAGGGAATTCCAGATCTTAACCACTCGATTGACACTGTCTCCACCATACTCTCAGACAGTGTATACCAGATCCTAACCACAAAATTGATCTAATCTCCACCACATTCTCAGACAGCGCATTCCAGATCCCAACCACTCGATAAACCCTGTCTCCCCCACACTCTCAGACAGTGCATTCTAGATCCTAACGACTCGATTGACCCTGTCTCCCCACACTCTCAGACAGTGCATTCCAGACCCTAACCACTCGATTGACCCTGTCTCCACCACAATCTCAGACAGTGCATTCCAGATCCTAACCACTCGATTGACCTTGTCTCCACCTCACTCTCGGACAGTGCATTCAAGATCCCAAGCACTCAAATCAACCTGTCTCCACCACACCCTCAGACTGTACATTCCAGATCTTAACCACTCTATTGACCCTGTCTCCACCACACTCTCAGACAGTGCATTCCAAATCTTAACCACTCGATTGACCCTGTCTCCACCACACTCTCAGACAGTGCAATCCAGATTCTAACAACTCGATTAACCCTGTCTCTACCACACTTTCAGACAGTGCATTCCAGATCTTAACTACTCGACTGACCCTGTCTCCACCACACTCTCAGGCAGTGCATTCCAGATCCTAAGCACTCGATTGACCCTGTCTCCCCAACACTCTCAGGCAGTGCATTCCATATCTTAACCAGTCGATTGACCCTGTCTCCACCACACTCTCAGACAGTGCATTCCAGATCCTAACCACAAAACTGATCTAATTTCCACCACATTTTATGACAGCGCATTCCAGATCCCAACCACTCGATGAACCCTGTCTCCCCTACACTCTCAGACACTGCATTCCAGATCCTAACCACTTGATTAACCCTGTCTCCACCACACTCTCAGGCAGGGCATTCCAGATCTTAACCACTCGATTGACCCTGTCTCCACCACACTCTCAGGCAGTGCATTCCAGACGCTAATCACTCGATTGACCCTGTCTCCAGCACACTCTCAGGCAGGGCATTCCAGATCTTAACCACTCGATTGACCCTGTCTCCACCACACTCTCATGCAGTGCATTCCAGAACCTAACCACTCTAGTGACCCTGTCTCCACCACACTTTCAGACACTGCATTCCAGATCCTAGCCACGAGACTGAACCTGTCCCCACCTCACTCTCAGGCTGTGCATTCCAGATCCAAACCGCTCGATTGACCCTGTCTCCACCTCACCCTCAGACAGTGCATTCCAGACCTTAACCATTCGATTGACCCTGTATCCACCACACTCTCAGGCAGCGCATTCCAGATCCTAACCACTCGAGTGACCCTGTCTCCCCCACACTCTCAGACACTGCGTTCCAGATCCTAACGACTCGATTGACCCTGTCTCCACCACACTCTCAGACAGTGCATTCCAGATCCTAACCACTCGATTGACCCTGTCTCCACCACACTCTCAGACAGCGCATTCCAGATCGTAACCACTCGATTGACCCTGTCTCCATTACAATCTCAGACAGTGCATTCCAGATCCTAACCACTCGATTGACCCTGTCTCCACCTCACTCTCAGACAGTGCATTCCAGATCCTAACCACTTGATCGACCCTGTCTCCACCACACTCTCAGAAAGCGCATTCCAGATCCTAACCACTCGATTGACCCAGTCTCCACCACACTCTCAGACAGTGCATTCCAGATCCTAAACACCCGATTGACCCTGTCTCCACCACACTCTCAGATAGTGCATTCCAGATCCTAGCCACGAGACTGAAACAATCCCCACCACACTCTCAGACAGTTGCATTCCAGTTCCAAACCACTCAATTGAACGTGTCCCAACCACACTGTCGGGCAGTGTATTAGAGATCCTAACCATTTGATTAATCCTGTCTCCACCTCACTCTCAGACAGTGCATTCCAGATCCTAACCACTCGATTGACCCTATCTCCACCACACTCTCAGGCAGTGCATTCCAGATCTTAACTATTCGACTGACCCTGTCTCCACCACACTCTCAGGCAGTGCATTCCAGACCTTAACCACTCGATTGACACTGTCTCCACCATACTCTCAGACAGTGCATTTCAGATCCTAACCACAAAACTGATCTAATCTCCACCACATTCTCAGACAGCGCATTCCAGATCCCAACCACTCGATTAACCCTGTCTCCTCCACACTCTCAGACAGTGCATTCCAGATCCTAACCACTCGATTAACCCTGTCTCCCCCACACTCTCAAACAGTGCATTCCAGATACTAACCACTTGATTAACCCTGTCTCCACCACACTCTCAGGCAGTGCATTTCAGATCTTAACCACTCGATTGACCCTGTCTCCACCACACTCTCAGGCAGGGAATTCCAGATCTTAACCACTCGATTGACACTGTCTCCACCATACTCTCAGACAGTGTATACCAGATCCTAACCACAAAATTGATCTAATCTCCACCACATTCTCAGACAGCGCATTCCAGATCCCAACCACTCGATAAACCCTGTCTCCCCCACACTCTCAGACAGTGCATTCCAGACCCTAACCACTCGATTGACCCTGTCTCCACCACAATCTCAGACAGTGCATTCCAGATCCTAACCACTCGATTGACCTTGTCTCCACCTCACTCTCGGACAGTGCATTCCAGATCCCAAGCACTCAAATCAACCTGTCTCCACCACACCCTCAGACAGTGCATTCCAGATCTTAACCACTCTATTGACCCTGTCTCCACCACACTCTCAGACAGTGCATTCCAGATCTTAACCACTCGATTGACCCTGTCTCCACCACACTCTCAGACAGTGCAATCCAGATTCTAACAACTCGATTAACCCTGTCTCCACCACACTTTCAGACAGTGCATTCCAGATCTTAACTACTCGACTGACCCTGTCTCCACCACACTCTCAGGCAGTGCATTCCAGATCCTAAGCACTCGATTGACCCTGTCTCCCCAACACTCTCAGGCAGTGCATTCCATATCTTAACCAGTCGATTGACCCTGTCTCCACCACACTCTCAGACAGTGCATTCCAGATCCTAACCACAAAACTGATCTAATTTCCACCACATTTTATGACAGCGCATTCCAGATCCCAACCACTCGATGAACCCTGTCTCCCCTACACTCTCAGACACTGCATTCCAGATCCTAACCACTTGATTAACCCTGTCTCCACCACACTCTCAGGCAGGGCATTCCAGATCTTAACCACTCGATTGACCCTGTCTCCACCACACTCTCAGGCAGTGCATTCCAGACGCTAATCACTCGATTGACCCTGTCTCCAGCACACTCTCAGGCAGGGCATTCCAGATCTTAACCACTCGATTGACCCTGTCTCCACCACACTCTCAGGCAGTGCATTCCAGAACCTAACCACTCTAGTGACCCTGTCTCCACCACACTTTCAGACACTGCATTCCAGATCCTAGCCACGAGACTGAACCTGTCCCCACCACACTCTCAGGCTGTGCATTCCAGATCCAAACCGCTCGATTGACCCTGTCTCCCCCACACTCTCAGACACTGCGTTCCAGATCCTAACGACTCGATTGACCCTGTCTCCACCACACTCTCAGACAGTGCATTCCAGATCCTAACCACTCGATTGACCCTGTCTCCACCACACTCTCAGACAGCGCATTCCAGATCGTAACCACTCGATTGACCCTGTCTCCATTACAATCTCAGACAGTGCATTCCAGATCCTAACCACTCAATTGACCCTGTCTCCACCTCACTCTCAGACAGTGCATTCCAGATCCTAACCACTTGATCGACCCTGTCTCCACCACACTCTCAGAAAGCGCATTCCAGATCCTAACCACTCGATTGACCCTGTCTCCACCACACTCTCAGATAGTGCATTCCAGATTCTAGCCACGAGACTGAAACAATCCCCACCACACTCTCAGATAGTTGCATTCCAGTTCCTAACCACTCAATTGAACGTGTCCCAACCACACTCTCAGGCAGTGTATTCGAGATCTTAACCACTTGATTAATCCTGTCTCCGCCTCACTCTCAGACAGTGCATTCCAGATCCTAACCACTCGATTGACCCTGTCTCCACCACACTCTCAGGCAGTGCATTCCAGATCTTAACCACTCGACTGACCCTGTCTCCACCACACTCTCAGGCAGTGCATTCCAGACCTTAACCACTCGATTGACACTGTCTCCACCATACTCTCACCAGTGCATACCAAATCCTAACCACAAAACTGATCTAATCTCCACCACATTCTCAGACAGCGCATTCCAGATCCCAACCACTCGATTAACCCTGTCTCCTCCACACTCTCCGGCAGTGCATTCCAGATCCTAACCACTCGATTAACCCTGTCTCCCCCACACTCTCAGACAGTGCATTCCAGATCCTAACCACTTCATTAACCCTGTCTCCACCACACTCTCAGGCAGTGCATTCCAGATCTTAACCACTCGATTGACCCTGTCTCCACCACACTCTCAGGCAGTGCATTCCAGATCTTAACCACTCGATTGATCCTGTCTCCCCCACACTCTCAGACAGTGCATTCCCGAACCTAACCACTCGATTGACCCTGTCTCCACCACACTCTCATGCAATGCATTCCAGATCTTAACCACTCGACTGACCCTGTCTCCACCACACTCTCAGGCAGTGCATTCCAGATCCTAAGCGCAAAACTGATCTAATCTCCACCACATTCTCAGACAGCGCATTCCAGATCCCAAACACTCGATTAACCCTATCTCCCCTACTCTCTCAGACAATGCATTCCAGATCCTAACCACTTGATTAACCCTGTCTCCACCACACTCTCAGGCAGGGCATTCCAGATCCTAACCACTCAATTGACCCTGTCTCCACCACACTCTCAGGCAGTGCATTCCAGACGCTAATCACTCGATTGACCCTGTCTCCACCACACTCTCAGGCAGGGCGTTCCAGATCCCAACCACTCGATTGACCCTGTCTCCACCACACTCTCATGCAGTGCATTCCAGATCCTAACCACTTGATTAACCCTGTCTCCACCACACACTCAGGCAGGGCATTCCAGATCTTAAGCAGTCGATTGACCCTGTCTCCACCACACTCTCAGATAGTGCATTCCAGATCCTAGCCATGAGACTGAAACCATCCCCCGCACACTCTCAGACAGTTGCATTCCAGATCCTAACCACTCAATTGACCCTGTCCGCAACACACGCTTGGGCAGTGTATTCGAGATCCTAACCACTTGATTAATCCTGTCTCCACCTCACTCTCAGACAGTGCATTCCAGATTCTAACATCTCGATTGACCCTGTCTCCACCACACTCTCAGACAGTGCATTCCAGATCCTAACCACTCGATTGACCCTGTCTCCACCACACTCTCATGCAGTGCATTCCAGATCTTAACCACTCGACTGACCCTGTCTCCACCACACTCTCAGGCAGTGCATTCCAGATCTTAACCACTTGACTGACCCTGTCTCCACCACACTCTCAGGCAATGCATTCCAGATCCTAACCACTCGATTGACCCTGTCTCCACCACACTCTCATGCAGTGCATTCCAGATCTTAACCACTCGACTGACCCTGTCTCCACCACACTCTCAGATAGTGCATTCCAGATCCTAACCACTTGATTAACCCTGTCTCCACCACACTCTCAGGCAGGGCATTCCAGAATTTAACCACTCGATTGACCCTGTCTCCACCACACTCTCAGACAGTGCATTCCAGACCCTAAGCACTCGATCGACCCTGTCTCCACCACAGTCTCAGGCAGTGCATTCCAGAACCTAACCACTTTAGTGACCCTGTCTCCACCACACTTTCAGACACTGCATTCCAGATCCTAGCCACGAGACTGAACGTGTCCCCACCACATTCTCAGGCTGTGCATTCCAGATCCTAACCACTCGATAGAACCTGTCTCCACCACACTCTCAGACTGTTGCATTCCAGGTCCTAACCACTCAATTGACCCTGTCCCCACCACACTCTCGGGCAGTGTATTCGAGATCCTAACCACTTGATTAACCCTCTCTCCACCACACTCTCAGGTAGTGCATTCCAGATTCTAACATCTCGTTTAACCCTGTCTTCACCACACTCTCAGAGAGTGTATGCCAGATCTTAATCACTCGACTGACCCTGTCTCCACGACACTCTCAGGCAGTGCATTCCAGGTCCTAAACACTCGATTGACCTTGTCTCCACCACACTCTCAGGCAGTGCATTCCAGATCTTAACCACTCGACTGACTCTGTCTCCACCATACTCTCAGACAGTGCATTCCAGATCCTAACCACAAAACTGATCTAATCTCCACCACATTCTCAGACAGAGCACTCCAGATCCCAACCACTCGATTAACCCTGTCTCCACCACAATCTCAGGCAGTGCATTCCAGACCCTAATCACTCGATTGACCCTGTTTCCACGACACTCTCAGGCAGGGCATTCCAGGTCTTAACCACTCGATTGACCCTGTCTCCACCACACTCTCAGGCAGTGCATTCCAGACCCTAATCACTCGATTGACCCTGTTTCCACGACACTCTCAGGCAGTGCATTCCAGATCCTAACCACTCCATTGACCCTGTCTCCCCCACACTGTCAGGCAGTGCATTCCAGATCCTAACCACTCCATTGACCCTGTCTCCCCCACACTGTCAGGCAGTGCATTCCAGATCCTAACCGCTCACTCTAGAAAAAAGCTTTTCCCCATGTCATCATTGCTTCTTTTGCCCTTTCCCTAAAATTGATGTCCTCTGGTTCTCTGTCCTTCTAACAATAGGAACGGTTTCTCTCTATTTATTCTGTCCATACCCCTGATTTTGAATATCTCTATCAAATCTCTTCTCGTGTCCTCCCCTTTCTGGTGGCCAACTCCAGCTTCTCCAATCTGCCCTCAAAACTGGGGTCCCTCAACCCTGAAACTATCTTGTAAATCTATTCTGCACCCACTCTAATGTCTTTAAGTCCTTCCTAAATTGTGGTACCCAGCAAGGGACATAATACTCCATTTGAGGCCAAACCAGGATTTTATAAATGTTGACGATAATGTCTTTTCTTTTGTACTCTATCCTGCTATTTATAAAGTACAAGATCCCACGTGCCTTTTCTCTATCCTTTCATGAGATGTGGGTGTCACTGGCTGGACCAGCATTTATTGTCCATCCCTAATTGCCCTTGAGAAGGTGGTGGTGAGCTGCCTTCTTGTCCCGCTGCAGTCCATGTGGTGTAGGTACACCCACAGTGCTGTTAGGGAGGGAGTTCCAGGATTTTGACCCAGTGACAGTGAAGGAACGGTGATATATTTCCAAGTCAGGATGATGAGTGACTTGGAGAGGAACTTCCAGGTGGTAGCGTTCCCATGTGTCTGCTCCTTTTGTCCTTCTAGATGGTAAAGGTTATGGGTTTGGACGGTGCTGTCTAAGGAGCCTTGGCAAGTTGCTGCAGTGCATCTTGTAGATGGTACACACTGCTTCCATTGGGCATCAGTAGTGGAGGGAGTGAATGTTTGTGGATGTGGTGCCAGTCAAGCAGGCTGCTTTGTCCTGGATGGTGTCAAGCTTCTTGCGTGTTGTTGGAGTTGCACTCATCCAGGCAAGTGGGGAGTATTCCATCACACTCCTGATTTGTGCCTAGTAGATGGTGGACAAACCTTGGGGAGTCAGAGGGTGAGTTACTCACTGCAGAATTTCCAGCCTCTCACCAGCTCTTGGCTGGTCAATGGTAACCCCAGGATATTGATGTTCAATATTAACCACCTTCTCAACCTATCCTTCAATGATTTGTGTACAAGTACCCCAAGGTCCCTCTGCTCCTGCACCCCCTTTAGAATTCTATTCTTAAATGTAATCCTTTAATTGCTGCTCATCATTCTCCCTACAAAAATAAATAACTCCCACTTTTCTGCATTAAGTTCCAGCTGCCATTTGTCCACCCCTTCCACCATTCTGTCTGTGTCCTTTTGAAGTCTATCACTAGCCTCCTCACAGTTCACAATATTTTCAAGTTTTGTTTCATCTTCAAATTTTGGAATTGTGCTCTGTACACCCAAGTCTAGGTCATTACTATAGATCAAGAAAAACAGTGGTCCTAGTAGTGACCCCTGGTGAACACTACTGTGTACCTTCCTCCAGTACAAGAAACAACTATTCACCTACTTTCTGTTTCCAGTTGCTCAGTCAATTTCATATCCATGCTGACACTATCCCTTTTATTCCATGGTCACAAACCTGTTAAGTGGCACTTTATTAAATGCCTTTTGGAAGTCCATGTACACCATATCACCCGCATTACACTCCTCATCCCTCTCTGTTACCTCATCAAACAACTCAACTAATTAGTTAAACACAGTTTGTCTTTAACAAGTAGCATGGGGGCCAGCTCGACAGAGTACAGCTTCAACATAGTACTGCAATCGGGAATTTGCTGAATGAGGGAATTCTCAGTGTTTTAATGGATGATCTTTACCTAAAATCTAGTCATGTTGTGCATATATCATTTAACTTTACTTTAAACATGAACTTGTAGTTTCTTTCAGTCTCAGTCAGTGGTAAACAAGCTACCTGCTAGTGGCAGCTGCACAGTTGGTTCATTAGATGGCTAGTTTGAACTGGTTCCCTAGTCAGCAAAGCCAAACGCAGCTCTTTGGAATTCCGGCTAGTTTCAAGAGAGGAGGTTTATGCTCATGCATGCAGTAAGTAGCACAGAGGCCAGCTCGATGGGCTACAGCTTCAGCGGAGTACAACGTAGTTATTCCGAGTGGTCGAAGGTGGGAAGTGGTGTTCTACAGGGATCAATGTGCTGGGACCACTGCTGTTCACAATTTACATTAATGATATGGAGTTTGGAATCAAAAACACAGGGCAGAATTTTGCCCTCAGATGGCATGTGGGCCCCACTGGCGTGGCAGCAGGTGGACAGCCGATCCCGCCACTGAAACGGGGCCCGCCGCCATTTTGAGTGGGCGAGCCGATTAAGGCCCACCCAGCAGCATCCCCGATGGGAAGCGCTATGTGCTCCCTGTGTGGGGGGGGGGGGATTCCCCATCTGTCAAAGTGAGCTCTGCTCCCTGAGGCAAAGTCCTGTCTCAGGGAGACCAGTGACAGTCCGAAAAACTTAAAAAATACAAAAATTAAAAAATTATTAACATGTCCCCCTCATGTGACAATGTCACAGGAGATGGGACATGTTAATAAGAAACACATAAACTTTATGAGACTTTTTAAAAACGGACATGAAACTTCATCCTGCCAGTGGATGAGGTTTCATGCTTTATCAGAAGCCGCTGGAGCTCCTGACCTGCCCACCAGCCTTAAGGTTGGACAGAAAGGTCTTTAATGATCTTAATTACTCTGTCAGTGGCCTCAATTGGCCATTGACAGGTCGGCGGGCGGACAGCTGATTTCACTGTCTGCCCATCTTCCTCAAAGTTTAAAGGGATCGGGATGATGTTGGGGATTCCTCCCGAGGTCATCCCGGGTCATTTTCCCCTCGGTGAGCGGGCCCCACCCCCAAATCGCCAACAGGAAAATTCTGGCCACAATCTCTAAATTTGTGCATGACACCAAACTGGGGGAGCGGTAGGGAGCAGGGTGGGGAGGGCGGTGGTGATGGCAGTTACTCAGTACTGAGGAGGACTGCAACAAATTACAGGACAACATTAATAAACCTACAGGGTGGGCAAAAAAATTGGCAGATGAAGTTTAACACTGATAAGTGTGAGGTAGAAACAGAAAATGCTGGAAAAACTCAGCAGGTCTGGCAGAATCTGTGGAGAGAGAAACAGAGTTAATGTTTTTCTATTTTTATTTCAGGTTCCAGCATCCGCAGTATTTTGCTTTTACTTAAATGTGAGGTAGTATATTTTTGGAGGAAAAATGGAGAGTCACTTATGATTTGGAAGTTATGAGTCTGGGTGGGGTAGAGGAACAAAGGGATCTCGGAGTACAAATACACCAATCACTGAAAATTGTGCCACAGGTTAGCAAGGTCATAAAAAACAAATTAAGCACTAGGTTTTATTTCTGGTGGAGTAGAATTGAAAAGCAGGGAAGCTATGCTGAACCTTATCGAACCTTAGCTAGACTACATGCAGGGCCGAAAATTCCCAACTCCACAAACCCAACTCGGGAGAAGGTGCTCTGAATCTTCAGATGTTTTGTTCTGGGGAGTCAGGTGCTGACAGAAGTCAGGTCTGACAATCCCAGAAAGAGTTTGGAGGCAGCCACAATGGCTGCCGGGTGCCAAGACCCACCTCAGTGCGCTGGTACTTTGTCTCGGTTACAATAAAAGCATCAAAATAAAAAACAGCCCCTCTAACCCTGACCCTTCTTCACATCCGTCACCCCCCCACACATTCCCCATGCCCCATCCATGCAAACGCCTGCCACTCATGCCCCCGCTCACCTCCCCATGGCCCCTTATACCCTCCATGCCAACCTATACTACTGTACCCACCCCATGGCCCTTCATACCCTCCATGCCAACCCATGCCCCCCACTCATCCCCATGGCCCGTTATATCCCCTATGTCAACTCAATGCTGCCAACTCATGCCAACCCATGACCCCCACCCATCACCCTTTGCCCTTATATCCTCCATGCCAACTCACCCAGTATCCACCAGGGGCAGGCTTCAGGAGCCACGGTGAGATGAGATAAAATGAAGTTCTAAGTGCCTGTTATCAAAAATCACTCTCATTGGTAACAATTAAATGCCTTCAAGTACTCAATCCTTTATGAAAACATACATTTGTATTCATTTGTCCCCCTTTATAACTACCTTATAGTGTTTGCACATCTCTGTAATTTCACAGCAAATTTGTTGTTCTATATCTTTCCCTTTAGTTGGTGGCCTACAGGACACACCCAGTAGTATATTTGTACCTTTTCTTTCTTAGCTCTAACCAAATAGATTGTATCCCTGATCCTTCCAGGACATCCTCTCTCTCTCCAGTGCTGTAATATTCTTCTTAAGCAATACAGCCGCCCATTCGCCTTTCATTCCTTCCCTACCTTCCCTGAACACCTTGTAACCAGGAATATTTAATACCCAGTCCTGCCCGGTTTTGAGCCAGGTCTCTGTTATCACCCCAACATCACCAAGCTTATTTACCACACATTGTGCATTCACATGCATACACAGTAGACAGAATATAGGTCTTAGTGCATTCCCTCTTACTCTGACCCCACCTAATACCTTACTATTTCTTAGTCTTATTTCTTACTCTGGTGCTATATGTCTCTCCCAATTCTTTGTGCACCTTGTTTTATTATTCTATGTTACCTCCGCGTTTAATGTCATCTGCAAATTTTGAACTTGTGCCTTGTACATCCCAGTCTGAGTCATTAATCTATATCAAGAAAAGCAGTGGTCCTAGTACCAGCCCCTGGGGAACCCTATTGTCTACCTTCCTCTAGCCCGCAAAACAACTGCTCACCACTCTGTTTCTTGTCACTCAGACAACTTTGTATCTATGCTACCTTTTATAACATGGGCTTTAACTCTGCTGGCAAGTCTATAGTGAAGTACTTTACCAAATGCCTTTTAGAAGCCCATGTATACCCTTTGTTACCCTTTCTGTTACCTCATCAAAAAACTCTATTAGATTAGTTAAACATGATTGGCCTTTAACAAGTCTGTGCTAGCTTTTCGTCATCCAAATTTATCCAATTAACTGCTAACTTTGTCCCAGATTATCGTCTCTAAAAGCTTTTCCACCACCAAGCCTGTAGTTAATGGGTTTATCCTTACACCCTTTTTTTAACGAGGTATATCATTTGCAATTCTCCACCACCCCTCTATCTAAGAAGGATTGGAAGTTATGACCGGTACTCACGTAATTTCCACCCTTACTATCCTTGGATGCATTCCATCTGGTCCGGTAAGACCTGTCTGGATACTTACCCAATTTATAGTTCTGCACCAATTAGAGACCGAAGTGTTGGATATAAGTTATAAAAAATAGAACCTCAAAGTGAATAATCTCTGGATTACTATCTCAGCCACAATCAAATTGGTGTAGGGTGAATAAAATCAGAGAGTTGAATGTGTGACTCAAAGATAGGTGTAGGAGGAATAGATTCCAATTGATGGGGCATTAGCAGCAGTACTGGGGAAAGAGGGAGCTGTACCGTTGGGATGGTCTTCACTTGGAACTGCACCGGGACCAGTGTCCTGGTGAATCATATAACTAAGGCTGTAGAGAGGGAGAGAGGGCTTTAAACTCAATAGTTTGAGGGGGCGGGGGGGGGGGGGGTTCACATGAGGGGAGATTTGGAAAGTTAAATAGAAAGGACAGGGCAATAGTGCAGGACAGCGATATGGGTAACGATAACCAGGCTGTGACTGGAAGGGACAAAGTGTACAACAATAAACATGGTCAGAGTAGGGAAAAATAGCTTTAAACTAACAGAGTAGGAGGAGGGTTCAGGTGAAGGGAGATTTAACAATCCAAAGATAAAAGTTGAGGCAATAGGATAGTATATTGATATGGGTAAAGACAAGATGAGTGGGACAGGAAGGGACAGAGAGTTTAATGGTAGTAGTGCTTCAGAGAGTAAGGACCACGCAGGGAATAGGAGTAAAAAATAAAATTGAAGTCACTTTATCTGAATGTGTGCAATATCCACAGTGAGAGAAATGAACTAGTGGTATAAATAGCGATAAACGGATTAGATCTAATCACCATTGCAGAGACATGGTTACAAGGAGACTAAGGTTGGGAAACAAATATTTCAGATTACACAACATTTGGAAAAGGAGGAGAGGTAGCCCTGATAATAAAGGATGGCATAAAGACATGAGTGAGAAAGGATCTTGGCTCAGAAAATCAGGAAATAAAAACAGCATGGGTGGAGATTAGGAATAGCAAGGTATAGAAAACACTGGTTGGAATAGTTTATAGGCCCCCTCACAATAGTTATACGGTTGGACAGGACATTAAACAAGAATTTATTGTAATACAGGCAATGGAATAAGATGGGGGACATTAAACTTCATATAGACTGGACCAATCAAATAGGCAAAGGTAGCAAAACCATAGAAAAGTCACTGCGCAGAAAGAGGCCATTCAGCCCATCGTGTCTGTGCCAGTGGTCTGGAAAATGAATTTGTAGAATGCTTTTGTGACATGTTTCCTTGAGCAATATATTGTGGAACCAACTATGGATAAAGCTATTTTAGATCCAGTATTGTGCAATGAAGCAGAGTTAATTAGTAATGTCTTAGTAAAACATCCACCAGGAAACGGTGATTATAATACCATTCAATTCCATGTTAAATTTGAAGACAACATACTCCAAACACAAACAGGAATCTTAAATTTAAACAAAGCCAAGAATGTGGGGAGAAGTGACCAAGGTTGATTGGATAAATAGACTACAAGGTATGGCAGTAAATAAGCAGTAGGAAATATTTAAAGAAATAATTCAAAATGTTCAACAAAAATATATCCCATTGAAAAACAAAGAGCAGAATTTTCCCACTGTTGTGTGGGGAGCAGGCCCCGCACATCCACGCATAAAATGACGCGTGGTGACATTGGGCGAGTGTCCTGATATCACCATGCGCTATCGCGATGTTTCGCTGGGCGAGTGCGCGATGATGTAATTAATTAACAGGCCACTTAAGGCCCTTGAGTGTTCAATCAATGCCAATTTTTCGGTGCCTGTGCAATCTTCAGGTCAGCGCACGGGCACAACGGGCAGGCGGGTAGATCACATTCGTATTAACCTCATCCATGGGTGGGATAAGAGGGTTCACTGGTGTGGTGAATGTGCACAGTCAAGTATTTATTGGTGAAAGTTTTTCAAACTTGCCTGTGTGATCTGCAGTATTTCAAAACACATCCCAGCTGCTTTTTCTGGACTCTTAACCTTCAGGTCAGCACTCTGCAGCGAGGAATATTTTCTGGGCCTGCAGGTTACAGGAAGCCTTCCCTTAGCCTGGGAATGGGAGCTGAACTGTCCACTGGAGGCAGCTCCTCTGAGGAGGAAGGGAGGGCCAGAAGGGGGAGGAGTCCAGGAGTGCACATTCAGCCTCCGGGGAGCCACCCTTGGGAGGACAGGCGCAGGCACAAGGGGCGCAGGGCCAAGAGGAAGTCCAAGGCAGAAGGGGCTGCAGAAGATGCCCCTATCCTGCTGCCAGGGTTCACAAGCGGAAAAGCAGCTACCTCAGTATGTCTGAGGTGCAGTGCCGAAGGATGCTCTGTCTCTCAAGGGAGACAGTCAACTATATCTGTCAGATGATTGGGCCTGAGATCTCCGCTAACTGTGTGGGTGGACACCCCATGCCAGCGGCTCTGAAGGTCACAGTTGCCCTCAACTTCTATGCCTCCAGCTCTTTCCAGGGTTGGTGGCTGATCTTTGTGGTGTCTCCCAATCAGCTGTGCACACTCGTGTCAAGCAGGTTACAGACACTCTGTTCAGACAGGCATTGACCTTCATCCACTACTGTTGGGACCAGGCCAGCCAGACACAGCGAGCCAGAATCTTCGCGGCCATTGCTGGCTTCCCCCGTGTCCAGGGTGCTATAGACTGTACACATGTGGCCATCAAGGCGCCAGCAGGTGAGCCCGGTGCCTTCACCAACAGGAAGAGATTCCACTCCATGAACGTACAGATAGTGTATGACCACAGGATGCAGATTCTGCAAGGCTGTGCAAGGTACCCAGGCAGCTCCCATGACGCCTACATCCTGAGACACTCCCAGGTGCCGGGGCTCTTCAGTGCTCCAGCCCGGCTGGATGGATGGCTGCTGGGTGAAAAGGGCTATCCCCTCAGGAGGTGGCTCATGATGCCTCTCCACTGTCCAAGAACAGAGGCAGAGCAGCGTTATAACAGGAGTCATGGCTCCACAAGGGCTGGTGGAGAGAACCATCAGTCTTCTCAAGATGCGCTTCCAATGCCTGGACCGCTCAGGGTGCGCACTCCAGTACTCCCCCAGATCGTGTCTCTGTGATAGTGGTTACATGCTGTGCTCTGCACAATTTTGCACTGGAAAGGGGCGACACTGTGGATGATGAAGATGTAGATGTAGCTGCTCCGACTGCACGCGATGATCCAGCAGTGTATCCGAGGATGAGCACGCACAGGGAAATGTTGGGGGGGTAGACACTGACCCGGGCATACTCCAGGGAGGCAGGGACACCCGGGAGGCTTTAATTCAACGACGCTTCAGCTAGCTCACCACAGATGGATCTCCAGGACAAGCCTGGGCTGCAGGCTCCATACTCGACACCTAATTGCAACATCTGCCAGGTTAGGAACAGTCAATAAGGGCCTTGTTAATAAAGCTGAATGTCCTACAAAGCACTCATTACAGTGTTCTTAAACATACAAATACAGAAGAAACGAGGCACCCACAGCCATGGTCACACATCTGGCATTTAATGTGTCAAGCAAAGCAACTTATTACAAAAAAAGACAATAGTGTTACAAATCAAATAAAATCATAAGGACCTCATCTCAGGCCAACACAAAAGCACCAGTGATAAACCTGGGGTGTGCCTAAGGTGCTTTGTGTTTTCAATTCCGGGTGTCATGTCTTGATGCTGCCCCCTCGCTCAGAGTGGTATCTGAGACAGCTGCTGACTCTGCTGTCCTGTTGGCCTCGATGACCTTGGCAGTCGTCCTCTGGCCTGTGGAGCCTGTGCTGGCCCCGCCTGGGAGGGAGCTGCCAGTTCCACAGCGGGCATCTCTCCAGTCATTGCAGCCTCACCGGATGGTACGGTCACTGGGAGAGGGAGAGGGCTGCCATCCTCATCCGGTGCACCCTGAGAGGAGCCCACAGAGATGCCAGGCAGCTGCTCACCAACATGAGGTCACTTCGGACCTCCCTGCTCACCGTGGATGGCTGGGCACTGAGCTGGGAAACTTGGTGCCCACACTATCCCCCACACTGGCACTGACCAGCTGAGATCAATGCCGATGTGAGGGCTTGCTGGTCAGACCTCATCCCCAGGAAGCGCTGGTGGGTCTCCTGTAGTAGGCTCTCCACGAGAGTCACCACTCTCTCCATGGAGGACACTTGGCGCTCAGACATGAGGCTCATTGCTTCGGCGAGCGTCTGCGTGGACTCCTCCACCACGGACACCATGCCAAGCATAGCCTCATGTACCTCCCCCAGATGCCCCCGCACAGCCAGCCACATTTCCTGCCCCTGCTGCATTGCGGACAACTCCAGACGCACATCATCAGGCACCGACTGAGCATGTGCCTGGTCCCCTGCTGTCCTCCAACTGCTGGCACCATGGGCACTCTGTCTCTGCCAACTCCTCCAGTGAGTGTGAAGTGCCCTCACCACTGTGCCAATGTTCGAATTCCCACTGAGGTGCTAGTATCTGTGCTGGTGCCTGCCTGGCAGAGATGGTGAGACTTCAGGCCCCTCAGGTGTGAGAGGGGACATCTGCTGCTCCTCCTCCTGGCCCTGCTCCAATGATGCTGAAAGGAAGAACAAGGACAGTGGATTGCTTAGCGTGGAGACAATGACAAAGTTCATCCTTGTCTCCCGGATCATTATGTGCTCATCCTTCCAGAACCAATGGTTCACCAATGTTGCAACAATAACTAATTTAACATTCAGCAGTGCTCTGGCTGTTGGGAGGACAATGCTGACCTCACTATTGGCCTTAAATACCTGGCCGTGGCACCCCAATCTCACTGGCGCCAGTGGACCTGGGCGCATGGCGTCTCTCCAGATCCAGGGCCTCCTGCTCGAAGCGGCTAAGAATGGCGATCTGTGCCTGGCCACCGGCAGTCCTCACATGCTCTGCCATGTTATGAGTATTCTTCTCCTGAAAATGAGAGAAGAGCATTGATTAGAGCAAATTGCACATGGACTCTGTTCGCACACGGCCCACCCCAACCAGAGTGGGACATATCAGGGCTCCAGAGCCTCCTCACCCCGCTGCTGCTGAACACTCACTCACAGATGCTAGGCCTGTTCCCCACAATGCCCCCCCCACCCCCTTGGCCACATGCTGCCTACATCACTTTAGGCACCACGCAGTATATCCTTCCACAGCAAGGAGGCGCAAGCACGTTGAGCGCAGAGGGCAGCAGATGGTTCAGTGCCCACGCTACCTTGAAGCTCCCCTCCCACCATCTCAGCATCCTGACTAGGACATGTCCTGGAGTTCCGGCACTGTGCCTAGGTGCAGCTCCTCCAGGCTGCTCCCACACCAGTCATGTGGGACTCAGTGTAACACATGCTGCGGGGGCAAAACCCATCTCCTCATCACCCTCTCAGGCTGACCTCAGCATGGGCAATATCTGCTGGCCCACGCAGCTAAGGACAAGGATTCAATGCAATCACCACACTGGGAATTGGGGGGCGCAGGTACAGCTGGGGGAAAGCCGACCTGCTGGGTTAAATGCCCAATGCCAATATGGTCCTCACCCTGCCAGAGCGCAACAAGTCATTGAAGCGCTTGCGACACTGGATCCAGGTGCACCGCACATCATCGGGGGAGCTCACCACCTCCGCCAGCTTCTCCCAGGCACGTTTCATCATGTGGGGGGGACCTCCTCCTCCCATCCTGGGGAACCAACACCTCCCATCATGCTGCCAGCTCCTCGAGGAGGGCAGCAAGGCAGTCATCTGAAAAAGGAAGGGCACAGTGCACCCCCCCTCCCCACCCTATCCTCCAGCCTGACCTGTTCCCCCGCCCTACCCTCCGGACTGACCTGTTCCCCCGCCCTGCCCTCCGGACTGACCTGTTCCCCCGCCCTATCCTCCAGCCTGACCTGTTCCCCCGCCCTACCCTCCGGACTGACCTGTTTCCCCCGCCCTACCCTCCGGACTGACCTGTTCCCCCGCCCTACCCTCCGGACTGACCTGTTCCCCCGCCCTAACCTCCGGACTGACCTGTTCCCCCGCCCTACCCTCCGGACTGACCTGTTCCCCCGCCCTACCCTCCGGACTGACCTGTTCCCCCGCCCTATCCTCCAGCCTGACCTGTTACCCCGCCCTACCCTCCGGACTGACCTGCTCCCCCGCCCTACCCTTCGGACTGACCTGTTCCCCCGCCCTACCCTCCGGACTGACCTGCTCCTCCGCCCTACCCTCCGGACTGACCTGTTCCCCCGCCCTACCCTCCGGACTGACCTGCTCCCCCGCCCTACCCTCCGGACTGACCTGTTCCCCCGCCCTACCCTCCGGACTGACCTGTTCCCCCGCCCTACCCTCCGGACTGACCTGCTCCCCTGCCCTACCCTCCGGACTGACCTGTTCCCCCGCCCTACACTCCGGACTGACCTGTTCCCCCGCCCTACCCTCCGGACTGACCTGTTCCCCCGCCCTACCCTCCGGACTGACCTGTTCCCCCGCCCTACCCTCCGGACTGACCTGTTCCCCCGCCCTACCCTCCGGACTGACCTGTTCCCCCGCCCTACCCTCGGGACTGACCTGTTCCCCCGCCCTACCCTCGGGACTGACCTGTTCCCCCGCCCTACCCTCCGGACTGACCTGTTCCCCCGCCCTACCCTCCGGACTGACCTGCTCCCCCGCCCTACCCTCCGGACTGACCTGTTCCCCCGCCAAACCCTCCGGACTGACCTGTTCCCCCGCCCTACCCTCCGGACTGACCTGTTCCCCCGCCCTACCCTCCGGACTGACCTGCTCCTCCGCCCTACCCTCCGGACTGACCTGCTCCCCCGCCCTACTCTCCGGACTGACCTGTTCCCCCGCCCTACCCTCCGGACTGACCTGTTCCCCCGCCCTACCCTCCGGACTGACCTGTTCCCCCGCCCTACCCTCCGGACTGACCTGCTCCCCCGCCCTACCCTCCGGACTGACCTGCTCCCCCGCCCTACCCTCCGGACTGACCTGTTCCCCCGCCCTACCCTCCCGACTGACCTGTTCCCCCGCCCTACCCTCCGGACTGACCTGTTCCCCCGCCCTACCCTCCGGACTGACCTGCTCCTCCGCCCTACCCTCCGGACTGACCTGCTCCCCCGCCCTACCCTCCGGACTGACCTGTTCCCCCGCGCTACCCTCCGGACTGATCTGCTCCCCCGCCCTACCCTCCGGACTGACCTGCTCCCCCGCCCTACCCTCCGGACTGACCTGTTTCCCCGCCCTACCCTCCGGACTGACCTGTTCCCCCGCCCTACCCTCCGGACTGACCTGTTCCCCCGCCCTACCCTCCGGACTGACCTGTTCCCCCGCCCTACCCTCCGGACTGACCTGCTCCCCCGCCCTACCCTCCGAACTGACCTGCTCCCCCGCCCTACCCTCCGGACTGACCTGCTCCCCCGCCTTACCCTCCGGACTGACCTGTTCCCCCGCCCTACCCTCCGGACTGACCTGCTCATCCGCCCTACCCTCCGGACTGACCTGTTCCCCCGCCCTACCCTCCGGTCTGACCTGTTCCCCCGCCCTACCCTCCGGACTGACCTGTTCCCCCGCCCTACCCTCCGGACTGACCTGTTCCCCCGCCCTACCCTCCGGACTGACCTGTTCCCCCGCCCTACCCTCCGGACTGACCTGTTCCCCCGCCCTACCCTCCGGACTGACCTGCTCCCCCGCCCTACCTCCGGACTGACCTGTTCCCCCGCCCTACCCTCCGGACTGACCTGTTCCCCCGCCCTACCCTCCGGACTGACCTGTTCCCCCGCCCTACCCTTCGGACTGACCTGTTCCCCCGCCCTACCCTCCGGACTGACCTGCTCCTCCGCCCTACCCTCCGGACTGACCTGCTCCCCCGCCCTATCCTCCGGACTGACCTGTTCCCCCGCCCTACCCTCCGGACTGACCTGTTCCCCCGCCCTACCCTCCGGACTGACCTGTTCCCCCGCCCTACCCTCCGGACTGACCTGTTCCCCCGCCCTACCCTCCGGACTGACCTGCTCCCCCGCCCTACCCTCCGGACTGACCTGTTCCCCCGCCCTACCCTCCGGACTGACCTGCTCCTCCGCCCTACCCTCCGGACTGACCTGTTCCCCCGCCCTACCCTCCGGACTGACCTGTTCCCCCGCCCTACCCTCCGGACTGACCTGTTCCCCCGCCCTACCCTCCGGACTGACCTGTTCCCCCGCCCTACCCTCCGGACTGACCTGCTCCCCCGCCCTACCCTCCGGACTGACCTGCTCCCCCGCCCTACCCTCCGGACTGACCAGGTCCCCCGCCCTACCCTCCGGACTGACCTGTTCCCCCGCCCTACCCTCCGGACTGACCTGTTCCCCCGCCCTACCCTCCGGACTGACCTGCTCCTCCGCCCTACCCTCCGGACTGACCTGCTCCCCCGCCCTACCCTCCGGACTGACCTGTTCCCCCGCGCTACCCTCCGGACTGACCTGCTCCCCCGCCCTACCCTCCGGACTGACCTGTTCCCCCGCCCTACCCTCCGGACTGACCTGTTCCCCCGCCCTACCCTCCGGACTGACCTGCTCCCCCGCCCTACCCTCCGAACTGACCTGCTCCCCCGCCCTACCCTCCGGACTGACCTGCTCCCCCGCCCTACCCTCCGGACTGACCTGTTCCCCCGCCCTACCCTCCGGACTGACCTGTTCCCCTGCCCTACCCTCCGGACTGACCTGTTCCCCCGCCCTACCCTCCGGACTGACCTGTTCCCCCGCCCTACCCTCCGGACTGACCTGCTCCCCCGCCCTACCCTCCGGACTGACCTGTTCCCCCGCCCTACCCTCCGGACTGACCTGTTCCCCCGCCCTACCCTCCGGACTGACCTGTTCCCCCGCCCTACCCTCCGGACTGACCTGTTCCCCCGCCCTACCCTCCGGACTGACCTGCTCCTCCGCCCTACCCTCCGGACTGACCTGCTCCCCCGTCCTACCCTCCGGACTGACCTGTTCCCCCGCCCTACCCTCCGGACTGACCTGCTCCCCCGCCCTACCCTCCGGACTGACCTGCTCCCCCGCCCTACCCTCCGGACTGACCTGTTCCCCCGCCCTACCCTCCGGACTGACCTGTTCCCCCGCCCTACCCTCCGGACTGACCTGCTCCCCCGCCCTACCCTCCGGACTGACCTGTTCCCCCGCCCTACCCTCCGGACTGACCTGCTCCCCCGCCCTACCCTCCGGACTGACCTGCTCCCCCGCCCTACCCTCCGGACTGACCTGCTCCCCCGCCCTACCCTCCGGACTGACCTGCTCCCCCACCCTACCCTCCGGACTGACCTGTTCCCCCGTCCTACCCTCCGGACTGACCTGCTCCCCCACCCTATCCTCCGGACTGACCTGCTCCCCCACCCTACCCTCCGGACTGACCTGCTCCCCCACCCTACCCTCCGGACTGACCTGCTCCCCCACCCTATCCTCCAGCCTGACCTGTTCCCCCGCCCTACCCTCCGGACTGACCTGCTCCCCCGCCCTACCCTCCGGACTGACCTGTTCCCCCGCCCTACCCTCCGGACTGACCTGTTCCCCCGCCCTACCCTCCGGACTGACCTGCTCCCCCGCCCTACCCTCCGGACTGACCTGTTCCCCCGCCCTACCCTCCGGACTGACCTGCTCCCCCACCCTATCCTCCGGACTGACCTGTTCCCCCGCCCTACCCTCCGGACTGACCTGTTCCCCCGCCCTACCCTCCGGACTGACCTGTTCCCCCGCCCTACCCTCCGGACTGACCTGCTCCCCCGCCCTGCCCTCCGGACTGACCTGTTCCCCCCGCCCTACCCTCCGGACTGACCTGCTCCCCCACCCTATCCTCCAGACTGACCTGCTCCCCCACCCTACCCTCCGGACTGACCTGCTCCCCCACCCTACCCTCCGGACTGACCTGCTCCCCCGCCCTACCCTCCGGACTGACCTGCTCCCCCGCCCTACCCTCCGGACTGACCTGCTCTCCCGCCCTACCCTCCGGACTGACCTGCTCCCCCGCCCTACCCTCCGGACTGACCTGCTCCGCTGTCCTACCCTCTGGACTGACCTGCTCCCCCGCCCTACCCTCCGGACTGACCTGCTCCCCCACCCTACCCTCCAGACTGACCTGCTCCGCTGTCCTACCCTCCGGACTGACCTGCTCCCCCGCCCTACCCTCCGGACTGACCTGCTCCCCCACCCTACCCTCCGGACTGACCTGCTCCGCTGTCCTACCCTCCGGACTGACCTGCTCATCAGAAGCCCTCTGCTGAGGCCTTGCCCTTGCCATTGTGAGCCGCCTAGGAGAGGCTGCCAGGCTTTCATTTAAACAGGCTGCCGGGTCGCCACTGGACCCAGTGGTCTGTGCACGCCCACTGCCGCCCGCCAACTCCCCCTATCCTCGCCTTAGCTGGCCCGCCTGCTTAAAATGGCGGCGTGGACCTGATCGCGAGCAGCGATTGGGTGTACACCCACTCCCGCATTGCCGCTGCCCCCAACCCCGCCAATCAGAAAATTCAGGCCAAAACCTCAGTGAGAAAGATCCATTTGTGGCTTGCTCAGGAGGTTAGAAATAGTACTGGATTAAAAGAGGCTTATAATGTTATAAAGAATAGCAATAAGTCTGAGGATGGGAAGGTTTTTAGAAACCAGCAGAATTCCATAAGACCAAAAGACATAGGAGCAGAAATTAGGCCATTCGGCCCATCGAGTCCGCTCTGCCATTCAATCATGGCTGATAAGTTTCTCAACCCCATTCTCCCGCCTTCTCCCAGTAACCTTTGATCCCCTTGCCAATCAAGAACCGATCTATCTCGCTCTTAAATAAGCTCAATGACCTGGTCTCCACAGCCTTCTGTGGCAATGAGTTCCATAGACTCACCACTCTCTGGCTAAAGAAGTTTCTCCTCATCTCTGTTCTAAAAGGTCTTCCCTTTACTCTGAGGCTGTGCCCTCAGGTCCTAGTCTCTCCTACTAATGGAAACATCTTCCCCACATCCACTCTATCCAGGCCTTTCAGTATTCTGTATATTTCAATCAGATCCCCCCTCATCCTTCTAAACTCCATCGAGTATAGACCCAGAGTCCTCAAACGTTCCTCATATGTTAAGCCTTTCATTCCTGGGATCATTCTCGTGAACCTCCTCTGGAGACTCTCCAGGGCCAGCACATCCTTCCTGGGATACGGGGCCCATAATTGCTCACAATATTCTAAATCTGGTCTGACCAGAGCCTTATAAAGCCTCAGCAGCACATCCCTGCTTTTATATTCTAGTCCTCTCGAAATAAATGCCAACATTGCATTTGCCTTCCTAACTACTGACTCAACCTGCAAGTTAACCTTAAGACAATCCTGGACTAGGACTCCCAAGTCCCTTTGCAGTCCAGATTTCTGAATTCTCTCCCCATTTAGAAAATAGTCTATGCCTCTATTCTTCCTACCAAAGTGCATGACCTCACACTTTCCCACGTTGTATTCCTTCTACCACTTCTTTGCCCATTCTCCTAACCTGTCCAAATCCTTCTGCAGCCTCTCTGCCTCCTCAATACTACCTGTCCCTCCACCTATCTTTGTATCATCTGCAAACTTAGCCAGGATGCTCTCAGTTCCTTCATCTAGATCATTAATGTATAAAGTGAAAAGTTGTGGTCCCAACACTGACCCCTGCAGAACTCCACTAGTCACTGGCCGCCATCCTGAGAAGGACCCCCTTATCCCCACTCTCTGCCTCCTGCCAGACAGCCAATCTTCTATCCATGCTAGTACCTTGCCTCTAACACCATGGGCTCTTATCTTACTGAGCAGCCTCCTGTGCGGCACCTTGTCAAAGGCCTTCTGGAAGTCCAAGTAGATAACATCCATTGGCTCTCCTTTGTCTAACCTACTCGTTACCTCCTCAAAGAATTCTAACAGATTTGTCTAAATTTATAAACTTCACTTATAATATTCCACCAAAAATTGATAAAAAGAGAAAAAATAGAATGAGAGTAAACTAGCAAGGAAAATAAAAATAGATCGAAAGAGCTTTTACAAGTATATAAAAAGGAAAGGAGTAGCTAAAGTAAACATTGGTTCCTTAGAACCAGAGACAGGAGGAATTATCATGGGGAAATGAGGAAATGGCAGAGAGATTGAACAAATATTTTTTGTCTGTCTTCACAGTAGAAGCCAAAAATTACATACCAGAAATAGAGGGTAACCTAGGGGCTAATAAGAGTGATAAAATTAAGGTAATTAATATCAGCAGAGAAAAAGTACTGGGGAAACTCAGGAGACTAAAATCCTACAATTCCTCAGGAACTGATGGCCTACACCCAAGGGTTCTAAAAGAAATAGCTACAGAGATAGTGGATGCACTAGATATGAATCTCTAGATTTTGGAACAATCCCAGCAGATTGGAAGTCAGCAAATATTACATCATTATTCAAGAAAGGAGGGAGAGAGAAAACAAGGAACTACAGGCCAGTTAGTCTGACATCAGTCACCAAGAAACTGCTGGAATCTATCATTAAGGAAGTGTTAACAATTCACTTCGACAAGCATAGTATGATAAGAACAAGTCAACATGGTTTTACTAAAGGGAAATCCTGTTTGACAAATTTATTAGAGTTTTTTGAGGATGTAACTAGTAGGGTAGATAAAGGGAAACCAGTAGATGTAGTATACCTGGATTTTAAAAGGCATTCGATAAGGTGACACACAAAAGGTTAATATACAAGATAAGGCTAATGGAGTTTGGGGTGATATATGGGCATGGAGAGAGGATTGGTTAATGAACAGGAAGCAAAGGGTATGGGTAAATGGGGCTTTTTCAAGTTGACAGGCTGTGACTAGTGGAGTGCTGCAAGGATCAGTGCTGGGTCCTCAGCTATTTACTATAGAATTGGAATGAGATGAAGATACAGAGAGTAATTTATCGAAGTTTGCTGAGGATACCAAGCTAGGTGGAAAGGTAAGCTGCAAGGAGGAAACGGAGAGGCTGCAAAGAGATAGGTTAGGTGAGTGGGCAACAAGATGGCAGATACGTTATAATATAGGGAAATGTGAAGTTATTCACTTTAGTCGTAAGAATAGAAAAGCTGAATATTTTTTAAGAGGTGTGAAACCTGTAAATGTTGATGTTCAGAGAGACTTGGTGTACTTGTACAAGGAACATCAAAAGTTGCATCCGGGTACAGCAAGCAATTAGGAAGGCAAATAGCATGTTGGCCTTTATTGCAAGGTGATTGGGGTACAAGAATAGGGAAGTCTTGCTACAATTGTACTAGGTTTTAGCGAGACCACACCTGGGATATGGTGTGAATTCTGGTCTCCATATTTAAGGAAGGATAAACTTGCACTGGAGGCAGTACAGCGGAGGTTCACTAGATTGGTCCCAGGGATGAAAGGGTTGTCCTGTGATGAGAGGCTGAGTAAATTGGGTCAATATTCTCTGGAGTTTAAAAGGATGAGAGGTGATCTCATTGAACATTCAAGAATATGAAAGGGCTTTGACAGGATAGATACTGAGAGGTTGTTTTCACTGGTCAGGGAATCTAAAACACAGGGGCACAGTCTCAGGATAAGGGCCCAGTCATTTTGGACTAGGATGAGGAGAAATTACTTCACTCAAAGTGTTGTGAATCTTTGGAATTCTCAACCCCAGAGGGTTATGGATGCTCCATCATTGAATATATTTAAGGCAGGGATAGACAGATTTTTGGTCTCTCCAGGAACTAAGGGATATGGGGAGTGGGCGAGAAAGTGGAGTTGAAGCCCAAGATCAGCCATGTTCGTATTGAATGGTGGAGCAGGCTCGATGGGCTGTGTGGTCTACCCCTGCTCCTGTTTCTTGTGTTCTTATGTAACACTGATATGCGCATACAACAGATAAAGCTCTAGCTGAGTTACAATAGCAGCTGTAATTTAGCCACTCGAATTTACCAGAGATGGTACAATTCCAGTTGTTCATTCGATGTCAATGGCAGCTTAGATAATTTATAATTTCTGCTGGCACCAGAGTTATCAATTTACAATCTAGGCTTCTAAAAAGTCTAACAAAGGGACTCAGTCAGTATATAGAAAGAGATTAAAAACTTTTTGAGCAAAGATATGTACTTCCATTGATCTGTGAGTCATGTCACAAAGTGTGCTAGAAGATAACTATAGGAAATTATCCTTCAGATTTCCTTATTAAGTAACAAGTTAATTACAGTACAATAATTTATTAAAGTTATGTGGTTAGTAAATTTGACCACTTTCTTTTCATTAAGTAGATTCCACTGTGTTCTCAAAAATGAAACAGAAGCATTGTTGGGATTCTCACAAGGTTAACAGAAGTGCTGTTTATAAATGCATACAGTCCAAGAGTCTTCAAAAAATAAATCCTGCTCACCAGTAGACCTGCAGCGGTGGTTCTCCTGCACAGGATCTCTGGGAACTTTTGGTGCCTCCGTGGAAATGTTGCTTTCATTGTTTCCCTCACCCACTGCTGCTGCAGGGAGAACAATTCCTTGAGGTTCTGCATCACCTCCTGCTTTGGATGAGACATCCACTTTTCTTGATGAGACTTTGCTGATTTCTTGCCCAGTTATCACAGTGGCCTGTAAGAATTAAGAATCAAATGTAAAAACTGCATCTTGACCCTCAGTTCTGATCCTATGTCTAGTCGTTCCGCTTTTAGTTTCCAGGGCTGGCATGAGTTTTGAGATCTGAAGTAGAGACCTAAATTCTCTGTGGGTCCAAAAGTAGTTTTTTGCAAATTAAAGATGCAACCAACACTTAACATTTGGCCTGTGATGTACCCATTTGAAAAAAGAAACATTAATTTTGAATATTAAACATATGAAAGTATGACTTCCTTGGCAGCACAGTGGGTAAATACACCACAGAGTGTGAGCTATACAGACCAAAATGAATCCAGATTTGATCTCTGGTCTGCATTGTTAGCTCATATTTAACCAGGAATAGGTAAATCATTACAATTGTTCCCTGCGATAGGAGGGGAAAGAGGAGGAGACAATAAGCCAGAGTTCCCATTCCTGCTGAAAACAGGGCAAGGACAAAACTGGACTTAATAATGATACATTCATCACTAAAATAGAAACAGCCATTGATACTCATTATATGGTTCCCAATAGCTAAAATTGCTTCAACCTTGAAGTAACTGCAAAACTGGTTTTGGTTCAGATTAATGTGCTTAAAACTAACGCTGCTGCACTTTATGCCATTTACCTCGTCAGGCGTGCACAATCGGCAGGCCCAGGAACAGACGGGAAACGGTTCCCCCAGTCGCAATTTCACACTGGCTAGCCAATTAACGGCCAGCCAGCATGAAACGCGCCCGGAGAAAGGCCGGTGGGGGCAGGAAGAGGGTGGGCACCAACATCACTGCGGGTGCTGGCGAGCGCTTCCACTGAGCTCCCTGAAGGCAGACAGCTACCTCAGGGAGCTGCAGACCTCCACAGGATAAGAGAGAGCACAAAAATGCTGCAAAAAATGTCTGTGCAGCACCTCAGAAAAATGCTGTCCCCATATATTTCTGTTTATGTTATATCCTAACGGAGATATCATCCCGCCCTTGGATGAGGTTTCATCAAAAATGTAAAGGCCACCTGGCCGGGTTGGCCCATCCACCAACACAAGGTTGGATGGGCAGGAAAAATCGCTTACAACTGCGCCCTTAATGAGCTAAACTGTCTGCTTAATTCCGACTTTTGCACACGCCGAGCTAAATATCACACAACTGCACGATGACATCAGGGTGCTCGCCTGACATCACCTCGCACAATTTTACGCCCGTTCAGTGTGGCAGGCGCACGCCCCCCCGCGGAATGTAAAATTCTGCCCCAAGAGTGCAAAGGGAAATGGGGGAGGTTGTACGTGAGCCACTGGCTGATATATTCAATAGTTCATGCAGGTCGAGGTTGACTCCTATGAATTGCAAAGTGTCTCACGTGGACCCATTATTAAGAAGTGGGCACAAGCAGGTAATTAATATTAGGCCTATGAGTTTCATGTCCATGTCGGGATACTAGTGCAAAGCATTATATGGGCTGTGATTTATGATCACGTGGAGAATTTGGTGATCATTAAGAAACGTAGCTCCTGCCTGACTAACTTGATTGAATTCTTTGCAAAAGTAACCAGAGTGGTAAAGATAAAAATGATGTTGTATTCTTTGGCACTGAAATTCCTCAAAGATTGTGTCGGAACACCAGTAATTTGCCTTAAGAAAGCTCCTTTACAGAATCACAGAATGATTGTAGCAGAAAAAGAGACCATTCACCTCGTTAAATTCCTCAACTGGATCTGTCTTTACCACACTCTCAGGCAGCGCATTCCAGATCCTAACCACTCGCTGTGTGAAAAAGTTTCTCCATTGCTTCTTTTGCCAATTACCTTAAATCACTGTTCTCTAGTTCTCTATCCTTCCATCAATGGGAAGTTTCTCTCTATCGGCTCTGTCCAGACCCCTCATTATTTTGAATACCTCTATCAATTCTCCTCTCAGCCTTCTCTCCTCCAAGGAACACAGTCCCAAATTCTCCAATCTTCTACGTAACTGAAGTTCCTCATCCCTGGAACCATTCTCTGAATCATTTCTGCACTCTTTCTCATGCCTTCATATCTTTCCTAGTGTGGTGCCCAGATATGGACACAATGTTCTACACAAATTTAACTTAACTTACTTGCTCTTGTACTCTATGCCCCTATTAATAATACCAAGGATACTTTATGCTTTATTAACTACTTTCTCAACCTATCCTGCCACTTTCAATGATTTATGCACATATACACCCAGGTCCCTCTGCTCCTGCACCCCCTTTAGAATTGTGCCCTTTATTTTGTATTGTCTCTCCATGTTCTTCCTACCAAAATGAATCACTTCTCAACATTAAATGTCATCCGTTCATTCCAGCACCTTGTCTGTGTCCTTTTGAAGTTCTACACTATCCTCCTCTTGGCTGACAATACTTTCAAATTTTGTATCATTCACAAATTTTGAAATTGTGCCCTGTACACCAAGCTCTAGGTCATTAATATATATATCAGGAAAAGCAAGGGTCCCAACACCGACCCCTGGAGAACTCCATGATAGACCTTCCTCCAGTCTGAAAATCATCAAATAACCACAACAGCCTGTTTCCTGTCACATATCCAATTTCATATCCACATTGTTACTTTCTCTTTTATTCCACGAGCTCTATCTTTGCTCACAAAGTTTGTTGTACAGACTTGATCAAATGCCTTTTGGAAGTCCACATCAACAACAATGCCCTCATCAACCCTCTCTGTTACCTCATCAAAAACTCAAGCAAGTTAATTAATGTTCTATCTTGTCGTATTGTCTGTAAATAGCTAGGAACTAATGCATTACGTGTAGGTGTTCCTGGGGCCACATTTCACAGCTGCAGTAGAAATTGAAGTGGTGTGTACATAACCAGTTCAATCTGGTTCTTCTTTTTGAACCAGACAGCATGGCAAAATTAAACATCATGATTTCTGATCTTTACAAACTTCAAGTGTGATTATTAACATCTGGGAACTAAAAGGGAACAAGATCACATAGCAGTTAACTATGAATTTCCTTAACAAATCTGTGCTGGCTTTCCTTAATTAACCGCCATTTCCCCAAGTGAGTATTAATTTTGTACTAAAGTATCGTTTTTAGAATCTTCCCCACCACCAAGGTTAAACTGACTGGTGTGTAGTTGCTGGGTTTATCTTTACACCGTTTTTAAAACATGGATGTAACATTTGCAATGCTCCAGTCCCCTGATACCATCCCTGAGTCTAAGGAAGATCAGAAAATTATGACCAGTGCCTCTGTAATTTCCGCCCTCACTTCCCTCAGTATCTTTGGATGCATCCCATTTGGTCCTTAACAACTTTAAGTATAGATGGTCTATCCAATACCTTCTCCTTATCACTTTTAAACCCTTCAAGAGTCTGAACTGAGCATCCTCTTTCACCAGGGCCTGCTCAGTATCTTCTTCCTTGGTAAAGACAGATGCAAAGTATTCTTTTAATACCTCAGCTATTCCCCCTGCCTCCATGCATAAATCCCCTTTTTGGTCCCTAATCCTTTTACCACCCTTTTGCTATTTATATTGCCTATAGAAAACTTTTGGGTTCCCTTTTATATGAGCTGCCAGTCTCTTTTCATACTCTCTCTTTGCTTCTCTTATTTTTTTTCTTCAAAGCCTCTCTGAACCCTCTATAGTCATTTGGTAGTACAGAACTTGAGAATTGCTGAAAAAAGAGACACTTTAAGCTTTTCGCCTTGCACTCATCAGGGCACTTCACAAGAATACCAATATAAGGGGGAAACAACAATTTATACCGTATGTGAAGATGGTACAGTTTGATTGGCAAGAGGACTCTGATTGGTAGAGGCGCTGCCATGAAGAATGCACCAGTGATGGTGCCTGTCGGTTAACTGCAAAGCGTTGTTTGAAATTTAAACCAGGCAGCTTGTCAAGGCATTGCCCTGAGGAATGATTCAGTGAATGGCTGTGACAATTTGTTTAGTTGGCACAGGCGCAATATGTGAACCCTCTATATTCAGGCTAGTTCTCATCTATATTATCTACGTGATATCTGTCATAAGCACACTTTTTATCCTTCATCTTAATCCCTCTGGGTGGAATTTTCTGTGCCCACTGGTATCGGACATGTTCGGCAGCATGAAAAAACAATATGGCAAGAAGGCCAAAAATCGGTTTCAGGACATCGTGAAACCAGTTTGCAATAGTCTGCTCTGCCTGTCAATGACAGGCCGCGTATTCCACTGTAGGACACAGGGAACATTATTGTAATACATCTACATATCATTGTAAGCCCAGCCTGTCGGAATCATTCCCCCACGCTGGATCATCCAAGCATCTCAACATGTTTCAAAACAGCATATGTAATGTGTGCGCTTGGTGGGCTGCACTTTGAGGGGAACTCAGAGATGAGTGCACAGTAAGGTTCCGCAGCACTCGCCAGTGTTGCCTGTAGGACTTCAGCGCTGAGGCTGGTTGGGGGGAGTAAGGGCTGCACTATGGTCGAGGGAATTGGAGGGGCAAGAGCTGCACTGTGGTCGGGGGAATTGGAGGGGGCACAGGGCTGCCCTGTGGTTGAGCTGAGTTGGGGAGGGGGTACAGGGCTGCCCTGTGGTTGAGGTGAGTTGGGGAGGGGGTACAGGGCTGCCCTGTGGTTGAGATGAGTTGTGGATGGGGTACAGGGCTGCCCTGTGGTTGAGGTGAGTTGGGGAGGGGGTACAGGGCTGTCCTGTGGTTGAGGTGAGTTGGGGAGGGGGCACAGGGCTGTCCTGTGGTTGAGGTGAGTTGGGGAGGGGGTACAGGGCTGCCCTGTGGTTGAGGTGAGTTGTGGATGGGGTACAGGGCTGCCCTGTGGTTGAGGTGAGTTGTGGATGGGGTACAGGGCTGCCCTGTGGTTGAGGTGAGTTGGGGAGGGGGTACAGGGCTGTCCTGTGGTTGAGGTGAGTTGGGGAGGGTGTACAGGGCTGTCCTGTGGTTGAGGTGAGTTGGGGAGGGTGTACAGGGCTGTCCTGTGGTTGAGGTGAGTTGGGGATGGGGTACAGGGCTGCCCTGTGGTTGAGGTGAGTTGGGGAGGGGGTACAGGGCTGTCCTGTGGTTGAGGTGAGTTGGGGAGGGGGTACAGGGCTGCCCTGTGGTAGAGGTGAGTTGGGGAGGGGGTACAGGGCTGTCCTGTGGTTGAGGTGAGTTGGGGAGGGGGTACAGGGCTGTCCTGTGGTTGAGGTGAGTTGGGGAGGGGGTACAGGGCTGTCCTGTGGTTGAGGTGAGTTGGGGAGGGGGTACAGGGCTGCCCTGTGGTTGAGGTGAGTTGTGGATGGGGTACAGGGCTGCCCTGTGGTTGAGGTGAGTTGGGGAGGGGGTACAGGGCTGCCCTGTGGTTGAGGTGAGTTGGGGAGGGTGTACAGGGCTGTCCTGTGGTTGAGGTGAGTTGGGGAGGGTGTACAGGGCTGTCCTGTGGTTGAGGTGAGTTGGGGATGGGGTACAGGGCTGCCCTGTGGTTGAGGTGAGTTGGGGAGGGGGTACAGGGCTGTCCTGTGGTTGAGGTGAGTTGGGGAGGGGGTACAGGGCTGCCCTGTGGTAGAGGTGAGTTGGGGAGGGGGTACAGGGCTGTCCTGTGGTTGAGGTGAGTTGGGGAGGGGGTACAGGGCTGTCCTGTGGTTGAGGTGAGTTGGGGAGGGGGTACAGGGCTGCCCTGTGGTTGAGGTGAGTTGGGGAGGGGGTACAGGGCTGCCCTGTGGTTGAGGTGAGTTGGGGAGGGGGTACAGGGCTGCCCTGTGGTTGGGGTGAGTTGGGGAGGTGGTACAGGGCTGCCCTGTGGTTGAGGTGAGTTGGGGAGGGGGTACAGGGCTGCCCTGTGGTTGAGGTGAGTTGGGGAGGGGGTACAGGGCTGTCCTGTGGTTGAGGTGAGTTGGGGAGGGGGTACAGGGCTGCCCTGTGGTTCAGATGAGTTGTGGATGGGGTACAGGGCTGCCCTGTGGTTGAGGTGAGTTGGGGAGGGGAGTACAGGGCTGCCCTGTGGTTGAGCTGAGTTGGGGAGGGGGTACAGGGCTGCCCTGTGGTTGAGGTGAGTTGGGAAGGGGGTACAGGGCTGCCCTGTGGTTGAGGTGAGTTGGGGAGGGTGTACAGGGCTGTCCTGTGGTTGAGGTGAGTTGGGGAGGGGGTACAGGGCTGCCCTGTGGTTGAGGTCAGTTGGGGAGGGGGTACAGGGCTGCCCTGTGGTTGAGGTGAGTTGGGGAGGTGGGTACAGGGCTGCCCTGTGGCTGAGGTGAGTTGGGGAGGGGGTACAGGGCTGCCCTGTGGTTGAGGTGAGTTGGGGAGGGGGTACAGGGCTGTCCTGTGGTTGAGGTGAGTTGGGGAGGGGGTACAGGGCTGCCCTGTGGTTGAGGTGAGTTGGGGAGGGGGTACAGGGCTGTCCTGTGGTTGAGGTGAGTTGGGGAGGGGGTACAGGGCTGCCCTGTGGTTGAGGTGAGTTGGGGAGGGGGTACAGGGCTGCCCTGTGGTTGAGGTGAGTTGGGGAGGGGGTACAGGGCTGCCCTGTGGTTGAGGTGAGTTGGGGAGGGGGTACAGGGCTGCCCTGTGGTTGAGGTGAGTTGGGCAGGTGGGTACAGGGCTGCCCTGTGGTTGAGGTGAGTTGGGGAGGGGGTACAGGGCTGCCCTGTGGTTGAGGTGAGTTGGGGAGGGGGTACAGGGCTGCCCAGTGGTTGAGGTGAGTTGGGGAGGGGGTACAGGGCTGCCCTGTGGTTGAGGTGAGTTGGGGAGGGGGTACAGGGTTGCCCTGTGGTTGAGGTGAGTTGGGGAGGTGGTACAGGGCTGTCCTGTGGTTGAGGTGAGTTGGGGAGGAGGTACAGGGCTGCCCTGTGGTAGAGGTGAGTTGGGGAGGGGGTACAGGGCTGTCCTGTGGTTGAGGTGAGTTGGGGAGGGGGTACAGGGCTGTCCTGTGGTTGAGGTGAGTTGGGGAGTGGGTACAGGGCTGTCCTGTGGTTGAGGTGAGTTGGGGAGGGGGTACAGGGTTGCCCTGTGGTTGAGGTGAGTTGGGGAGGGGGTACAGGGCTGTCCTGTGGTTGAGGTGAGTTGGGGAGGGGGTACAGGGCTGTCCTGTGGTTGAGGTGAGTTGGGGAGGGGGTACAGGGCTGCCCTGTGGCTGAGGTGAGTTGGGGAGGGGGTACAGGGCTGCCCTGTGGTTGAGGTGAGTTGGGGAGGGGGGTACAGGGCTGCCCTGTGGTTGAGGTGAGTTGGGGAGGGGGTACAGGGCTGTCCTGTGGTTGAGGTGAGTTGGGGAGGGGGTACAGGGCTGCCCTGTGGTTGAGGTGAGTTGGGGAGGGGGGTACAGGGCTGCCCTGTGGTTGAGGGTAGTGCACAAGCATGTGCAGGGTGTTGGGGGGAGGGAAGCAGCCACACGTTAGGTAAACCTTGTATAAAGTGACCATTACTCCGCAGCTCAGACAGTTCAGACACAGCCACATTGAGATGATTGGAGTCGGGTCTCTAGCTTATCTGCCCACTCGAGCAGAGGCATGAAAGAACCACCAAGTGCTCCAGAGTTTTTCACCCCTCGGGCACAGACTGCAAACTGATGAGTGTTTCAGTGGACTGCAGAACAGTTGGGTGACTGGGTACAAAAACAGAATTACCTGGAAAAACTCAGCAGGTCTGGCAGCATCGGCGGAGAAGAAAAGAGTTGACGTTTCGAGTCCTCATGACCCTTCGACAGAACTTGAGTTCGAGTCCAGGAAAGAGCTGAAATATAAGCTGGTTTAAGGTGTGTGTGTGGGGGGCGGAGAGATAGAGAGACAGAGAGGTGGAGGGGGTTGGTGTGGTTGTAGGGACAAACAAGCAGTGATAGAAGCAGATCATCAAAAGATGTCAACGACAATAGTACAATAGAACACATAGGTGTTAAAGTTAAAGTTGGTGATATTATCTAAACGAACCAGTATCCGCAGTTTTTTTGTTTTTGTGACTGGGTACGTTGTACAATCTCCTTGCTAAATCTGGCCATGGAGCAGTCACTGGTGGAGACACTCACAGCCCCTTGCAATGTCATCATCCCGGTTTGGACCAGTCTCCCCCGTTGTTCAAGCTAACAGTGCAGCCTTGCAGTGCGGGTTAGGAGAATGCCTGTGTCTGAGCTGAGAGCACAGCCTGCAGTCCAATGGGCAAAGCTGCTGCCAATCGGTCAGGTGGAGTGGGGCGGAGGTGGGTGGGGTTTTGGACAGCTGTGCAGCGCACTAATCTCTGGCCATCCAAGTGGTGACCAGCACTCTCCGGGGTGTGTTAAGGTGCTTCAGACTTAACCAAGACAGGTTCTTAGTACATCCAAGCCAAGCTAACCCACTTGTCTCACTCTTTCATCCTGCAGGAGGAGTACATCAGGATCATGGAGCCTGGTAAACTAGCTGTACGCCTCATGGCTTACAGAGAGCAGAGACGATGGAGAAGAGAGTGACGGAGGTGCCTGGCTGTACAGAGGGAGGAGCAGCACCCTCAGGGAGAAGATGGGGCTGCAGCACACATTGCTGAAGAGCCACAGCGAGAGTTGCTGGTCGGTGTCTAGCTAGACCCAGGGTCTACAGATGGCGCTTCTCATTCCTGCAGGTGACTGGGAAACAGTGTCAGCAAAGGCTGCGCATGTCCAGGGAAATGGTTGGTCATATCTGCCACTTACTGCAGGACTTGGCACCACAGGGACATGAAGGGCATCCACTGCCAGTGGCTATGATGGTGACTGCAGCAATCAATATCTATGCCAGTGGCTCCTTTCCGGGCTCCACAGGCGACCTCGGTGGGATATCACAATCCACCACCCACAAATGCTTCCACATGGCACACAACTCTGTGCATTTCACCCAGGACCAGGAAAACCAGGATGCAAAAGCGCTGGGATCTGCCCACATCTCAGGTGTCCCACAGGTGCAGGGTGCCATCGACTGCACTCACATGGCGCTCAGATCTCCATCAGTCAACAACGTCAACCACAAGGGCTTCCATTCGCTGATGTGCAGCTGGTGTGTGACCACCAGAAACACATCCTGCAGGGTCTGTGCACGGTTCCCAGGGAGTGTGCACGACTCCTACGTTCTCAGTCGGTCTCAGATCCCTGACATCTTCCAGGGTCCACAGAGTCTGCAGGGTTGTCTCCTTGGGGACAAGGGTGACCCACAGAGGCCGTGACTGATGACACCCGTGCGGTAGCCTCAGACTGCAGCAGAGCGAAGGTATAACGAGGCTCAATCTGCAACTCGCAACTTGGTGGAGCAAACCATCAGGATGCTGAAGCTGTGGTTCCAGTGCCTGGACCTGTCTGGTGGAGCCCTGCAATACAGTCCACAGAGGGTGTCACACATCATCATCGTCTGCTGTACCCTTTATAACCTGGTGCTGCAATGGAGTGAGGAGCTGGCTGAGGGGGAGATGGAAGAGCTGGAGGTCTCCCCAGATGAGGAGGACGCTGACAGAAATAAGGGAGAGGAGGTCCTTGGAGGCGACGATGATGGGGATGAGGCCCTCACACTGGCCAAACAAGACAGGTGAGCTCAGGGGGCCCTGATAGCTGCCAGATTTGTGGAGGATGATGACGAGATGCAGTGAGGTGTCCCCGTAGATCCTCACATCACAGCTGTGAATGTCTGACTCTGTCTGGTTTGTGGCAGCACCAATACCCTCTGTGATAAGGCTCCTGTCATGGAGACGCAGTGGAGGCCCTAATACTCACTCAATCGCAGGAGGATGATGATGACAGGCAGTGAGGACACTCCATAAATCTTCACACTTTCTCTGTGAATGTCTGACTCCTGTCTGGCTGAGGGCAGCTCGCTTGCGCTCTGTGATCAGGGTCATATCATGGAGATGCAGACATGAAACTTTAGATGCATCTGACGCTGTGTCTGCCTTCAGCACCTCAGCCCTTCAGGAGCTGGTGCACAGCGTCACTGGTCACAGATGCTGAAGAGATGGGGGCCAGCCCCACATTAAAGGTGCTGAGAGCACACAGAGAGAATGAGGGAACTCTGTGACACCTGTTCACTACATTCTGGCAGCAATGACCAGCACCACCGAGGTGCAGACATCAGTAATGTTTCCAGGGAGTGTGAGGCTGGACCATCACTGTGGTGTGAAGGTTATAAACTGCACAGGGAAGAGGCCCTGGACTGAGACACCTGCCTTTATCTTGTGCAGGGGTCAAGGTTTCACATCTGAGTGACACGAACACTGCTCATCAGAACAAGGAGCCACAGGCAGGGAGACATTCCTGGGAGTTTATTGACAATAGTGAACATTATGTAAAAGTAATTAACACCCGTGCCCAGGCTGTGTAACTACATCTTCTTAACTGAGCTTGGCCTAAATAGCCAAGTGGTTATGGTACTGGGTTTGTAACCCCAAGATCAAGAGTTCAAATGCCACAATGGCAAATTATGAAACAATGTCACTTCATCTGAAACAGATGGAAACGGGTTTGTACTCGAAAGAGTTACATCTTCTTGCACCCGGTGCGGAAGGGGGTCGGGAAGGAGGTGAACCTGCTCCTGGGCCTGGCCAAGTTGGCCATTAACAGGTCCAGGCAGCAGGCGATCGACGGGGGAGTCCCACCCGATTGTTTGTCCCTCTTCCGCGGCTACGTTCGCTGCCGGATGTCCCTGGAGAAGGAGCACGCGGTGTCTGCTGGCACTCTCGAGGCCTTCCGTGCTCGGTGGGCACCGCGAGGACTGGGGTGTTTTGTTGACCCCTTTAATCCCAGTTTGATTTAAAGTTTGTAAGGTTCCTTTAAATTTTTGTCCTTGGTTTTACAGCTGACCTGAATTAGGGGCTGTGCCTGATTTATCCCAATTTTGTTGATTTGGTTTTCATTTAAAAGATTATCAAGAGTTCAAATGTCACAATGGCAAAACTATGAAACAATGTAACTTCATCTGAAACAGATGGAAATGGGTTTGTACTCGAAAGAGTTACATCTTCTTAACTTTCTTAACGCTGCCACTATGTCTTGGTGCTCCCCAGACATCCACAGTGGAGGTGGGGGCAGCTGCTGACTGGGACACCCTGTCTGTGATGACTTTGGTGGGTGTTCTCTGGAGGGCTGAGACCTGGAGGTCCCCGGCCTGCTTTCAGGGTCCTGCTGTATGGCAGTGACACCCTCCTCGGCCTGTGGAGCTGGAGCTGCTGAGGTCACAGGAAGAGGGGATTCGGATGGGCCGGACACTCCTGGAGTCACCTGGGTGGATGGCCCCGGGGTGTGCACCTGCTGATCCTCCTCCCTATGGGTGCCTGAGGGCCCCTGGCTGACTCCTTGAGGAGAAGGGGGAGCTGGAGTGAGATCGAGCTGCCCCACACCCCTCTCGTGTACACACTGTTGGAGGCCAACTATAGCATCAGTGATGGAGTTAAGCCCACGCAGCAGTGCAGGAGCAACGTCCTGGACCAAGGTCTCCATGGTGGCCGCCATCCCACCAGTGTTGACCTCGGTGCGTTACAATGTCAGCTCTATCACCTCAGCCTGAAGGCAGACAGACTCCTCCATCGTGCCCTGCAATCTGAGGAGTGCAGCAGACATCCCTTCCTGATGTTCCCGAGCTTGTCTTTGCAGCTCCAGCAACTGTGGCATGACCGAGTCCAGAGGCTCATCATCTGACTCGGACTCAGCAACGTTCTGGCCTCCAGCAGCTCCTCCGAGTGCCGGGGACCTGGGAAGTCCCTGCCTCCACCTGCTGTGGATCAGACAGTGCGATGTGCTCACCAGATTGTGACCCTGAGGCTACACTAAGGCTGGGTCCCACTGAGCTGTGTGTCTCTGCTCTGGTGGAGGGTGTGGGTGAGAGCTGTGATGGGACTTCAGGGAGGGTGCCTTCAGATTCCTCTTCAGAGGTTTCTTCGGGGCTTGATTGGAGGCCCTGGGTCATGGACTATGTCAGTTGTCTCACAGGTATGCCTGTGAAAGCAAGGAGAGATAATTAGAGTATGGCAGGGGGCTGTGGAACAGGGGAAGTGACTCACAGCATGGTTATCTGATGGATGTCGCACTGCTGGATCCTCACTTGGTAGAGCAGCACCAACCTCACCGTCAGTACAGGACTGGTTCCGGTCATCGCCAGCCAGCTGGATGGCTCTGTTTTCAAAGTCCGTGAGGACCTTGATCTCAGGCATTCCTCCACCGGTCTGCGACCTCTCCCTCTTGTTGTGTGCCAGCTTGTCCTAAGACCATTAGACACAGGAGCAGAAATTAGGCCATTCAGCCCATCAAGTCCGCTCCGCCATTCAATCATGGCTGATAAGTTTCTCAACCCCATTCTCCCGCCTTCTCCCAGTAATCTTTGATCCCCTTACCAATCAAGAACCGATCTATCTCGCTCTTAAATAAGCTCAATGACCTGGTCTCCACAGCCTTCTGTGGCAATGAGTTCCATAGATTCACCACTCTCTGGCTAAAGAAGTTTCTCCTCATCTCTGTTCTAAAAGGTCTTCCCTTTACTCTGAAGCTGTGCCCTCAGGTCCTAGTCTCTCCTACTAATGGAAACATCTTCCCCACGTCCACTCTATCCAGGCCTTTCAGTATTCTGTAAGTTTCAATCAGATCCCCCCTCATCCTTCTAAACTCCATCGAGTATAGACCCAGAGTCCTCAAACGTTCCTCATATGTTAAGCCTTTCATTCCTGGGATCGTTCTCGTGAACCTCCTCTGGAGACTCTCCAGGGCCAGCACATCCTTCCTGGGATACGGGGCCCAAAATTGCTCACAATATTCTAAATCTGGTCTGACCAGAGCCTTTTAAAGCCTCAGCAGCACATCCCTGCTTTTATATTCTAGTCCTCTCGAAATAAATGCCAACATTGCACTTGCCTTCCTAACTACCAACTCAACCTTAGTTAACCTTAAGAGAATCCTGGACTAGGACTCCCAAGTCCCTTTGCAGTCCAGATTTCTGAATTCTCTCCCCATTTAGAAAATAGTCTATGTCTCTATTCTTCCTACCAAAGTGAATGACATCACACATGTCCATGTTGTATTCCATCTACCACTTCTTTGCCCATTCTCCTAACCTGTCCAAATCCTTCTGCAGCCTCCCTGCCTCCTCAATACTACCTGTCCCTCCACCTATCTTTGTATCATCTGCAAACTTAGCCAGGATGCTCTCAGTTCCTTCATCTAGATCATTAATGTATAAAGTGAAAAGTTGTGGTCCCAACACTGACCCCTGCAGAACTCCACTAGTCACTGGCCGCCATCCTGAGAAGGACCCCCTTATCCCCACTCTCTGCCTCCTGCCAGACAGCCAATCTTCTATCCATGCTAGTACCTTGCCTCTAACACCATGGGCTCTTATCTTACTGAGCAGCCTCCTGTGCGGCACCTTGTCAAAGGCCTTCTGGAAGTCCAAGTAGATAACATCCATTGGCTCTCCTTTGTCTAACCTCCTCATTACTTCCTCAAAGAATTCTAACAGATTTGTCAGGCATGACCTCCCTTTGATGAAACCATGCTGACTTTGCCCTATTTTACCATGCACTTCCAAGTATTCTGAAATCTCATCCTTAATAATGGACTCTAAAATCTTACCAACAACCAATGTCAGGCTAATCAGCCTGTAATTTCCCATCTTTTGCCTCACTCCCTTCTTAAACAGGGGGGTTACATTAGCAATTTTCCAGTCCTCTGGGACCCTCCCTGACTCCAGTGATTCCTGAAAGATCACCACTAACACCTCCACTATCTCTTCAGCTACCTCCTTCAGAACTCTGGGGTGTAATCTATCTGGTCTAGGTGATTTATCCACCTTCAGACCTTTCAGTTTTCCTAACACCTTGGTAATGGCCACCATACTCACCTCCGCCCCCCAACTCTCTTGAACTTTGGGGATGTTACTCGTGTCTTCCACCGTGAAGACTGACACAAAGTACCTACTCAGTTCCTCCGCCATTTCTTTGTTCCCCACTACTACTCCTCCAACGTCATTTTCCAGCGGCCCAATGTCCACTTTTGCCTCTCTCTGACCCGTTATATATCTAAAAAAAACTCTTGCAATCTTCTTTTATATTACTGGCTAGTTTACCCTCATATTTAATCTTCTCCCTCCTTATTTCTTTTTTAGTTGTCCTCTGTTGGTCTTTGTAGACTTCCCAATCCCCTGGTTTTCCACTGCTCTTCGCTGCATTGTATGCTTTCTCTTTAGCTTTTATGCTGTCCCCGACTTCCCTTGTCAGCCATGGTTGCCTCGTCCTCCCTTTTTCTTCCTAGGGATGACCTTTTGCTGTGTCTCCCAAATTACTCCCAGAAACTCCTGCCATTGCTGTTCCACTGTCTTTCCAGCTAGGCTCATCTCTCAGTCAATTCTGGCCAGCTCCTCCTTCATGCCTCTGTAGTTGCCTTTATTCAAATGTAATACCGTTACATCTGATTCCAGCTTTTTCCTCTCAAATTGCAGGGTAAATTCTATCATATTATGGTCACTTCCTCCTAAGGGTTCCTTCACCTTAAGCTCCTTTATCAAATCTGCTTCATTACACATCACTAAATCTAGAATTGCCTGTTCCCTAGTGGGCTCCACCACAAGCTGCTCCAAAAAGCCATCTCGTGGACATTCCACAAATTCCTTTTCTTGGGATCCACGACCAACCTGATTTTCCCAGTCTACCTGCAGATTGAAATCCCCCATGATCACTGTAACTTTGCCTTTCTTACAGGCCTTTTCTATCTCCTGGTGTATCTTGTGTCCCACATCCTGACTACTGTTCGGAGGCTTGTACATAACTCCCATTATAGTTTTTTTACCTTTGCGGTTCCTCAACTCTACCCACACAGATTCTACATCATCTGACCCTACATCATCTCTTGCTATCGATTTAATTTCATTCCTTACTAACAAAGCAACCCCACCCCCTCTGCCAACCTGCCTATCTTTTCGATAGGATGTATATCCTTGGATATTTAGCTGCCAGTCCTGATCCCCTTGCAGCCATGTCTCCGTGATGCCCATCACATCATACCTACCAATTTCAATCTGCGCCATAAGCTCATTTACCTTCTTTCATATACTGCGTGCATTCAGAAACAACACCTTCAGTCCTGTATTTCCCATCCCCTTTCTCATTGTCGTCCCTTTATCTGTTGTGCTTGAAGTTAGATTCCTAGCCCTTTCCAAACACTCTGTCCTATTTTATGTTCTGGAGACTTTAATAGCCTCTCCTGGGCTCTCCTTTCTTTTCAGTTTTTTCATAATTTTCCATGAAGTTGAATCCACCCCCCACATGCTAACCTGCTGCTTTGTTTCCCATTAGTCATACTTCTTGGAGTTTTACCCTTCCCTCATGAATACAGATGGAGGGAGTGTAAGCAGGATGTCTGCCAGGCCAGATGATAAGTATTCCACGGCCTGTGTGGGTGTGAGTGGTCCCATGGATGGGATGAGGACAATGATGGTGTGTGAGAGAGTGAATGGTGATGTCCCTTGAACTGGCAGTGAGTGAGATCCCTGTGGATGTGGTTTGTGAGTGTGTGTTAAGAGTGATGAGAAGAGTGACTTACCCTGGTGGAACGGAGGAGCCCATTCATCCTCTTGTGGCACTGGGTGACTGTCCTCTTTTGCAGGGTGTTGGCACTGACCACCGCTGTCACCACCTCCCATGCTGGATTGGTGATACGTTGCTGGCCCTCCTGTGGCCAGAGCAGGGGTAGAGGACATCACAGCGGGCTTCACAACATCAAAAACGCACTCAAGGATCGCATCACTGAATCAGGGGGCTGCGGTTTTCTTGCCTTTTGGGGCCATGTCTTCTTTCCAGCGGTCATGGGCTGGAAGCACTGAGAGGTGTGCATGCGACTGTGCTTTAAATATCGTGCCCGGCGTGATGAAGCAGTGAGGTGATGGCGTGGCAGACGAATGAGAGCCTGCCCGCCATGGAAACGGCGTGTTTCCTGGGAATGCATGATTAATGAGGCGGGATTAGGACAATATGGCGTGAAAACCCACCATTGCGGCCGGCAGGTAAAACCTTCTTTTTCCCATCCTCTACCACACTTAGTGCAAACCTGGGACAATTGTGCCCAAATTTCTTTTCATCCAGAGAGTTCTGGATTTGTTTGCCCTACCTTTCCCCCTTGTTGGAACGTATCTCAATGATAGAAGTATCTCTCCTTGAAAGGCAGCCCATTGTTTTGTCACTGATTATCCTGCCAATCTTTGACTACAGTTTATTTGGCCCAGATCAATTTGTACCCCATTGAAGTTGGCTTTAACCCAGTTAATTATTCTTACTCTGGATTGTTCTTTATCCTTTTCCATAGCCAACCTAAACCTTATGAAACAATGATCACTGTCCCCGAAATGTTCTTCTACTGACACTTGATCCACTTGATTCTCAAGAACCAGGTCTAGCAGTGCCTCCTTTCTCGTTGTACTGGACACATACTGCTGAAGGAAATTCTCCTGAACAGAGTCTAGGAACTCTTTCTCCTCACTACCCTTTACACTACCACTATCCCAGTCTATATTCAGATAATTAAACTCCCCATTATGCATAATCCATAATTCTTGCAGTTCTCTGTAATTTCCTTGCAAATTAGTTCCTATATATCTTTCCCACTTGTACGTGGCCTATACACTACACCAAGCAATGTAATTGCACTTTTTTTGTTCCTCAGCTCTAGCCAAATAGATTCTGTCCTTGACCCTCTAGTGCTTTCTCCAGCACTACAATGTTCTCCTTAATCAATACAGCCATCCCTCCCCATTTTCTTCCTTACCCATCTTTCCTGAACACCTTGTTTCGAGGAATATTTAATACCCTCTCCTGCCCTCCCAGGTCTCTGTTATAGCTACATCATCATATTTCTACATGGCAATCTGCACCTGTAACTCCCCAATCTAATTTACCACACTCAGTGCATTCACATACATGCACAGTAACTTTTTACTTTCTCCCTTACTCTGACCCCACCTATCAACTTCCTTATCCTGATGCTATCTGTCTCTCCCAGTATTCTGTGCCCCTTGGTGTTCCTCTCTGATATTATCTCCTGGTTCCCACACCTCTGCCCAGTTAGTTTAAACCCTCGCCAATAACAAAATGGCCCACAAGTTATTGGTCTCGGCTCAGTTTAGGTGCAACCTGTCTGGCCTGTGCAGGTCCCATCTCCCCAGAACTGGTCCCAATGTCCCAAGAATCTAAAGCTCCCCCCCTGAATCATCTTTCCAGTCATGCATTCATCTGATTTATTCTCCTACTTCTATACTCAGTTGTGTATCATACCGTGAATAATCTGGAGATTACTGCTTTTGAGGTCCTGCTTGTTAATTTCTTACCTAGTTCCCTAAATTCTGACTGCAGGACCACATCCCTCTTCCTGCCTATGTCATTAGTTTCGATGTGGACTATAACCACTGGCTATTCACCCTCCACCTGTTCCGCAGCTGCTCAGTGACATCCTTGACCCTGGCACCAGGGAGACAACATACCATCCTGGATTCATATCTGCGGCCATGTAGTAAAAATATAATAAATGTGGTAAACATCCCAAGGCACTTCACAGGAGCATTATCAAACAAATTTGATACTGGCACTTGATACTAAGGAGGTATTAGGACTGGTGACCAACAGGTTTAAGGAGTGTCTTAAAGGAGAACAGAGGGGTAGAGAGATGGAGATACTTAGGGAGTTTTGGGGAAAATGCTAGAATCTAGTAAAAAGGAAGTCTTAATCATGTACTTAGAAAATCATAGTATGATCAAACAAATTTAGCACGGTTTAACAAAAGGGAAATCGGGTTTGACAAATTTATTAGAGTTTTTTGAGGATCTAACTAGTAGGGTAGATAAAGGGGAACCAGTAGATGTAGTATACCTGGATTTCCAAAAGGCATTCAATAAGGTACCACAAAAAAGGCTATTACAGAGGATTAGGGATAATATATTACCAAGGATAGAGGATTAGTTAACAGACAAGCAACAGAGGGCCTAAATAGCCAAGTGGTTATGGTACTGGGTTTGTAACCCCAAGATCAAGAGTTCAAATCTCACAATGGTAAACTATGAAACAATGTAACTTCATCTGAATAGGAACAGATGGAAACGTCTTTGTACTCGAAAGAGTTACAAGCAACAGAGAGTAGGGATAAATAGGGCATTTTCAAGTTGGCAGGCAGTTACTAGTGGAGTGCAGCAAGAACTAATGCTGGGGCCTAAGTTATTTACAATCTATGTTAATAACTCAAAGAGACAGAGAGTAATGTATCTAAACTTGCTAACAATGCAAAACTAGGTGGGAATCTAAACTGAGGAGAACACAAAGTGTCTACAAAGAGAAATAGACAGGTTAAGTTAGTGGATAACAAGGTGGCTGATAGAGTATAATGTGCGGAAGTGTAAAATTATTCTGTTTGTAGAGAGAATAGATAATTTACTAGATTCTAGTGCTTTCCCAAAGACTGAGGGACTTGGGTGTACTTAGGGAGGCAAATGGTATGTTGGTCATTATTGTAAAAAGATTGGAGCACAGGAGTAAAGATATCTTGCTGCAGTTGTATAGAGTCATGGTGAGACTGCAACTGGGGTATTGTGTAAAGTTCTGGTCTCCTTACCTAAGGAAGGATATATTTGCCATAGAGGGAGTGCAACAAAAGTTCATTAAATTAATTCCTGGGATGGAAGGATTGTTTTATGAGGAGAGATTGAGGAGACTGGGTCTGTATTCTCTAGAGTTGAGAAGAGTGAGAGGTGATTTCATTGAAACTTAGAAAACTCTAACAGGGTGTGACAGGGTGGATGTGGATAGGATGTTTCCCCAGGCTGGTGAGTCTAGAACCAAGGGACACAGTCTCAGAATAAGGGCCAGGCCATTTAAGACTGAGATGAGGAGACATTTCTTCATTCAGAGGGTGGCGTATCTTTGGAATTCTCTACCCCAGAGGGCTGTGGAAGTTCAATCATTGAGTATGTTCAAGACTGAGATCGATAGGTTTCTGGAAACCAATGACATCAAGGGATATGGGGACAGTGCGGGAAAGTAGCATTGAGATAGATGATCAGCCATGATCAAATTGAATGGAGGAGCAAGTTCGATGGGCCCAATGGCCTACTGCTCCTCCTAGGTTCCTGTGTACTTGTACAAGGAATCCAGAAAGTTAGCATGCAGGTACAGCAAGAAATTAGGAAGGCAAATGGCATGTTGATCCTCATTGTAAGGGGATTGGAATACAAGAACAGGGAAGTCTTGCTACAATTGTCCAGGGCTTTGTTGGTATAGAATACTGTGTGCAGTTTTCGTCTCCATATATAAGGAAGGATATACTTGCATTGGAGACGGTACAGTGAAGGTTCACGAGATTGGTTCCTGGGATGACAGGGTTATCCTGTACTGAGAGGTTGAGTAAATAGGGTCTATACTCTTTGCTGTTTACAAGAATGAGAAGTGATCTCATTGAAATATACAAGATTGTGAAGGGGCTTGACAGAGAGATTGTTTGCCCTGGTTGGGAAATCTAGAACAAAGAGGTACAATCTCAGGATAAGGGGTTAATTATTTAGGACTGAGATGAGGAGAAACCTGTTCACTCAAAGGGTTGTGAATCTTTGGAATTCTCCAGCGCAGAGGGTTTTGTACGCTCAATTATTTAAGGCTGAGATACACAGATTTTTGGTCTCTCAGGGAATCGAAGGATATGGGGAACAGGTGGGAAAGTGAAGTTGAGGAAGATGATCAGCTTTGATGGTATTGAATGGCAAAATGGGCTCAAGGGGCCAAATGGTCCAATCCTGCTTCCATTTCTTAAGTTCTTACAGCGTTGGCCATTGGAGCGGAGAAAGGTTTGCTTTGTAATAAATATGTATTCTCATGATTCTGGATTTGTCCTTCAATCAATTCTCTTAATCAGACCTAAATAGGATATCAAAATAAGATTCACTCTAAATACTTTCCCCGTGATGAAAAACCATAGCTTGAATGATACCTGGGTGATTATTAGATCTGCTGAAGGTAATACATCGTACTGAATTATACCAATTGATCCTAATTTCCACATGTATATTGTCTTATTTCATCTAAATGATCCTAAGTCTAATTCTACAGCAACATTAATTATACAACAAGACTCACCAATCTGCTCGGAAGGAAAGAAATTTTGTGGTAGGATCATTCCATTTCCAGTAAATATAGGGCAGGATTTTCCTGTCGGTGAGTGGGGCACGGGGTCCGCTCGCCGATGTGTGAAACAATGCGCAGTGACATCAGGCAGAACTCCCGTCACCCCACCCCATTTTAATTTTCTGGTAGGCAGGGGTGCAGCAAAATCAGCTGTGCACCCGCCGACCTGTCAATGGCCAATTGAGGCCATTGACAGAGTTATTAAACTAATTAGTGGACCTGCCCGTCCAACCTTAAGGTTAGCGAGCAGGCTGGGAACCCCGACGGCAAATAGAGAAAGCATCAAACCTCATCCATCGGCGGGATGAGGTTTCATGGAGGTTTAAAAATTTTTAATAAAGTTTTTGTAAAAATTATAGACATGTCCCAACTGATGTGGCATTGTCACATGAGGGGACATGTTAGGGAAATTTTATTTTTCTATTTTTAGCCTTTTTACATTTACAGCCGATCTCCTTGAGGCTGCACTTAGCCTCAGCGAGATGAGTGCGCTCTTTTGTGTGGATGTGTGAAAGAGCACACTCTCAATTTTGGGATTCCCCCCACCCCCTGCCCACATAGGGAGCGTGTAGCGCTTCTGTGCGAACGTCATGCTGGGCAGGCCTTAAATGGCCTGACCACGTAAAATGGCGCCATGCCCCGAATTGGGGGCGCCGATCGGAAGTGCACCTGTGTGCACCCACCCTTCAACTTCGCCCTCGACGGGGGGAAATCCTGGCCATAGTTTTTCTTCTGATTAAAGCACCCGTATCTTCCGATCAGAGAGCAAATAACTCAATGCAGACCAGGAAGTAAATTGGGAACCTTCTACATTGCATAGTACCATCATCCATTAAGCCTCCAGGAGAGCTCCTAATTGTAAGTTTTAACATAAATAGCCCCAGGGAACTTTCCATGTGCACCACTTTGTAAGTGTTTCCTTCTTTAACAGCCATATAGGTTGCTTTACAGGAACTGTGTTTCTCCTCCAATATTTTTAAAAAGCAACTTACCCCCGTCTAAAATGAAAGAATTTGCACTTATATAGTACTTTACTCAGGACATCATATATCTATTCAATGATTTATTTTTTCAAGTCTGGTCACTGTTGTTATATAAGCAAATGCTGAAGATGTTAAGTCATGCTGAAGTAAGGTTCAGTGGATAGTGGGAGCTCCCCCACAAATCCCAGCAATTTGCCAAAATGGCTGTCCTTTATGCACAAGTCTGGACATTCATTATGAGTGAACACTGACAATCTTTGCAATCATGGGAGGAGTGGAATTACAGCCAATCCTGACATTTATATTGTTGAAAGAGATCAGAGAGATAAATAAGGACAATTTTGGAACTTGGAAATTTAGGAGTAAGGTCAATGGATAACTGCAGGGCTTCTTCCCTCCTCTCTTCTGCAGAATTTGCATGCCATGTGGATCAGTATTGGTACTGTCCCCCATCTCTCTCAGCTTGTCCTATTCTCAGTTAACTTTTTTACTCTTTCATGGGATGTGGGCAGTGCTGGCTAGGCCAGCATTTATTGCCCAACCCTAATTGCCCCTTGAGAAGGTGGTGGTGAGCCACCTTCTTGAATCGCTGCAGCTGCAGTCCATGTGGTGTAGGTACACCCACAGTGCTGTGAGGGAGGGAGTTCCAGGATTTTGACCCAGCGACAGTGAAGGAACAGCGATATATTTCCAAGTCAGGATGGTGAGTGACTTGGAGGGGAACTTCCAGGTGGTGGTGTTCCATGTGTCTGCTGCCCTTGTGCTTCTAGGTGGTAGAGATCAGTGATTTGAAAGGTGCTGTTGAAGGAGCCTTGGTGAGTTGCTGCAGTGCATTTTGTAAATGGTACATACTGCTGCTACTGTGCATCAGTGGTGGGGGAGTGAATCTTTAAGGTGGTGGATGGGGTGCCAATCAACTGGGCTACTTTGTCCTGGCTGATGTTGAGCTTCTTGGGTGTTATTGGAGCTGCACTCATCCAGGCAAGTGGGGTGTATTCCATCAAACTCCTGACTTGTACCTTATAGATGGTGGACAGGCTTTGGGGAGTCAGGAGGTGAGCTATTCGCCGCAGGATTCCCAGCCTCTGATCTGCTTTTGTAGCCACAGTATTTATATGGCTAGCCCAGTTCAGTTTCTGGTCAATGGTAACTCTCAGGATGTTGATAGCGAGGGATTCAGTGATGGTAATGCCATTGAATGTCAGGGGCCGATGGTTAGATTCTCTCTTGTTGGAGGTGGTCATTGCCTGGCACTTGTGTGACGTGAATGTTACTGTTGGGTTCCTGTGACTTGAAAAGAACTCCAAAACCATATGTTTAAAACTTTATCCTTTTTGGGTTTTTTTAATGGACTTTAAGCCGAACCAAAAAAGCTGCTACAAATGATATGATAACAGGATTGGCCCTATGTCTGGGAAGTTACAAGAACAAAATAATTTGTTGCTCAGCTTCTGGAATCTCACACCTCATTGAACGCTTGCTCTCATACCCACATGTCCATCCTTGGCCTGCTGCATTGTTCCAGTGAAGCCCAACGCAAACTGGAGGAACAGCACCTCATCTTCCGACTAGGCACTTTACAGCCTTCTGGAATTAACATTGAGTTTGACAACTTCAGACCATGAATTCTCTCCTCCATCCCCACCCCCTTTTCAATCCCCCCACCTTTTTTCTTATTCATTTTTATTTTTTATTTATTTATTTTGTCCCACTTATTTTTATTATCATTTTTAAAATTTATTTCCATTTTATTCATTGTTTTATCCCCAGCTTTTAGCCTTTTTTCTATCCTTTCTCCCACATCGTCCCCTCCCCCCACCCCACCCCAATTAGGGCCGTCTGTCACTTTCCAGAGTGCTTACCCTGGTCTTGCCATTATCACATCCTGCTTTCTACCCTTAATGTCACCATTAGCACCTCCTTTAGCCAGTATCACCACCATCAACACCCCTTCGACCTTCTGTCTATGACATTTTTGTCAATCTCTCCTTTGCCTCCGCCTATCACTGGCCCTCTATCCAGCTTCACCTGTCCCACCTCCTTAAACAGTATATATTTCACCACATTTCTACTTCTCTTTAGCTCTGAAGAAGAGTCATACGGACTCGAAACATTAACTCTGTCTTTCTCTCCACAGATGCTATCAGACCTGCTGAGTTTTTCCAGCATTTTTTGTTTTTGTTTAGGGTCTCTGCAGAGATGGGCAGCTGAAGAAAAAGCTTTATGAAAAGGATAAAATTTGCAAGGTTTCAACACTGTCGATCTGGTGCTCCCTTGTGTGTTGCCAGATCGCTAGTCCCAGTAGATGTCTGGAGGTTCTCACCAATCGAGATTCAGCATGGAGACTACAGCCAGATAAATCGTTCTTGTCTCAGGCTCTTAGGTTTCCAAATTCAGACAAGTTCCACTGGTATGTGGGTTCCTAGCTGGATACTGACAATCAGGCTGTACTTTGGGCAAGGCAAGGAGAGTGCACGTTGGACAGCTTTCCGTTTCTCAGTTTATTCCCAATTAAGTTCAAAAAAGCAAGTTCAAAACATAAAGCTCATCTCTGTCAGGTGATTTCCAGTAATTCACTAGGCCTTTGCCTTCAAAACAATTTTTTTCCATCAATTAAAGTAAATGCAGTTCAAATAAGCAAACAACTCTCCCCCCTCAAAGGCCATGCTGGTCAGTTAGCTGAAGTCATGTTCCAGGTGAACCTATGACCTTTTTTCCAAAGAAAATCCAGGTCAGCTTCCAAATGTCCAAATAATGCAATGTCCTTCCAAATTTTAAAAGTTCGTGAAGATATAGTTCTAACAAGGGGAAGTGCTTGACATAATGTTCTAATTGTTCTAATCTCCCCTAGATATGGTCGGGGCGGTGGGGGGGGGGGGGGGGGGGGGGGGGGGGGGGGGGGGGGGGGGTGCCAGAAGATTGGAGAGTGACAATATATGACAGCCTTATTCAAGAAAGTATATAAACATTGCCAAAATAGAGACATCGAAGCTATTTGTCTTGCACTCATCAGGACACTTTGCAAGAATATCAAGAAAAAAACAATTTATACTGAATGAGAAGAGAGTGCTGATTGGTTGGAAAATAGACTCTGATTGGTAGAGGCATTGCCATGGAGAGTGCACCAATTGATGGTGGCTGACAGTTAACTGCCGAGCATTGTTTGAAATTTAAACCAGGCAGCTTGATCCTGATTGGTCAAGGCATCGCCCTGAGGAATATGTCAGTGAATGGCTGTCATTTAATTTGTTTAGCTGAAGCATGTTGTAAGTGCTCTTTCTGTCAGCAAAGAACATGATCTTGTGTATTAATATATGTAGCTTCCAGTACACACAAATGTACCACATTGCAAGCCTGACTAACAATCTTAAATTGGTTGTCAGCATAATTATTAACACACTGAGAATTATTTAACAAATGTTGTCCAATCACGGAATCACACCTAATGTTGGACACTGCATTTTGAGTTTTGAAAGCACGGGCTGGTTGGGTACAGTCTGTACCCTGCCCATTGTAAACAGTGGCTGGGACATGCTATTTGATACAATCCACCAGTCTTTGGGATGTGCGACCTACATACCTAGCATCACACTGACACTAAAATTTACATACCACATTATTCATTTGGGTGATAGGCAGAATGTATTTTTGGCTTGACGGCAGCTTCCTGTTAGTGGTGAATATCACTCCTGTTGTTACTGTGTAGTAGCAGCGTGAAACAGCTTAGCTTCACCTGTTGCTCAAATTTTTGAGATACCTTGCCCTTCCAGGGTAATCTGAGGTAGTCTGAGGGCTGAAAGTGACGGCCTTAGGCCTGTTCATGAGTTTGAGTGAAATGATCTGATCAGGGTGGCCATTATCCTGCAGGATGTCTTTGATGCCCCTATTTCAGCATCAGGCTTGCATGCTGAGCAAAGAGCTCGGGCCCTATTTACAAGGTTGCCAATAAGACCAATCTTATAGAGCATGGAACTGTAAGAATCCCAACACATATACTGACCAGTGAGGGTAGGCTTGCAGTAGACTGCAGTAGAGAGCCCTAGAAGATTTCTCAACTAGTAGATCAAGGAAGGGGAGTTGACTGCTCCATTTCAAAGGTGACTTTGAGCACAGGATGGAGCCCATTAGGACATGTAAGGAAATTATTACATGCAGCTGCAGGTTTAAATATAGCAAACATATCATCCACATATTGGAAATATGCGAGGGGTAGGAGGTTGGGTGTCATTCCATCGAAGATATTCCTCGTGGAACCTAACAAAGATGTCTTTGAGAGCTGGGCCTAGAGGACACCTCATGACAACACCATCTATTTGGACATACATGGAGTCATTAAAACTGAACTCAACTGTGTGAGTTGCCGAGTTCATAAGTTCAATGAATACAGACTCAAGTGTAAGGAACACATCTTCTTATTTTTGTTGGGCTGTTGTAAAGAACATGGGCAGGGTTTTACGCTGAGCGGGCAGGCATGCAACCGACCCGCTCAAACGTAAAATGATGCACGGTGACGTCAGGCGAGCGTCCCAATGTCATTGCGCGCTTGCACAATATTTCAGTCGGCAGGTGCGCGCAGGAATCAGCAGTGCACCCGCCAACAATTAAAAGGCATATTAAGGCCATTAACAGTGTAATTGATTTAAATCAGGGAGCTTTTCTAGCATGCGCAAACTTGCGCTCTCGACCTCCTCCCCCCACACAGGCAGTGTTGAGCACTGCCGTGCATGTTTCACATTGGGCTGGTCTTAATTGGCCTGCCAGCGTAAAATTGCGGTCCGGCCCTGATCACAAACGGCGGTCTGCTTCCCGAACGCTCCCGCCCACCCCCGCCAAGCCCGTCCAACTAGGGAAAAATCCTGGCCCATATCTTTGTATTTTCTGTTGGATTGTGGACTAAAATTACAATGGCTGCAGGTTAAAAGACATGTCCACTGGAACTGAATGAGAGATATATACAATGTTGCAGTCCTGCAACAGAGTGTACCATGGAAGACAGGATGGTGCCAGAAAGGAGTCCTGGACCAAGGGAGCTGCCTGACTACGGCATTTTAATTGGCTCTTGACCAGGTGACCAGGTTTTGTGTGACGGCAGAGCAGAATAGCTCCTAGCCTGAAAGGAACAAGACCTAAAACCTCTATCTCCTGTGTGCATAAGATTCCAGTAGTTCCACATAATAGCTATCTGTCTTTTTTTCTTCTCATATCTCTATAACCTGCTCTCTCTCTGAAAGCCCCTGTTGAGAGGCAAAAGGGGAAAATCACTGTTAGAGTCATTGAAAGGCAAGTGCTCAACCATTGAACTACAGACTGAAAGAGCTGGAAGACTACCTTGTATCATCAACAACTGAAAGGAATTTGGAAGACATCTATCAAAATCAAATCATCGAATCCTGTACTCCAGAATTGGTGCTATTGAACTGTTTATCCCATCCTTAAAATCTATGTTTCTGTGTGTCTTGTATGTGTGTGTATAGAGATTTAAGAAGGGATAGAGTTTAAGTTATAGTGTTAGAAATTAGCAGTTCATATTTCTTTCTTTTGCCACTGGTTAATGACAGTTTGTTCAATAAACAGTTATTTACTTATTCATTTTACAAAAACCTGGTGCTCATATTCTGTTAACCTAAATCAAACAATTAGGCAGAATTGGGGCAATCTGGTGGTTTGATCAAACTTTTTTCACATTTGTCACAGCTCGGAGAATAGGGGCTTGATATTACAGTGCACTATCCCCAGTGAGTTGTGACACAAGTAATGGTACCGGGTCTAGATTGACATGATATAGTGCTTCAGCACAAATACCTATGGCTTCCTTAAGTGGAACATTGGTGAATAGGCTAGCAATGTCAAATGAGTACATGGACACAGCATTGCTATCGATATGCAAGTCCTGTATGGTCTTCACAAATGTGAAAGAGTCTTCACCGTGCATGTGAAAAACTTGCTCAAAACTGGTTCTAACAATTCACCCAACCATTTGGTCAATTAATGTTGTATAGATACAATAGATACAATAGAACGTAAAGGGGCATCACTTTTGTGTGTCTTGGGCAGCCCATACATATGCGAATGCAGGGAGCCGTGTGGACGAACCCTGTCATATATATCACAAGGCAGCTGATCACTCTTACACAAGTCTAGAAAGTGTCTTTTTTTAAGCTTTCGAGCAAGGTTGTCCAATCTTGTTCAGTGGCGGGTCCAATGGATACAAATTTGCTGTGATTCTGTATTCATTGAACTTTTTCAGATTGGAGGATAGTAGCCCAGGGTTGTCCAACATCATGAGAGGAATGGCAGGCCACAATCCGGCCTGCCATGCCTCTCTATCCAGCCCGCAGAGTGCCAGTATTCAAAACACCTGTAAGTGAAGTGAAAGATTCTGCAAGGGACTGCTGCTTCAATCACAGGCTGTTTCTCTCCAGCATTTGCCACTGAGTAAGCCTATCAGCTGCAAATGCAGGAGAAAAACAGTCTGTGATTGGAGGAAAGGGGACCAGTGTGAAAGTGTGTGGCTTCATTCAGCCTGATGCAGTGAGCCTGGTGTTCAGGCAAGTTACTGCTTTGACATTGGTTTTTTTCTGCTCAGCAAGATGTTATTTTTCATACTTCAACATTTTTTTGGAAATCCATGATTAATGTTGTGCCAAACCTCATCTTTCTGAAATTTACTCATGGGCCCCTTGAGTGAGAAAAAAATTTAAATGTGGCCCCTCATGTGGAAAGGTAGAGCAAGTCGATGGTACACAGTGATGTTCCTTCAGGGTCAGTGCTAGGACCGCTACCTTTTTGTTATATGTAAATGATCTGGATATTAGAATAGAGAGTAAAATTTCAAAACTTGTCAATGATTCCAAACTTATAGGAGTGGCAAACAGTGAGAATAATAGTCATCAACTGCAACAGGACATAAATAGCCTGGCAGAATGGGCAGACTTGTGACAGATGGAATTTCATGCAGAGAAGTGTGAGGTGATGCATTGTTTGGCAGAAGGGATAGGGAGAAGCAACAGTCAGATGTAAAGAGCTTTTTTTATTCTTTCATGAGATGTGGCCATCCCTAATTACCCTTGAGAAGGTGTTGGTGAGCTGCCTTCTTGAACCACTGCAGTCTATATGGTGTAGGTACACCCAGAGTGCTGTTAGGGAGAGAGTCCCAGCAAGTGAAGGAATGGCAATATGTTTCCAAGCCAGGTGGTCATAGTGCTCCCATGTGTCTGCTGCCCTTGTCATTCTAGATGGTAGCAGTCACAGGTTTGAAAGGTACTGTCGAAGGAGCCTTGCTAAGTTCCTGCAGTGCATCTTGTGGATGGTACACACTGCTGCTACTGTGCGTCAGTGGCGGAGGGAGTGAATGTTTGTGGATGGGCTGCCAATCAAGCAGCTGCTTTGTCCTGGATGGTGTCAAGCTTCTTGAGTGTTGTGGGAGCTGCACTCATCCAGGCAAGTGGGTAGTATTCCATCACACTCCTGATTTGTGCCTTGTAGATGGTGGACAGGCTTTGGGGAGTCAGGAGGTGAGTTACTCACTGCAGGATTCCCAGCCTCTGACCTGCTCTTGTAACCACAGTATTTATATGGCTAGTCCAGTTCAGTTTCTGGTCAATGGTAACCCCCAGGATGTTGATAGTGGGGGATTCAGCGATGGTAATGCCATTGAATGTCATGGGGCGATGGTTAGATTCTCTCTTGTTGGAGATGGTCATTGCCTGACACTTGTGTGGCGTGAAGGTTACTTGCCACTTGTCAGCCCAAACCTGGATATTGTCCAGGTCTTGCTGCATTTGGATATGGACTGCTTCAGTACCTGAAGAGTCGCAAATGGTGCTGAACATTGTGCAATCATCAGCGAACATGACCACATCTGACCTTTAGATGGAAGGAGGATCATTGATAAAGCAGCTGAAATGGTTGGGCCTAAGACACAAGTGTGCAGGGACAAACAGACAAAGGGTGCATGTGCATAGACAAAAACAAAAAATGATGGAAAAACACAGCAGGTCTGACAGCATCTTCGGAGAGAAAGGCAGAGTTAACATTTCGAGTCCATATGACTCTTCTTCAGGGCTCTGAAGAGTCATACAGACTCGAACCGTTGACTGTCAGTGTTTATGCTCCACTCTAGCCTCCATCCATCTTTACTCATCTAAATCTATCATTGTCACCCTCTGTTTCCTTCTCCCTCATATGTTTGTCTAGTTTCCCCTTAAATACCATCCACTTCAGCCACTCCCTGTGGTAGTGAGTTCCACATTCTCACCACTCTCTGGGTAAAGAAGTTTCCTCTGAATTCCCTATTGGGTTTCTTGGTGACTATCTTATATTGATGACCTCTAGTTCTCCTCTTCCCCACAAGAGGAAACATTCTCTCTGTATCCACTCGATTAAAACCTTTCAGAATTTTAAAGACCTCTATTAGGCCACCCCTCAGCCTTCTGTTTTCAAGAGAGAAGATCCAGCCTGTCAATCCTTTCCTGATCTGTAAAGCCACACATTTCTGGAATCATCCTTGTAAATCTTCTCTGCATTCTCTCCAGTGCCTCTATATCCCTTGATAATATGGTGACCAGAACTGTATGCAGTACTCCAGGTGTGATCTAACCAAGATTTGACATAGGTTTAACATAACTTTCCTACTTTTCAATTCTATTTCTCTCAAAATAAAACCTAGGGATGAATTTTATATTGGGCGAGAGTCCAACCCAGAAATGTGTGGATCACCAACTCCCACCCCCGCCTTTGCAAGCTATCGGATAACAAGCATAGCGGCCAATTAACAGTTGCCCAGTGGAAAGCCAGCCAACAACATGCCATGTCCAGCTAGAAGGGTGGACAGTGCATTGAAACAGGTATCGGAAGGCAGGACATCCAGGAACAGGGGAGGCAGGCCATGAACTGGAAGTCAGTCAGGGTCACTCATTTAAAGGCATCCCTGGCACGGGAGTGTGGCAGCTGCACCAGAAAGCACTCTTTGGAGGCGCAAGGTTTTTGTGTGGGCGAATGTAAATTCCAGTGAACTACTGCAGTAGGTAAGAGCTTGTTTTTGAATGTAGATGGCTATCTGAAGCCTTCAGGACCTTTGCCACGTAGAAAGAACATTTGAATGCACTTGACCAACTCCCCTTATGGATTACAAGTGTTCAGGGAGATAGTCAAAATCAGCCCTTTAACTCTCTTTGTCTCTCTATAGCTGGCCAAGAGAATGAAGCCAGGAGCTGGGGAGGGCCCTAGACCAAGGATGGCCCCAAGTTTCAATGATGACTCCCTTCGAATCCCCCAGGTTGTAAGTGATAGGTGGGAGGTCCTCATGTCCATGATGGGAAGAGGAGACCTTCCAGCCAGACGAAAGCAGCTGGACAGAGGTCAGCAGCCTTGGGGTCGTCCAGTAAACCTGGCTGCAGTGCTGGAAAAGGCTCAATGACCTTTTGAGATCAGCAAGCGTGAGTGTGTGACCACTCTGGAAACGGATGAATATTGAAGGGTGTGATGTGGCTCAGTTATAGGGTTGTCTTGTGTGCCACCCAAGTGTGTAAAACAGCATGATGCAAACTCCCGTTGCCTTGCAGGGTGTTATAAAGGCAGTGGGGGGGAGGGAGGAGAGGGGAAACCGCTACGCCTGCGAGTTGGCACAGAGCATTGACAAATGTGTGCTGTGCTGGCGACAAAGTACATATTGACCATACATTTGAAGGCATTATTGTAGCACAGCATCATCATTACAATTTCCCTCTTTAATTGCAGGAAAGGAAGCGCATAATACCCGGGAGAGGACAGGAGTGGAGATGGTGTACCAAACTTCACCATCCTGATACTGATTGAGGTGGTGGTCCTGGAGCTGGCTGCAAACGATTGGGGCCATTCCATAGATTGAAGCGGAGTTAGAGGGAGGCTCCAGGTGAGATTCCAAGGTGCATATCTATAATTCCTGCAAACAGTGCTAAAGGAGCTGGGGAGAGCAGTGTGATTGAAACTGGGGAAGCTACCAGGAAGGTGGTATTGATGATTTGTGACTTTGGATGCTTGCAGAACTCAGAGAGGAAGGTGTGTTTCTATGTTGAATGGTCTAGGGTTCAAACTCTGGTTAACATCTCACAGTGGTTCCAGTGTCTGCAATGAGGAAGCTTGTCTCAGTAAACTCACCTCAAATGATGAAGATGCTCCTAAATCTCCTTCTATTTGTTTCCACCACAAGTGCGACATCGGCTGTTGGTACCGCTAGCCCTGAGGGTCTGACTTTAACCTCTGAGGAGGAAGACTTAGAGGGTGCAGTGTCACATCCTAGCTCTGCACCCAACACCAATACAGAGACACACACCTTGGTGGGTTACACGACTCAGCTATAATGGATAGATACACTGGTGAAGGCACATCACAGTCCCAAATGCTGCTGTTGGAGACTGAGATGGAGCAAGCCTCTGGCACCCAGAGTCCTAGGGGCAACCAAGATGCTGAGTCCCAGTCTGATGATAAGCCTCTGGAGTTATCCATTAGGTGGCAAATGCTGGACATCCAGTGTGAAGTGTGCGGAGATACCAGAGGGGTTACGCATTCTAGCGTGGACACTGGGGGAGTCCATCCAGTGCTGTAATCACCCGCTCTACAGAACACACGGCTCCCTCCATTAACAGACTGCCATGAAGGACCAAACCCAGCAGCTCACTGATAGGATAGTGGATATGCATTCTGAGCTCACTCCATCACCTTGTCTCTGAGCTCTGGGGCCCAGAGCCAGGCTGATAGAGGAACGAGGAGCCACATCCGGCTCCTGGCCTCTCTCAGGAAAGCAAAGGCGGCCAAATGGACCTCATGGCAGAGGGTGAGCAGCATCTGATGCCAGGGGGCACCTCCCAGGGCAGGTCTGATGGGGCAGCCTCTCCTCCACCCCTCTGTCATTGGCTCGGAGCGCTGCAGCAATAGATGGACATCCTGCCAAGGTGCAGGAGACACCCAGCGTGTCCAGACCCTCACGGCCTCAGGCAACCAGAGGACGGCCGCCAAAGTCATCCCAGGCAAGGAGGCATAAGGGTCAGCAGCCCGTCTCCACGGGCAGCTGGCAGTGAGGGGGGAGTACCGCGGTGTAGCAACCAGAAATGATTCAAGAAAACCCCACTGTAGTGACACATGGGTGTATTTCTCCTTGTGAGATGTGAACATTGTTTTGATTTATCATGACCATAACTGAGTTGTCTGTACACGTGATTCTCCGGGTGTATTCATCCATTATCTCTGTATGATGTGATAGGTTTGATATGGATTGTTTCACTGCTGTATGGGAGTTTGTGGTCATGTGGGTCTCTCTGCTCCACATTATTTGGTGACTCATATTGCTCTTACATGGCCCTGCTATTCATGACCGGGAGCTAATAGGAAAAGGTGACAAGAACCAGGAAGTTGTTACTGAGCTGGAGACACTCTGCTACTGGAATCTTCCGAGCACCAGCACATCTCGTCTTGTAGGTAAATCCACAGCTGCCTGTGGATCAGCCTGCACAGCTGCCTGGTGTAGCTCATCCTCCTCTGCATCGGATTCATCAGCAGAGGGCTGTCCCCAGGAATTCCTCCCCTCTCTGCGGGACCAGGTAGTGCAACGCCAAGCAAAAAATGACCGTGAGTCCTCGCAGGTCGGACAGTCAAGGGGGGAGGGGGTCAGGCGGGAATGAGGGGGTTGGACAGTCAGGGAGGGTCAGAGAGTGTGTGTGTGGGGGGCTCTGAGGATCAGTGGGGGCTGTCGGAGAGTCGGGGGAGGGGGGGTTCGGACAGTTGCGGGGAGGGGAGTAAGACAGATGGGGGTGGGGGTCCGACAGACAAGGGGTGGGGAGATCAGACAGTAGGGGGAGGGAGGTCAGACAGTCGGGTGGGGTGAGGGAGGTCAGACAGTCGGGGGTGAGGAGGTCAGACAGTCAGTGGGGGAGGGAGGGAGGTCAGACAGTCAGTGGGGGGGGAGGAGGGAGGTAGGTCAGACAGTCAGAGGGGGAGGAGAGGAAGGTCAGACAGTCGTGGGGAGGGAGGGAGGTCAGACAGTCAGTGGGGGGAGGAGAGGAAGGTCAGACAGTCGGAGGGGGAGGAGAGGGAGGTCAGACAGTCGGAGGGGGAGGAGAGGGAGGTCAGACAGTCGGAGGGGGAGGAGAGGGAGGTCAGACAGTCGGTGGGGGAGGAGAGGGAGGTCAGACAGTCGGAGGGGGAGGAGAGGGAGGTCAGACAGTCGGAGGGGGAGGAGAGGGAGGTCAGACAGTCGGAGGGGGAGGAGAGGGAGGTCAGACAGTCGGTGGGGGAGGAGAGGAAGGTCGGACAGTCGGGGGTGGGAAGGGAGGTTGGACAGTTGTTGGGGGGGAGGAGAGTGGTCGGACAGTTGTTGGCGGGGAGGAGAGGGTGGTCAGACAGTCGGGGGGGAGGAGAGGGAGGTCAGACAGTTGTTGGGGGGGAGAGGGAGGTCGGACACTCGGTGGGGGAGGAGGGGGAGGTCAGACAGTCAGAGGGGGAGGAGAGGGAGGTCGGACACTCGGTGGGGGAGGAGGGGGAGGTCAGACAGTCGGTGGGGGGAGGAGAGGGAGGTCAGACAGTCGGGGGTGGGAGGAGAGGGAGGTCAGACAGTTGTTGGGGGGGAGAGGAAGGTCAGACAGTCGGTGGGGGAGGAGGGGGAGGTCAGACAGTCGGTGGGGGAGGAGAGGGAGGTCAGACAGTCGGGGGAGGAGCGGGAGGTCAGACAGTCGGAGGGGGAGGAGAGGGAGGTCAGACAGTCGGTGGGGGAGGAGGGGGAGGTCGGACAGTCGGTGGGGGAGGAGAGGGAGGTCAGACAGTCGGTGGGGGAGGAGAGGGAGGTCAGACAGTCGGTGGGGGAAGGAGAGGGAGGTCAGACAGTCGGAGGGGGAGGAGAGGGAGGTCAGACAGTCGGGGGGGGAGGAGAGGGAGGTCAGACAGTCGGGGGAGGAGGGAGGTCAGACAGTCGGGGGAGGAGGGAGGTCAGACAGTCGGGGGAGGAGGGAGGTCAGACAGTCGGGGGGGGAGGAGAGGGAGGTCAGACAGTCGGTGGGGGAGGAGAGGGAGGTCAGACAGTCGGAGGGGGAGGAGAGGGAGGTCAGACAGTCGGGGGGGGAGGAGAGGGAGGTCAGACAGTCGGGGGGGGGAGGAGAGGGAGGTCAGACAGTCGGGGGGGGAGGAGAGGGAGGTCAGACAGTCGGGGGGGGAGGAGGGGGAGGTCAGACAGTCGGGGGGGGGAGAGGGAGGTCAGACAGTCGGTGGGGGAGGAGAGGGAGGTCAGACAGTCGTAGGGGGAGGAAGGTCAGACAGTTGTGGGGGGCTGGAGTGGGAGGTCAGACAGTTGGGGGAGAAGGAGGTCAGACAGTCGGGGGCGGGGAGAGGGAAGTCAGACAGTCGGGGGCGGGGGGGGAGGGAGGTCAGACAGTCGTGGGGGTAGGAGGGAGGTTGGTCAGACAGTCGGGGGGAGGAGAGGGTGGTCAGACAGTCCGGTGTGGGGGGGAGGGAGGTCAGACAGTCGTGGGGGTAGGAGGGAGGTTGGTCAGACAGTCGCGGGGGTAGGAGGGAGGTTGGTCAGACAGTCGCGGCGGGGGAGAGAGGGAGTTCAGACAGTCGGGGGCGGGGAGAGGGAGGTCAGACAGTCGGGGGCGGGGAGAGGGAGGTCAGACAGTCGGGGGCGGGGAGAGGGAGGTCAGACAGTCGGGGGCGGGGAGAGGGAGGTCAGACAGTCGGGGGCGGGGAGAGGGAGGTCAGACAGTCGGGGGCGGGGGGGGAGGGAGGTCAGACAGTCGTGGGGGTAGGAGGGAGGTTGGTCAGACAGTCGGGGGTAGGAGAGGGTGGTCAGACAGTCCGGTGTGGGGGGGAGGGAGGTCAGACAGTCGTGGGGGTAGGAGGGAGGTTGGTCAGACAGTCGCGGGGGTAGGAGGGAGGTTGGTCAGACAGTCGCGGCGGGGGAGAGAGGGAGTTCAGACAGTCGGGCGGGGCGGGAGGTCAGACAGTCATGGGGGGGCGGGTCAGGATGTCGGGGAGGGGCATCTGATAGTAGGGGAAGGAGTTGCGCAGTTGATTGGGGGGATAGCCGTCAGGTCAGATTGGGGGGGTCCCTTGGTGGATGTTGTCGGGGGGGTGGGGGGGTGGGGGAATCCTGTGGAGGAGGTAGTCAGGGGAGGGGATGTCCTGTGGAGGGGCTAGTTAACAGTGGGGGGTGGGGGGGGGGGGTGGTGGGAGAGTGCCGTGGAGGGTGTAATCGGCAGGGCGGGGGGGAGGACTCCGATGGAGGGGATAGTCGGGGGAGGGTGGGGTGTAGTCAGGGGTTGTGGGGAGGCTACTGAAGTTTGGGGTTGTGGTTGGGGGTGTGGGGGCGGTCAGTATGGATCTTGTACAATAGTTACACAGAAGCTAGAAATGGACTTACTTCTTCTAACTTTTTCTGGGTAGCTATTGATGTAACCGAATTGGCATCATCTGAAGTTTGTGATTTAAATTGCATTTTCGGGTGATTCCTAATTCCCGGCAATTGCCCATCAGAAGTTTACACTTCCCGGGCAATTGCCAGGCAAACCTTACTTAGGACCTTCCGGGGGAGGTTCTCCAGTGCATCTTTGTAGTACCCCCCAGTTACACTGCCTTGGAGCTCACAAATTCCAACCCAATATTGGCTAAAGAGCTGGTGTGGGAAAGAGGGATTCCTTTCCATGGGACACTGGCACCAGTTCTGGGACAGGAAGGAGCTATACCAATGGGATGGGTTCCATCTGAACAGGGATGGGACCCGTGTCCTAGCAGAAAGGGTAAACAGGGAGGTGTCAAAGGCTTTAAAGTAGGAAAGGGGGGGCAGGGAGAGATCTACAAGAAACATAAGCAGCTTAAATGTAAACAATACAGGCAGGAGAACATAGGAAAGAATAAAGTAAGGGAAGACATTGATGGCAAGGGAATAAATAGAGAAGAGTTGATTTTGAGGGACAGAGAATAGAACTTGAGAAAATAAAATGGACAACAATATTGGTAAACAATGATGTAGAACAACAATGGGAAACATTTCAAACAGTGTTCAACAGAGTGCAGGGAAAATATATTCCACTGAAAGGAAAGAACAAGCTAAACACTGGTGGGATTCCATGGATGAATAAAGACATATGTTAATTCTGCTGATCTTTCTGCTCCTATGCCAATTCAGGGCAGTAATTCAGGGATTGTTACCCTTGAGGTCCTGCTTTTTAATTTAGAGCCAAACTCTTGATACTCTTTCAACAGGACCTTCTCCCTGTTCCTATCTATGTCGTTTGTTCCAACGTGAACCATGACAACTGAATTTACCCCCTCCTTTTTCATGTTCCTCTACAGCCACCTTGAGATATCCTTCACCCTGGCACCATGTAGGCAACACAACCTTCGGGATTCTCATTCTTGGCTGCAGAGGACACTATCTATCCTGATTTTAGAGTCTCCTATTACTATCACATTTCTACTCTCTCTCTCCCCTCGCCTCCACCCTACTTACTGCACCGCACCCACCTACAGCTTTCTGAGCCACAATGCCTTGGTCTGCATTGTGATTGTTCTCCCTATGGTCTTTCTCCTTGTCCCCACAGGTAGTGAATACATCCTACCTAGTGGACAGGACTAGTGTCTGTGGGACCTCCTTAATCTCTCCTAGATTCCCGCTACCGGCTCCCTATCAGCCACACCCTCCCTTTCCTGAACCTGTATTCTCCCCTGGGCTGTGACTGTATTCTGGATACATCTGCCCAGAAACTCCTCCCCCCTCCCTTATGTGTTAGTGTAGTATAAAGGTCTGGCACATTTGGGTTAATGTGGGACTGAGTACAGTACCACCCACACAGTGATGTAAAAAAGCACATGACCCACACCCAGGGTCAGTCTAGTGTTGGACAGAGCTGTGTGTACCAGCAAGCATGGAGACAGTTCCTAACTTGTACCCTTTACTGTGTATATGTAAATAGTTCCAAAAGTCAATAAAGACTCACAGTTAACCTACGTATGACTACAAAGACTTCTTCAGATCTACCGAATGTATCCAACAGCCTACAACAGTCAGAATCTCTCCAACTCACACTCCAGCTCAATGACTCTGAGCGGAGAGATTTGAGATGGAGATATTTCCCGCAGAAGGGTCTTGCCATTCACAAACATCCTGCAGTCTAGACACACAACCTGCTCTGCCTTGTCTTAGACTAGTCTTATCTATTTAATTAATTAATTAACGTATTTGTTCAACAATTATTGGGAGTTATCAAGTAGTTTAACTAGTTAAGCTATAAATTTAATATGCTACATATACTTTCCTGGTCCTAGTTTAAACTAATGTTCTAGTTTAGAGAAAAAAAAAACTTAAAACTCACCAACCAATCACCTTACCTGCTTACCAAATTAACGTAGGTTCCAAGAAGGAGTATTACTCTGTTTGTTGAGTCTAAAAGAGCCTTTTGCATGTCCGGTATAAAGCCTCCTGAAATAAGTGCTGACACATGGGAGTGCATTATTGCTTGAAATTTTTCATCAGCCCAGTGGATCTGCCATAGCTTCAAAGCCCCTAGTTCAATGTTAAATGTACCTCCAGTGGGCAGTTCTTCATTTCAGCTCCTCAATAATATTACATGATATTTTGTCAGATTTAATTTAAGCTTTCAAATTAAACAGCTTGGATCCTTTCCAACAGCATTTAGCTTTTATGCCCATACTCTTGTATCAAATGAATACAGACTATGCATGTTCAAATGAATTAAAAACAAGTTAATATATAAAAATAATTTCAGTCTTTAACCAGTAAAGTTTCTTTGAATGCACATTAGCACTTTTTATATAACAAGCTAAGTGAACAAAACTGATCAATTACGAATTTACGAGATCAAATCATTTATAGGGAGAGTGAGCTGAACATTTATAATAAAGGAAATAGGTATACAAACCTTCTGAAATGCTGGACATTATGCAAGAAATTTCACATGAGCTCAACTCAAAAATCATTGTCATCCCATTATGGAACTTGGAACGTACACTATTGTTAGAGGTAACGTTAATGAACTGTGCTAATTACCCATCACTTGTATCTGCAAATTAACAATTAGAAGAAATATTTTCATCTATAATAAGCAAAGTGCAAGTCCTTTATAAAACTCCAACAGTAATTGTAATGTCACAAGGTAACATATTAATGATTTATGCTAATTACTAAAAATTTCATATCGATATTAGTTTAGTTACAAAACAGACTTTCTCCTATAATTCTAAAATGTCAAGTCTCATCTTCATGAAACTTATGGGTATAATTGTTATTCACTAGGGAGGATGTATTATGCTAATTGAACCAAATTTACAAATGAGGTTAATTACAAATCAACTTTTCCTGTAACACAAAATCTAGAAGTCCTAGCCTGAAATGTTGAGAATAAAGGTAAGGTCATAATGGGCTAACATTAGTGAATCCAACACAGTAGAATGGAACAAAATGAAAACAACTGCTCTGTCATTTATGAATCATAGTTTATTGAATTAAAAGCTGTAATAGAGCAGTATGCCAGCCAATTGTGTGACTTCAATGCCCTAGAAGTGCCAGCCCCTATGCCATTTCTCCGTGTTATTTTGTTTCTTAATGCAGCAAGAAAATAGCAACACCAGCCACACTATCAGAAAGGGATTCTTGGTGAGGGTGGATGGGGGTGAATTTTATCCCCTTCACATCCAGGGTCAGGGTGGTGGTTAAAATCAGAGAATTTGCAAAACCCAGCCCAAACATGCCTGTTTCCATTTTAACTAGATCTAAGTAACCCACTCTGTAGAGGTGGGTTTGTAATTATATTTAAATGAAGCTTAATTCCTGATATTTTGGCAATGATTTAAATTTAACATTGTTTCCCAGGGCTCGGGAAATCTGGCAGCTAAAAGAAGGCGAGAGCAGTTGCATCCAGCAGTTAAGTGTTGTTTAGAGCATTGCTTTTGGGCCAGGAAGAGCAAGAGGGCTCTCCCCTGCCCGTTTACCCCACCCCTCGACCCCACAAACAAATCTTTTACCATGATTGACCAAGCACACAACCCTCTCACCCCAAAACCTGCAATCTTCCCTGGTGGCTGGGAACTGGACTGTCAATCTGACCACTGCCAAGCAAGAAACAGAATTTTAAAAAGGGAAATGAGGTTCTGTCATTAAATTCAGCCAGCAGATCATTTCCATTCCTGGAATTTTCAGGATTTTACCCACCGCCAACCCCTCACCCAGAAATAACTGGGCCTTTGTCTTTCCTCCTCATTTAACTGTCCAATTATCTCTTTTATGATTGCTTACAAACATTAACTGTTGATCCAATAAATAGCTGTAAAACCCCAAGAATGAACAAACTTAACAGAAATATCATAAATGGTTACAATTTACATTATAACTGAGGTCACGCAGTTGCTTTTCAAAAATAGTTTGTATGCCATAATTGTGTGCTGTTGGCACAAATATCTATTTAATAGTTTCTCATTTTGGCAATTCATAAATTAAACTAAATATTAGAACATGGAACTGGGGAGGTTATCCCTGGATAGTCAGTAAGTGCACAACAATCCTACCAGGACTTTGTCAACACTCCCACATTAAATGCTTGAAGTTGCGAAGTCAACCAAGAGGTAGATTTGGTCCCAGCTAAATCAGGGCAAAGTGCTCAGATTCAGGATCCATAGTGTCTGACAAGTGTTCCTGTTTCAAACTGATAAGCTGGATCAAACGATACCTCATGCCATACCAACATAAAGAAATGACAAACAAGCTCCAGTTCAATTGCAAAAATATCACAAATTAAATGTTATCTTAAAAAACTTTCCTTTTGCCTTTTACAGAAAGTTTTAGCAAAATTTATAAAGCTTTTTTTTTGAAGTTGCAAGCACTTTGCTGCACAGGCATACTTTTCAAATACTGACAGCTCCCAGGATTAAATTGGCGACATTTATACTTTAAATAAAGGACACTTGCAGTTTTCTGTATTACACAAACTCTCTTCTACCACTTCTCATGCTCCAAATCTAGATGTCCAGCACATCCAATTCTTCATGGGAGCCAGAATGAGAGTGGGGGGGTAACATAATTGTGGGTGTTAGAACATCAATAGCTGATAGTGTCTTGTCAGAGAGTTCTTTGTAATAAATTGCAGAGCTTGTCAAAGGCACTCAAATCACCTTCGAATTGAGACCAAGACTTTGAGCAAAGTCATGGATAGGGCAGTAAATATGAGACTGGATCACACACAGTCCAAGGGCTGTGTGATAAAATGGTTTCAAAGCCTTTACTTTTTGAGACAGTCCCTAGCTGCAACAGAGACCAGGTCCAGGTCTGGTCGGTGGGGTTTCTGAATTAGATTTTCTGGCTGTGACATCAAACTTCTGAGAAATGAACCTGTGCCGTCAGTTACTAAAGAAACGGAAGTTAATTGGGAAAAATAAAGAGGCTGGGAAGTCAGGTTTCAGCCTGTGGTCAGAACAAGCAGGCCTCTCAAAAGTTTAGATTCCTTTCAGTGGAAAGAGAGCAGACACCGAGGCTCTTGGTGAAGCTGTGTTTGTGGGAGCCAGCAGAAAGGACTGAAACCTAAAATCTGTGTGAGCCATCCAGGCACATTAAAGAGCTGGGTGTTTGGTTTTATTCAGAGCTAACCATACCATATACTGGGATGTTACTGAGTGGGCAAATTAAGGGGACTTTGGAAAACTACACTACTAGGACTGTCGTGACCCAAGTGAAAGAGGTTCTATTGAAGTGTGCCCTGTTGGTGATAGTCGTATCTGTGGATCTTGGATGGAGTAAAGCAGTTATTGAAGGCGACTTGGGGATCAAAGCCTGCGTGATAAAGAGTGGTTGAACTCTACTGCAGGAAGATAAGTTATGGGAGGCATTGGGACTGCATGTGGTGCCATATATGTGCCATAGGCCCTGCCTGAAAAATCTGAGATTTGTCTTTGTTATATCAACTATTTATACAGTAATCTATAGTTTCTGTTGAATACAATTTGACTGTCAGTACATGTTAAATTTTTGTTGATTTTGGTTTGATTGTTACAGTTAAAAGTTTTAAAATAGTGAAATCTTCTCCATCAGTTTCTTCCATTGGGGTCGTTTGGAAAGTTCCGTTCTTTCACATTATTGTTCTCCGGGGGATTGTAATGACTGCAACAGAGGCTCACAGAGGCTACAGTTGGCTCATAGTCTATATAACGAGTACCTCGGCTGCAGATATTCCTCTCTTTTTAAAGATGTTCTGGAAAGAGGCCGATTCTCCTTCCTTCCCTTCCCTTCCCTGGGGAGATTAGCTGTGGAGGGTACATGACATAACCAGTATCCAAAACTGATCTGTTCCTTCCTCGACTGCATAATTGAGATTGGGAACTCATAGGAGAATCCCAGGGTAAAAACTGCACACCACTCAGTGTCACAACACATGCCACAACCACATTAGAGCATCAACATGCTAAGCTGTTGTGCTTCTTCCTAATTATGCTTATTAAATAAATACAATATCAAAAAGGTACAAAATAAAAAGGTTTTTATGTTACCAGGGAAAGCAAGCATGTTCCAAAAGTTCTGCTGGACGTTTCGGAGCAAAATATTTGAAGTCATTCTTTTGTTTCAGAAAGCCAATACATTAGCACCAATTTAGAAAAATTGTAACAATCAAAAGTAGATACTTGATTCTTTATTTAACATTTACTTGTTCCCTATTTGAATAGGACTAAATTATAATAAAGGAAAAAAAGAGTAAAACTGTCATACCTGGTTAGTGATAGACAAAGCGTCATGTTGCTCTGTCAGATCGCCAGTTTCCATTGTACATCACTGAAAGAAAAAGGTTGATCTGCCTTATTGCATAATGGGGAACAGAACACAAATAATGAATTTAGTTTGAAGAATATTAGTAAATGTAAATGTATAATGTAAAGTCACTTTGGTTACCTCTAAATGTATGCTTTTAAAATGAATGGTTGCATGTTTTGTGTACCATTGTACTGAATGCTTTGGAAATATTCTCATGAATACAAATTATCGATAAATAGTTGTTCAGTTGTCTTAGCAGGCTGCAAAAGAGCAGCTTATGTGAACAAGGCCTTCTGATACAAAAACTAAACCAAAGTGTGTTAAGGCATAAAATACCTACAGTGGCTGAATTTAATTAGTGCAATATTTATGAAGTCGATTTTCCTGAACATTTCCCCCAAATTCCATTGGAATATAGAAGATTAAGAGGCGACTTAATTGAAACCTTTAAGATCCTGAGGGGTCTGGACAGGTAGATGTGGAGAGGATGTTTCCTCTTGTGGAAAATCTAGAACTAGGGGTCACTGTTGAAAAAGAAGGGGTCGCTCATTTAAGACCAAGATGAGGAGAATTTTTTTCTCTCAGAGGGTTGTGAGTCTTTGGAACTCTCTTCCTCAAAAGGCGGTGGAAGCAGAGTCTTTTAATATTTTTAAGGTGGAGGTAGATATATTCTTGATTAACAAGGAGGTGACAGGTTATCAGGGGTAAGCAGGAATGTGGGGTTGATGTTACATTCAGATCAGCCATGATCTTATTGAATGGCAGAGCCGGCACAAGGGGCCAAGTGGCCTACTCCTGTTCCTAATCCATATGTTTGTACATTCCATGCACAAAGGTCAGGAAAATGGAGATGGAGACCCAGTACAATGGGTTTCCATCCTTTACATTGCCTCAGGATATTTAGGGCTCCCCAGCAGAGGCTGTGCCTGCAATAGGCAAAGACAAAGCACACCAAAGTAGCTGGAGAATGGGACCTGAATAACCATAAACTTCTTTTGACCCATCAGGTCCCAACCCCTAAATGTTCCCCTCATTAATCTCCTCCCCCAATCTCCTTTGTTACTTTTTTGTTTACAAGATGCCACCATCACGACTTTCTCCAACATCATCCAGTTCCTGTCTTTATGCATTTCTCTTAAATGCTTTAAGCATAAATTTTCTGCTTCTTAAAATTAATGGGTGGAAAAGAATCACAGGCTGGAGGTGTACCAATACCCTGATAATGCATTCCCAGTGTATGTTAGCACTTTTGCCCACCATGCATCTTCGATTAATTTTCCTGTAATTCGTAGTTTTGATTCTGTTTTTTTATAAATACTGGAACTACATTTGACATCCTCCAGTCCTTCTCCAGTACCTATGAAGTTCTTAAAAATATCGACCAAAGCAATGCTAATTTCCCTCTTTAATTCCTTGGGAGTTCCATGTTTTGAATGTTGTAGATATCTAATAAGAACATAAGAAGTAGAAACAGGAGTAGATCATTCGGCCCCTCGAGCCTGCTCCACTATTCAATAAGATCATGGCTGATCTGTTTGTGTTTCGATTTCCACATCCCCATCTAACCCCAATAACCTTTGATTCCCTTACCTAACAAGAATCGATCTACCTCTGCCTTAAAAATATTCAATGACCCCGCCTCCACTGCCTTCTGAGGCAGAGAGTTCCAAAGTCGCACAACCCTCTGAGAGAAAAAGTTTCTCCTCATCTCTGTCCTAATTTTAAAACAGAGACCCCTAGTTCTGGACTCACCCACAAGAGGAAACATCCGTTCGATGTCCACCTTGTCAAGGCTGTTCAGGATCTTAATACATTTAATCCTTTCAGTTTTTGCATCACCTTTTTTACGAACTTCCATATATGCTACAGATTGCTTCATCTCATTTACTAGGGCTAGGAATTTATGAAGAACCAATGTGAAGAACCCGTTCATTATATCTGCCATACCCTAATACCCAACGTATCCTTTCATTGATCCACCTGCTCTTCCAACTACTTTCTATTCAAGTAATTTTAAAATCTTTTTGGGGTCCTCCTGCTGCCCTGAGCATGTGAACATTGATACGGGCAAAGGAATTAGAAGGAGTAGGCCATTCAGCCCCTCCATTCTTAAATGGGCGACCCCTTACACCGTGACCCCTAGTTCTAGATTTTCCGACAAGAATCACAGAATCTGAGGAAACATCCTGTCCACATCCACCCTGTCAAGGCCCCTCAGGATCTTAAAGGTTGCAATTAAATTGCGTCTTCCTCTTCTAAACTCCAGTAGATACAATCCTAGTCTGTCCAACCTTTCCTCTTAAGACAGCCCACCCATTCCAGGTATTAGCCTGGTAAACCTTCTCTGAACTGCTTCCAGTGCATTTACATCCTTCCTTAAATAAGGAGACCAGTACTGTATACACTATTTCAGATCTGGTCTCATCATTGCCCTGTATAACTGAAGCATAACCTCCCTACTTTTGTATTCAATTCTCGTTGCAATAACTGATAACATTCTATTCACTTTCCTAATGACCTGCTGTACCTGCAGACTAACCTTTTGTGATTCATGCACGAGGACACTCAGATCCCTCTGAATCTCAGAGCTCTGCAATCTCTCACCATTTAGATAATACACTTCCCTTTTATTCTTCCTACCAAAATAGACAATTTCACATTTTCCCAGATTATACTCGATTTGCCAGATCTTTGCCCACTCACTTAACCTATCTATGACTCTTTGTAGCCTCATCACATCCTCTTCACAAGTTACTTTCCTACCTATCTTTGTGTTGTCAGCAAATTTAGCCACCATACCGTCCACCCCTTCATCTAAGTCATTTATATAAATTGTAAAAAGTTCAGGTCCCAACACTGATCCCTGTGGCACACCACTCATTACATCCTGCCAACCAGAAAAAGACCCATTTATGCCTACTCTCTGCTTCCTGTTAGCCAGCCAATCTTCTACCCATGCCAATATGTTACCCCCTACACCATGAGCTTTTGTTTTCTGCAATAACCTTTGATGAGGCACTTCCTGGAAATCTAAGTACAGTATATCCACCGGTTCCCCTTTATCCACAGCTCATGTTACTTCCTCAAAGAACTCCAATTAATTTGTTAAACATGATTTCCCTCTCACAAAACCATGCTAACTCTGCCTGATTATCCTGAATTTATCTAAGTACCCTGCTATAAAGTCTCTCAGTTGGAAAGAAAATTTGTATTTCTATAGCACCTTTTACGACCTCAGAACATTCTAAAGCATTTTACAGCCAATGAAGAGCTTTTGAAGTGTAGCTACTGTTATGATGTAGGAAACATAGCAACCAACTTACACACAGCAAGATCCCACTAACAGCAATGTGATCTGTTTTAGGGTTGTTGGTGGAGGGTTAAACATTGGCCAAAACACCATGCTCTTCTCCAAAATAGTGCTGTGGGATCCTTCACATCCACCTGCGAGGGCAAATAGGACTCCAGTTTAACATCGCATCAAAAGACAGCAGCTCCAACAGTGCTCCTTCAGTACTGCACTGAAGTACCAACTTAGGTTTTGTCTTCAAGGCCAGAATCTTCGGCTCGGCGAATGGGGGCAGGGCCCATTCGCTGATGCGTAAAATTACACACGGTGATGTTGGGTGTGTGTCCCGACATCACCGCGCGTCATTTAGATTTTCAGTTCAATTAAGGCCAGCGCTTCCGGGTGCGCATCACGCTGGGCGGGCCTTAATTGCAGCATGCAGCCAATTGGCTGTGCGCCTGCCCGGATCCACTGCCTTGAACCGCTGCAGTCCTTGTGCTGATGTTATGCCCATGAAAGCACTGGGTAGGGAACTGCAGGATTTTGAACCAGCAACAATGAAGGAACTGTGACATATGTTGAAGGCAGGATGGTGTGTAACTTGGAGGGGGAACTTGGAGATGATGGTATTCCCATGGAGTTGCTGCTCTTGTCCTTCTAGGTGGTAGAAGTCAAGGGAAATGGCAGGTGCTGTCAAAGTAAGCTTGATGAGTCGCAGAAGTACATCTACTGGATTGTACATACTGCAGTGCAGAGAGAAGGGATATAGAGTCTAGTGTTCCAGGTGCTGATCAAGTGCACTGCTCTGTACTAAATGCTGCTGAGCATTAGGTTAGTTGGACTCACCAGGCAGGTGGTGGTGCCACTGAAGCCAGTGAAGGGCATTCCTGCTTTTTCTTTTGGGAGATGGTCATTGACTGGCATTTACATGATGCAAATGTTTTGTGCCACTTGCCTTCCCAAGTTTGGATGCTGTTCAGATCTTGCTGTCGGCTGCCATTGTCTTCTTCATTATTAGCGGAGTTATGAATGGAGCTCCAACCATTAGCAAACAACCTGACTCCTGACATTATGTCACAGGAAATGCCATTGATAAAGCAGCTGGACTGAGAAAGTTTTGCAATGATGCCATGGGCCAGCAATGGTTAATTTTCGACAAACACACCGTCTTTCTATATATCAGAAATTACTTCAGCCACTGAAAGGGTTTTGCCTTGATGTCACTATTGTGACTCCTTCTGTCACTTTCCTGATGATGACTGGGACTCTGCTCGCAGTTGATCCACCGATATTGTATTTTTTTCTGGCTTGGACATACCTAGGTGTTTCTCCACATTGTCAAGTAGATGCCATTTAACTGCACTGAACAAGCTAAGCTGGGAGAGATAGTTCTGGTGCACATCTTCAGCGCTACAGCTAAAATGATGCCAGTCTTTGCCAATGTCACAATACATGTATCCTGCAAAAACTAAAAGGGGCAATCCTTGCTGGGAAAATCTGAGACACAGAGAACGTACAAACCCTGGTACTGACACATATTTCCAAATCGCACTGCTGCTAGCTTCAGAAAAGGTTAACAAACTAGGAAAAACTTTACGTAACTCCAATATCAGAAAAAAACTTGATCATATTGTGATTTAGGCACCAAGCAGAGAAAAGGTGAGTAACACCTAATTGGAGTGCTATGATTCAGAGTGGGACTTCAATTTAAATCTGGCAATTATAGTTACTGGCACTTGTTTTTCCAGTTGTGTGAACATTTCCAATTACTTTATATTGTTTAAAGTATTATTCTTCGGAGCCGTGCCTTCACAGCCAGGGTCATACGGACTCGAAATGTTAACTCTGTTTCTCTCTCCACAGATGCTGTCAGACCTGCTGAGTTTTTCCAGCATTTTCTGTTTTTATTTCAGATTTCCAGCTTCTGCAGTATTTTGCTTCTATTTTATACTTAAATTCTTGAAGGCAAGTTCTTTAGTACCATCATTTGTCTAAATATTAAGGGTTGCATAAATTTAACATTGCATCCATAAGATGGCACCTCCAACAGTGCTCTCTTCTGCATTGGGAGTATAGGCCTGGATTATGTGCTCATGTTTTTGGCGTGGGACTTCAACTTCTGACCTTCAGAGACGAGAATGCCACTACTAAGCCGCATTATTAACAACAATAGATGTTGTTAAATTAAGTAGTGTTAGTTAATGCATCTGCGTCCAATTTTTCAACATGATAACTCTGACAAGTAGGAGTTAATTACACTTCATTCAATGTTGGACTGTGGTCCTGTTGCAACTAAATGAGTGAATAATTTACAATAAAGGTGCTATCTAAGTGCAAGTTGTAATGTAGAAAGATATCCCAAGGCTCCAGATGGAGGTGTAATCAGATAAAAAGGATTCCCAGCTAAAGAATCGAATATGAGAACAAGTGACCAAACGTTTGGTCAAAGATGGAAGATTTTAAGGACAATCTTTAGGGAGGTGAAGAGATGGAGGGAATTCTAAATTCTGTGTCTATAAAGTTGCAGCTGCCAATTGTGGGCGAAAGCAGGGAGATGCACAAAAAGCTAGAGTCAGAGGAATGGAGAGTTTGAAGTGGAGATTGGAAGGAGTTACACAGATAGCGAGGGGTAAGTCCATGAAGAGATTTCAACACAAGGATGAGAATTTTAAATTGGATGCACTGGGGGAAACTGTAAGTCAAAAGCTGTCAGCAAGCACAGGGGTGATGAGTAAACATGATGTGCGGGATACATGCAACAAGCAGTTTACAGAAGCTGAAGGATGGAAGATCAGCCAAAAGAGCATTGGAATGGCGAGGTGACAAAAGCATCAATGAGGGGTGGAGTCGTGCAATGTTACCATGGTGCAAGAGGACAGTCTTTGTGATGGAGAGTATAAAGCTCGGAAGCTAATTTTGGCACACAAAGATTACAAACATACACATGATTAGATAGGATTATACACAAGGACATACGCCACAGAACCAGGCCATTCCAATCGACCCAACCAGTCCATGCTGGTGTTTAGCTCCAGTTGAGTCACCTCCCATCTTTCCTTATCTAAATCTATCATTGTAACCCTCTATTCCCTTCTCCCTCAACTGTTTGTCCTGTTTCCCCTTAAATACATCTACACCATTCACTTCAGCCACTCCCTGTGGTAGTGAGTTCCACATTCTCCCCACTCTCTGGGTGACGAAGCTTCCTCTGAATTCCCTATTGGATTTCCTATATCTTATATTGATGACCTCTCATGATGCTTTTCCGCACAAGAGGAAACATTCTCTGTAACCACTCTGTCATAACATTTCAGAATTTTAAAGACCTCTATTAGGCCACTCCCAGTATGCTTTTTTCATGAGGAAAGAGGCCCAGCCTATTCATCCTCTCCTGATAGGTATAATATGGATGTTCTGGTATTATACTTGTAAATCTTCTCTGCACCCTCTCCAGTGCCTGTATATGCTTTTTATAATATGGTGACCAGAACTGCACAGTGCTCGAAGTATGGCCTAACCAAGGTTCGATACAGTTGTGACATAGCTTCCCTACTTTTCAATTCTACCCCTCCAGAAATAAAACCTAGTGCTTAATTTGTTTTTTATGACCTTGCTAACCTGTGGCACAATTTTTAGTGATTGGTGTATTTGTACTCCGAGATCCCTTTGTTCCTCTACCCCACCCAGACTCGTACCTTCCAAGTGACTCTCCATTTTTCCTCCAAAAATATACTACCTCACATTTATCTGTGTTGAACTTTATTTGCTCATTCTGAAAGTTTATTAATGTCCTGCTGTAATTTGTTGCAGCCCTGTTTCAGTTCTGAAGAGGAGTCATATTGGACTCAAAATGTTAACTCTGTTTCTCTCTCCGCAGATGTCGCCAGACCTGCTGAGTTTTTCCAGCATTTTCTATTTTTACACTATTGTCTACTCTCTGTTACCGCCTCAAAAATTTCAACTGGGCTGGTCAAGCAACATTTTCCCTTTTGAAATCCATGCTGACTATTCATTATTATATTTCTCATTTCCAGATGTTGTTCTATTCTCTCCTTCAGTAAGGATTCCATTACTTTTCCTACTACAGGTGTTAAGCTGACTGGCCTATAATTCCCAGGACATGTTCTGCCCCCCCGTTCTTAAATATAGGAAATACATTAGCTACCTGCCAATCCTCTGGCACTACACATTTTTCTAATGAATTATTAAATATATTTGGTACTGGCTACTGGTTCAACTGAGTTTTCAGCTTCAGTCTGATATTCAGAAGAGATTCTGTTACTTTTGGATTTTATGGTGTCCTCCTACTTTGCAACTGAGTCCATATGCTGTCTCAATCATTATTCCAATGAAGAGACCTCCATTAGTGTGTTTTCCAGTACTCTACCCACAAAGAGTTTCTGGACTTGACTTGCTGTGCCTGTTTTCAAACTGGGACAAGAGCTCATTGGTTTATTATTCACACTGATTCCACCTTTCCTAATTCATTATTATTCCAGCATGGGACGTCGGACTTTAACTCTTGACTCCTTACTATTATCACCACCTATTTCCCAGTATGCATTTACTGTCATATTTTTATGTAATTTCTACATAACTGGACCTGGGTATTTTGTTGGGGTTGTTGCTCGTAATGGGCGAGCACTGAGTGCCTTGAAAAGCCCTTCAGAGGATGGCAAAAAAAGCAGAGAGGGAAGCTGCAGTCTTGTCTAAAAGGGAGTCAAGCCTGGGATGACAGCAAGAGAGCAGGAAGCGGAGGAGTACTGAAGGATTGGGGTAGGGATTTGGGAGGGCAGAGTACCTGAGAGAGGAATAGTGAAAGGAGGAAAGTGAAGATAGAAGAGAGGGGTCTGGGGTGGTGGGGAGGCTAAAGAGAAAAAAAGAAAAAAATAGAGAACAAGTGGAAATAGATTGATGGGCTCAGGTGCAGTGTGCATATGAATGGATGCAGGGAGAGCACAAGTTACCCAGGAATTTCTCCCAAAATTCTCACCAAGATTTCTTCACTATTTCCCTCCCTCAGCCTCTGCACCAAACAACTTCTCATTCTCGGTGATTTCAATCTCTATCTCACCTCTTCATGTTCCCTCTCCTCTGAGTTCACTGCCCTCTTATCTTCCCTAAATCTCTCCCTCCATGTAAACTCCTCAACCCATATTCATGGCTACTCCCTTGACCTTACTATCTCATGTGGTCTCGCTGCTCTCATTGTATCAATCACAGGTAAGGCCATCTCTGATCACTTCCTTGTATCACTCACCACCTACACTGCCCTCCACACCCAAACCCTACCTCCGTCTGTATCAGTCCCTGGGAACAGCTTTCCCCCAATTCACTTACAAGTGCACTTTCAAAGCCACAACTGCCTAGCCAGCCGTCCAGTCACCATAATATTTCTGCAGCTACTGATTTACTCAACCATGCACTCACTCCACCTTTGATGTCCTAGTCCCCAACAAAACCATCACTCTCTCTCACCCTGGCCGTTCCCCTTGGTACCTCCCTCATCTCCACCCACTTAAGTCCAAGGGATGGGGACTTGAAAGGATACGGTGGACAAGCGGTTTAGCCATTCACCGCCACATCTGGCTGGACCAATTAAAACACTATCGGATCCAACTCTCGCCTGCTAAAAGCTGCTCGCTATTCCAGGATCATTCTGAAATGCAAAGATAACTCCTAACTTCTTTTCTGGATTGTAGACCACCTTCTTAAATCATCCATTACCCTACCATCTCTGCTTCGATTGATATTTTGTCAGCATCCACTTCCTTAGTAAACACTGCTATAAAGTGCTCATTAAGGATTCTAGCCTCGCCCTGCTGCTCGAAGCAAATATCACCCTCTTTATCCCTCATCAACCTTACGCTACCTCTTACTACCCGCTTACTATTTACACTCCAGGAGAAGATTTTTGGATTCCCTTTTCTGTTTAACTACCATTTTATTCTCACACTCTCTCTTTGCCAATCTCATTTTATTCTTCACTTCCTCTCTCATCTTATTGTATCTGGCCTGGTTTCCACTTGAAGAATTCACCGGACATGCGTCATACACCCTCTTTTTCATTCCATCCTATTCTCATCATCCAAGGAGTCCTGGTTTTGGTTTCCTTACCTTTCCCCCTTGTTGGAATGTACCCAGCCTGTACCTGAAACATCCCCTCCTTGAAGATCACTATTGTTCTGTTAGTTTTTCTTGTCAGTCTTTGGTTCTATTTGACCCCAGTTAGATCACCGCTCATCCCTTTGAAATTAACTCTCTTCCAATTTAGACCTTCTACTTCAGATTGTCCCTTGCTCTTCAGCACTGCTCATCTGAACTTGAAGAAACAAGTTGTGATGGGAATTGAATACAAAAGTAGAGAGGTTATGCTTCAGTTATACAGGACACTAGTGAGACCACATCTGGAGTATTGTGTACAGTATTGGTCTCCTTATTTAAGGAAGGATGTTGGAAGCAGTTCAGAGAAGGTTTACTAGACTAACACCTGGAATGGGAGGGTTGCCTGGTGAGGAAAGGTTGGACAGGCTAAGCTTGTACCCACTGGAATTTAGACTAGGTGGTGACTTGATTGAAACATATAAGATCTTGAGAGATCTGACAGGGTGGATATAGAGAGGGTGTTTCCCCCTGTGGAATAATCTAGAGCTAGGGATCACTGTTTAAAAATAAGGGGTCGCTCATGAAGACAGAGATTAGGCGAAATTTTTTATCTCATAGGGTTGAGTGTCTTTGGAACTCTCTTGCTCAAAAGTTCCAGGGAGTGCAGACAAAGCCAAGCTTCTGGCACCACAAGCAGCCTGTCTGTACAGGAGGGGAGGAAGAGAGAAAGAGCAATAGTAATAAGGTATTCTATAGTCAGGGGAACAGATAGGTGCTACTGTGGCCATCAACGTGACTCCAGGATGGTGTGTTGCCTCCCTGGTGCCAGGGTCCGGGATGTCACTGAACAGCTGCAGGGCATCCTGAAGAGGAAGGGTGATAAGGCAGAGGTCATGGTAAATGTTGGTACCAATGACATAGGTAGAAAGACGAATGAGGTTTTGCATCAAGAATTCAGGGAGTTAGGCAGTAGACTAAAAAGCAAGACCTCTAGGGTTGTAATCTCTGGATTACTCCCAGTGCCACGTGCTAGCGAGCTCAGAAATAGGAGGATAGCACAGATGAATACGTGGCTTAAGAGTTGATGCCAGAAGGAGAGTTTTAGATTCCTGGATCACTGGGACTGTTTCTGGGGAAGGTGGGACCTGTAAAAGCGGGACAGTCTACATCTAAACCAGAGTGGGACTAACATCCTTGCAGGCGGGTTTGCTAGTGCTGATGGGAGGAGTTTAAACTAATTCGGCAAGGGGAGGGGACACAGAATGTTAGCAGAATAGGGACAGTAAAACAATCAAGTCAGAGGGAGTACAGCTGCAATAAGATTCAAGGGAGTAAGGCAAGGCTGGATGGCATCTATTTTAATACCAGGAGCATTACTGGCAAAACAGATGAGTTCCACATTGACATGTGGAATTGTGATATAGTAGCCATCACTGAGACGTGGTTCAGGGAGGAACAGGATTGGCAGCTCGACATTCTGGGATATAGAATCTTCAGCTGAGACAGGGAAGAGGGTAAAAGAGGAGGAGGCTTTGCATTATTAGTTAAGGAGTCAGTTACTGCAGTAAGAGAGATGATATCTTGTAGGGGCCATCAAATGAAGCTTTGTGGGTAGAGTTTAGGAATAAAAAAGGGCAGCCACATTATTAGGTGTTTATTATAGACCCCCAGATAGTCAGTGGGAAATTGAGGAGCAAATATGTGCACAATTTGTGGAGGTGTGAATAAACAATAATAGAGTAATTATATTAGGTGATTTCAACTTTCCCAACATTAATTGGGATAGACATAGTGTTAAGAGCTTGGATGGAGTGGATTTCTTGAAATGTGTACAGGAGAACTTTTTAGGTCAATATGTAGAGGGTCCAAAAAGGGACGGCACAGTGTTGGACCTAATTCTGGGGAATGAAGCCGGACAAGGGCTGAGGTGGTGATGGGCGAGCATTTTAGTGATAGCGACCACAACATGGTGCTTTTCAACGCAAACTGGAGGAACAGCACCTCATCTTCCGACTAGGCACTTCACAGCCTTCCGGACTAAATATTGAATTCAGCAACTTTAGATCTTGAACACCCTCCTCCATACCCACCCCCTTTCCGTTTCTTCCCCCTCCCTTTTGATTTTTCCAATAATTTATATAGATTTTTCTTTTCCCACCTATTTCCATTATTTTTAAATCTATACCTCTTACGCCCTGTTAGTCTCATTTCACCCCACCCCCACTAGAGCTGTACCTTGCATGTCCTGCCATCCATTCTTAATTAGCACATTCTCATAGATAATATCACCACCTTCAACACCTCTTTGTTCTTTTGTCTGTGACATCTTTTGATTATCTGCTCCTATCACTGCTTGCTTGTCCCTACAACCACCTTCCCACCACTTCTCTCCCCCCACCCAAAACCAGCTTATATTTCACCCCTCTCCTAATTTTACTCAGTTCTGTTGAAGGGTCATGAGGACTCAAAACGTCAACTTTGCTCTTCTCCGCCGATGCTGCCAGACCTGCTGAGTTTTTCCAGGTAATTCTGTTTTTGTTATGGTACAATTTAAGCTTGTTATGGACAAAGAAATAGACAAGTTGCATAAAAATGTTTTGGATTGGGGGAGAGTGGATTTTAGTAAAATAAGGCAGGATCTGGCCAAGGTAGACTGGGAACAGCTACTTGTGGGGAAATCTACAGAGGAGCAGTGGGGGGTGTTCAAAAAGGAAATGGGGAGGGTACAGGCTCAACATGTTCCCTCTAGGGTGATAGGAAGGAGTAACAAGCCCAGAGAACCATGGATGACCAGGGATATTCAGGTTATGATGAGAAGGAAAAGAGAGTCTTTTAGCAGGTACAAGGGGAGCAAATCAGCGGAGGCATTAGTGGAGGACAGAAAGTGCAGGGTGGAGCTTAAGAAAGCAATTAGGAGAGCAAAGAGGGGATATGAGAAAGCTCTGGCTGGTAAAAGTAGGGAAAATCCCAAGATATTCTGTAAGTATATCAATGGGAAGAGAATAACCAGGGAAAGAGTAGGGACCATTAGGGACCAAGGGGACAATCTATGGGTGGAGCCTGAGGACATCAGTAGAGTGTTGAATGAATACTTCACATCCGTCTTCACCCAAGAGAATGAGGATGAAAGTATCGAACTCGGGGAGAGAGACTGCGAGGTTCTTAAGCAAATTGAAATCGGGAGTGACAAGGTATTGGAGGTGTGGGCAGGCTTAAAAGTGGACAAATCTCCAGGTCCAGATGATGTGTTCCAGACTGCTGAGGGAGGCAAGGGAGGAGATTGCAGGGACTCTGACCTAAATTTTTAATTCCTCTCTGGCCACGGGGGAGGTGCCAGAGGACTGGAGAACAGCTAATTTGGTTCCGCTATTTAAGAAGGGTTGTAGAGATAAGCCAGGGAACTACAGGCCAGTGAGTCTCACGTCAGTGTTTGGGAAACTATTGGAGAAAATTCTGAAGGAGAGAATCTATCTCCACTTGGAGAGGCAAGGTTTGATCAGGGATAGTCAGCATGGCTTTGTCAGAGGGAGGTCATGCCTAACAAATGTGATTGAATTTTTTGAGGAAGTGACCAGGTGTGTAGATGAGGGTAGTGCAGTTGATGTAGTTTATATGGATTTCAGCAAAGCCTTTGACAAGGTCCCACATGGGAGACTTATAAAGAAGGCATGAACATCTAAATCTGATTCTTGCACATCATCACCTACCTCCCCAGTTAAAACTACAGGAATTTTGCTTATCGCAAATTTTTGGAAAGTAACCTCCTGCTGGACTGTTGCTTTTATGTTTAATTAGAGTTGAAATACTTGCAATTTCTGGAATGCTTCCCACATGGAATACAGGGTAATTTGATAAGGTGGATTCAGAATTGGCTTAGTTGTAGGAGGCAGAGGGTGATGACAGAAGGATGCTTTAGTGAGTGGAAGCCAGTGTCCAGTGGCGTACCACAGGGATCTGTGCTGGGTCCCCTATTATTTGTCATTTATATAAATGACATAGATGACTATGTGGGGGGTAGGATTAGTAAGTTTGCGGATGACACAAAGATTGGCCGGGTGGTTAACAGTGAGGTTGAATGTCTTGGGCTGTAGGAAGTTATAGACGGGATGGTCAAATGGGCAGATAAGTGGCAGATGGAATTTAACCCTGAAAAGTGTGAGGTGATACACTTTGGAAGGAGTAATTTGACAAGGAAGTATTCAATGAACGGCATGACACTAGGAAGTTCTGAGGAACAAAGGGACCTTGGCGTGTGTGTCCATAGATCTCTGAAGGCGGAGGGTCATGTTAGTGGGGTGGTGAAAAAGGCATATGGAACACTTGCCTTTATCAATCAAGGCATAGATTACAAAAGTAGGGAGGTCATGTTGGAGTTGTATAGAACCTTGGTGAGGCCACAGCTGAGTACTGTGTGCAGTTCTGGTCGCCACATTTTAGGAAGGATGTGATTGCACTGGAGGAGGTGCAGAGGAGATTCACCAGGACGTTGCCTGGGATGAAACATTTAAGTTATGAAATGAGGTTGGATAGACTTGGGTTGTTTTTGTTGGAACAGAGAAGACTGAGGGGTGACCTGATCGAGGTGTACAAGATTATGAGGGGCATGGACAGGGTGGATAGGGAGCAGCTGTTCCCCTTAGTTGAAGGGTCAGTCACAAGGGGACACAAGTTCAAGGTGAGGGGCAGGAGGTTTAGGGGGGATGTGAGGAAAAACTTTTTTACCCAGAGGGTGGTGAGGGTCTGGAATGCGCTGCCTGGGAGGGTGGTGGAGGCGGGTTGCCTCACATCCTTTAAAAAGTACCTGGATGAGCACTTGGCACCTCATAACATTCAAGGCTATGGGCCAAGTGCTGGTAAATGGGATTAGGTAGGTAGGTCAGGTGTTTCTCACATGTCGGTGCAGACTCGATGGGCTGAAGGGCCTCTTCTGCACTGTGTGATTCTGTGAAAAGACAGTGGAAGCAGAGTGTTTGAATATTTTTAAGGCACAGCTAGATAGATTCTTGATTAACAAGGGGGTGAAGGATGAAGTCAAGGTTACAATCAGATCAGCCATGATCTTACTGAATGGCAGAGCAGGCTCGAGGGGCTGAGTGACCTACTCCTCCTCCTAGTTCATATGTTTGTATGCTACCTCACCTCCCTTTTTTCCTTGCCTATCTTTCCTGAACACTTTAATATCTTTGAATGTTAGGTGTCCAGTGCTCACCATTTTTAAGCCACATTTCCATTATTGCCACTACATCGTATTCTCACATGGCTATTTGTGCTTGTAGCTCACTACGTTTATTCAGCAGACTTTGTGCATTTACATACACGCACTGTAAACCTGTCTTTGGATTCCTCCTCATCCTCCTTAGTCCACTCCTATCTAATATGGTAGCACTGTACTTCCTTCTCTAGTACTATCCAACACTCTCACTTTATGCACCATATTCCTCTTATCTGCCTCTAAATGCTGGTGCCCACCACTTGCCAATTTAGTTTAAACCCTGCTTAACCACACTTGTGAACCTCCCCTTGGGGACATTGGTCCCAGCCCTGTTGAGGTACAACCCATCCCTTTTGAATAGATGCCTCCTGCCCCAGAACTGGTACCAATGCCCCAAAAATATGAAGCCCTCCCTCCTGAGCATTACTGCTCGTGACACACTGATCCTCGCTATCTTCCTATTTCTACTCTGGCTAGGAAGTGGCACTAGGAGTAATCCAGAGATTCTACCTCAAGGTCCTACTTTTTAAACTTCCTCCCTAGCTCCTGCAAAAATAACCATCGGACCTCAGTACCTGTCCTCCCTATATCGTTGGTACCATCACGTACAACAACCTCTGGCTCACTCCCTCCCCACTGGAGAACATGCCGCACCCTCTCCGTGATGTCCTTTACCCTGGAACCAGGGAGGCAGCACACCGTGTAGAATTCATGATAACGGTTACAGAAATGCCTCTGTGTCCCGCTGACAATGGAATCTCCTATAACAACTGCATGTCTACACTTTGCTGTTCCCTCCTCTATTGTCCCTTGCCCATTAGTGCCGCGATCTGTACCGTACCTTTCCAGGTCACTCTCAGCTGTCTCCAATGCTGAGCACGTGGTTGAGAGTGGTATACCATCTGGAGACTCCTGTACTCCCTGCCTCTTCCTACTCTTCCGGATGGCCATCCATCTCCTTTCATGACCTCTCGCTGCCTGTGGGACGTTCACCTCCTGGAACGTACAATCCAGGAAACTCTCATCCTCCCTGATGCTCGCAGTGTCTCCAGCTGCCCCTCAAGTTCGGAAAAACTGAGCTCAAGCTGAAGCAGCTGGAGACAGTTCTCACAAATGTTGTGCCCCAAGATACATGAAATGTCCTGAAGTTCCCACATGGTGCAGGAATTGCAAACGGGGTAGTGGAACTAGCAAAGACGCTCTTGCAGAGAGCGAGCATGGACACAAAGGGCCAAACAGCCTTCCTCTGTGCTGCAATCATTCTACGATTCTATGTCCTGAGCTCCACAGGCTTAGAGTATGAGAGTCTGAAGAAGGGTCATACGGACTCGAAATGTTAACTCTGTTTCTCTCTCCACAGCTGGACCTGCTGAGTTCTTCCATCATTTTCAGTTTTTGTTTCAGATTTCCAGCATCCACAGCATTTTGCTTTTAGAGAGTATGCAGATTCCTGTTAAGTCACTGGTCTCGATTTAACACTATTGTTGCTCTGGTGCATTTCTAGACAGATAACACCGTGGTTGTCTAGATCTGGATGTGATCGAACTTGCTTGACAATGCTGTCATAATCTTTCAGCCCTCCTTCGATACAGGGATGGTCCCAGAGGACTGGAGAATTGCTAATGTTACACCCTTGTTCAAAAAGGGTGAAAAGAGAAGCCCAGCAACTATAGGCCAGTCAGTTTAACCTCAGTGATGGGAAAAACTTTAGAAACGATTATTTGGGACAAAATTAACAGTCACTTGGACAAATGTGGATTAATTCAGGAAAGCCAGCATGGATTTATTAAAGGCAAGTCCTGTTTAACTAACTTGAGTTTTCGATGAGGTAACAGAGAGGGTTGATGAAGGTAATTGTGTTGATGTAATGTACATGGACTTCCAAAAGGTGTTTGGTAAAGTGCCACATAAGAGGCACACACACAGCAAAGTTAAAGCCCAATGGAACAAAAGGGACATTGGCAACTTGGATACAAAGTTGGCTGAGTGACAAGAAACAGAGGCACAGAACTTCCGATCTAGGTCGGAATTCCCTGTTTCCGAGCCAGATCAGACAGAAAGCTACCTACTTACCTTCCTGTGATTTTTCGGACCTGACTTCCAATGGGAGAAATCTCGATATTCCTTGCAGTGACTGGTGGAGAGACCCATCGTAGAATCCACGCCCTCTTTTTAAAGCACTAGCTGCCATATTCAGGCAAGAAGAGAGTTCAAACACCCCAAAGCCACTTTAAGAAGCTACGAAGAGAAAGCACTTGTGTGAGGTAGGTGGGTGAGGGGGTTAGGGTGGCAGCCAAGTGGGCGGGTGAAGGGAGTAGAGTGGCAGATGGGGTAGCGTGGCACCCGAGCGGGTTGGTGAGGGGGGTAGAGTGGCAGCCAAGCGGGTGGGTGAGGGGGGTAGAGTGGCAGCCGAGCGAGTGGGTGAGGGGGTGGAGTGGCAGCCGAGCGGGTGGGTGAGGGGGTGGAGTGGCAGCCGAGCGGGTGGGCGAGGGGGTGGAGTGGCAGCCGAGCGGGTGGGTGAGGGGGTGGAGTGGCAGCCGAGCGGGTGGGTGAGGGGGTGGAGTGGCAGCCGAGCGGGTGGGTGAGGGGGTGGAGTGGCAGCCGAGCGGGTGGGTGAGGGGGTGGAGTGGCAGCCGAGCGGGTGGGTGAGGGGGTGGAGTGGCAGCCGAGCGGGTGGGTGATGGGGTAGAGTGGCAGCCAAGTGGGTGGGTGATGGGGTAGAGTGGCAGCCGAGTGGGTGGGTGATGGGGTAGAGTGGCAGCCGAGTGGGTGGGTGATGGGGTAGAGTGGCAACTGAGTGGGTGGGTGATGGGGTAGAGTGGCAGCCTAGTGGGTGGGTGATGGGGTAGAGTGGCAGCCGAGTGGGTGGGTGATGGGGTAGAGTGGCAGCCGAGTGGGTGGGTGATGGGGTAGAGTGGCAGCCGAGTGGGTGGGTGAGGGGAGTAGGGTGGCAGCCGAGTGGGTGGGTGATGGGGTAGAGTGGCAGCCGAGTGGGTGGGATAGGGGCATAGGTTAGGGGTGTAGGGTGACAGGTGAGTAGATGAGGGGATGAGAGTGGCAGGTGAGTAGGTGTGGGACTAGGATGGCAGGTATGTGGGTGAGGGAGGGGGTCGGGTCAGTGGGGTTGTAGTCAAGGGGTCCAGTTGGGAGTCAGGGTAAGGGGAGGGTAGTCAATAGTATAGATACCCAGGTGTTAGAACTGGTTTTAATCTTTCTAACACTTCCTGGTTTTCTAATCTGGAATGTAAGTGAGAACCCTCCAAAGTCTCAACTCTAACTCAAGAGTTGGAGACATTTTCGAAGGGTTCCAGACACAGGCGAATTGCCCATCATATGTCCAAACTTTCGGGGCAATTCCCACATAGTCAGTATGTCCGGACTTCCAAGGAGTCCCATAGTGCATCTGGGGATGCTGCCAGGGTACAACCATCTGCAGATCAGAAGTTCTGGGCCAGAAAATAGCGGTGAATGGTTGTTTCTCAGACTGGAGGGAGGTATACAGAGGGGTTTTCTAGGGGTCAGTGTTATGGTCACTGGTTTTCTTGATATATATATACCTAGGCTTGGGTATACAGGGCTCAATCTCAAAATCTGCAGGTGACATAAAACCTGTAAGTATTGTGAATTGTGAGGAAGCTGGTGTTAGATTTCAGGAGGACATATACAGGAATGGGCTGACAGGTTGCAGATGAAATTTGTGTAAAGTGATTCAGCTTGGTAGGAAGAACATGGAGAGACAATATAAAATAAAGGGTATAATTCTCAAGGGGGTGTGGGAGCAGAGGGACCAGGGGGTAGGTGCACATAAATCATTGAAGGTAGCAAGAAAGGTTGAGAAAGTGGTTAATAAAGCAAATAGGATCCTGGCTTTTATAAATAGGGGCATAGAGTACAGAAGCAAGGAAGTTCTGATGAACTCATATAAAACAAAGGTTTGGCATCAAATGGAGTCATCTGTTCAATTTTGGACTCCGCACTTTAGGAAAGATGCGAAGGCATTGGAGAGGGTGCAGAAAAGATTAACAGGAATGAAGTTCCTCTTCCCTGGAACTAGTTATGTAGATAGATTGGAGAAGCTGGGGCTGTTCTCCTTAGAGAACAGGATGTTGAGAGGAGATTTGATAGAAGTATTCAAAATCATGAGGAGTCTGGACAGAATAGATACGGAGAAACTGTTCTCATTGGTGCAAGGGTTGAGAACCAGAGAACAGTGATTTAAGGTGATTGGTAAAAGAAGCAATGATGACATGGGGAAAAATCTTTTTTAATGCAGCAAGTGGTTAGGATCTGGAATGCACTGCTTGAGAGTGTGGTGGAGGCAGATTCAATCGTGGCTTTCAAAAGAAAATTGGATCATTATCGAGGAGGAAAAAATGACACGGCCAAGGGGACAGAACGGGGGAGTGGGACGAGCAGAGTTGTTCTTGTAGGGAGCAAAGGGTTGAATGGCCTCGCTCTGTGCTGTAACCATTCTATGATTCTATGTCCTGGGCTGCTCAGGTTCAGAGTGTGTGGATCCCTGTGAAGTCCACTGGTCTCATTAATTGTCTCAAATTAACAGTACTTTGAGTCTGCTACAGACAATAAGGTGCACTTCTGGACAAACATCACATGGTTGTCTGGTAAGTAAACAGGCTAGATCTGGATGGGATCCAACTTGCTCAACCACAACAACACTTAATACATCAAGGTAGATAACACAATAGTAGATACTCTCAGTCTGATGTAAATAAGGCAGGTGGGGTGGCAGAGATAGTCCAGTACATTTACAGGTCATGGGGTCACTCACATACAAGAGTAGGCCATTCAACCTCTCCCTTGTTACACCATTCAATCAGATCATGGTTATTCTGTACCTTAGCTAACTCCATTTACTCCCACTTTTACTCCAACCCTAATAAAAACATTAACGATCTTAAGTCTTAAATTTCCAGCATCCACAGGAAAGAGTTGCAGATTTTCACTGCCCTTTGTGTACAAATGTACTTCCTGATTTCACTCCTGAATAGCCAAACTCTAATTTTAACTTTCTAGAGCTTGCAATTAGGTCAATTTTTTTTGTTAAACTCCAATGGTTGATTGGTTGGTAATAAATAAGCCAAGTCTTGAATTCTACCAGATAGAGTTTTATTTCCAATGACATAAAACTCCATCCACTATAATCACCTCATATATACACCCAATGATGTGCTTAGCCAATTAACCTATAATTACTAACTTAAACACTCCTTGACTGTTAACTATTTCTCACCCCAACAATTTTTTAGATTTTTGTTCATATTTCCATTTCAGTTTGCAGGAGTTTGTAGTTTTACCCAAATTATTTTATTATTATTGTCAAGTCTTATTATTGCAGTTATTCGTTGTTCCTTTTGACTGACAATTTGCTCAACATGTATTTCAGGCAAATTCAAACATTGCATGTGTCTGAAACCTATATTAACTGAGACCTTTTCTTAAAAACAGTTCAGAGATACTGCACCACTTGTGGCACACTGCATAATACCCAAAACTAAAAAGTTGAAGCACCGTGTAAAATGCAGCAACATGATTGATGGTTTGAGTCATTACTCAAACTGTTCTGTTTTATACACCAAGGACAGGTTTAATATTTATTAAGCATCCTGCAGGAAAAGATAGTTAAAACAGCAGGCAAAAGATTAAGAACACTACAGCACCCTCACCACCCTTATAGAGGCTACCTTTGATTGTCTAACTATACAGTGCCATATGATACTTGCACCACATCATGCTTTGTGCCAGCTAAGCCAACGATAGAAGATTCGCTGAAGTAACATTCCATGTTCCAGACCCTATTACAACCACTCAAAGTGTCAAAAAGCCTTATCTGCCAAGGAATCACCTATACCCAAGTCATCAGTCAGCACATCCCAGGGCTCTACCTCACTGCCAGCTGAAACAATATCTGAACTCCGTTAAGTATTTTATCTTCCCTTTGCCAGTCTCCTCATGAATCCAAGCTGCAGTGTCATGGCACCATTGTGATGCTTGAAAAATATCTACACAACTATAATGAAACATACAAAACAACTTTTTCCAGAGTTCTGTATAAACCAGGTTCAAAGTAGAGGACCTAAACGGATAGTTGAGTACATCCTTCCTTCCTGCCCCCTTTCTAGCAGGAATCCCAGTGGTCCCATAAAAGGGCATTCCATCTGTTTCATGGAGGGGTACTGAAGCAGCATCAATCAATTTTCATTGATAACATCTCCAAAATCACTGAGCTCCCTCTTAGAAGCCATGAGCAATATCTTCTTCGGTTGATCTATTTTTCATCTGTTCATGGGATGTGGGTGTCACTGACAAGGCCAGCATTTATTGCCCATCCCTAATTGCCCCTTGAGAAGGTGGTGGTGAGCTGCCTTCTTGAACCGCTGCAGTCCATGTGATGTAGGTACACCCACAGCGCTGTTAGGGAGGGTGTTCCAGGATTTTGACCCAGCAACAGTAAAGGAACGGTGATATATTTCCAAGTCAAGATGGTGAGTGACTTGGAGGTGGTGGTATTCCCATCTATCTGCTGCCCTTGTCCTTCTAGATGGTAGCAGTCCTAAGTTTGGAAGGTGCTGTTTAAGGAGCCTTGGTGAGTTCCTGCATCAGTAGTGGAGGGATTGAATGTTTGTGGATGGGCTGCCAATCAAGCAGCTGCTTTGTCCTGGATGGTGTTGAACTTCTTGAATGTTGTGGGAGCTGCACTCATCCAGGCAAGTGGGGAGTATTCCATCATACTCCTGATTTGTGCCTTGTAGATGGTGGACAGGCTTTGGGGAGACAGGAGGTGAGTTACTTGTCGCAGGATTCCCAGCCTCTGACCTGCTCTTGTAGCCACAGTATTTATCTGGCTGGTCCAGTTCAGTTTCTGGTCAATGGTAACTCCCAGGATGTTGATAGTGTGGGATTCAGTAATGGTAATGCCATTGAATGTCAGAGGCCGATGGTTAGATTCTCTCTTGTTGGTGATGGTCATTGCCTGGCACTTGTGTGACATGAATGTTACTTGCCACTTGTCAGCTCAAAACTGGATATCATCCAGGTCTTGCTGCATTTGGACACGGACTGTCAAGTGAAGGCAGATTACTTATTTGTTGGGTGTGTTCATTCTTCCATGCATATGAACCCTCCACACACACTACTCCCACCTTACAATGGGGTGTCAAAATTTATCTTGCTGCTGCTGTTTGTTTTGACCTACAAGGTAAGAAACTAAGAATCACCTCAAAATGTACACAGATTTTTTACAGTGCTCAGGAGCGGGTCAGCACTGTCCAAATCCATGCAAGCCAATGCTAAAAATCTGTACCGGAAGTCCATATGGTTTCTTAAAACTTTGCAAATCCTTGAAATGACTCCTATGTGGAGAATGCACAGCACTTGAAAAGTAAAGAGCTACTGTGCCCCCACACGGTTCCACCCGCCCCCCACCCCCCCCCCCCCCCCCCCCCCCCCCCCCCCCCCAACTGTTTTCTGATATTACTTTGGCTTCTTATCTGTGATTCATTCTCATGCCAGCATTTAATCTAACTCCCGTCTGTCCTCATTCTTTGCCAGCATCATTGCTCGAGTGGATTTATTTTTCTGTTAAAATAGTGGGCAGGATCAGAATGCTGCCTTACTAGATTAAAGCCCACATTTCTCTTCCTATCAGACAGTGCAGATCATTAAGCTTGTGTATGCCACATAAAAGATTTTGTTTAAACTGATGCATCACATTATTTCACCAATACCATACTCCAATCCTATCCAGGTAGTTGAGAAAAATTCTAGAGCTGGAGCTGTAGATCTCCAGCAAACACCCAAGAAATGTAACTGATATCCAGCCAACCAAAGGTAAAAACTGCTCTCTGAAGGGGTCAATGAAGGTCTGAGCAAGGATCTTCAACGGAGAAACTCTTTAACCTGAAATATTCTCATCTGTGATGCAAGATGGAGTAGGATGTTGTCACAAGTAGTAAACAACTTACAATCTACATTCCAACAATGAATCTGTAAATGTAATTAGAATACCAGAGCACTTGGTCCTTGACCTCCAGCCCGTTAATAACTTTTTGAAATCTTATATACAGTTCAGCATAAAGATATTTGTGAGCAATGTGTGCACAAATGAATCCAAGATATGTTCACAATACAATGCAAATATTTATTCTCCAAAAGAAAATTTCTATGGCCATTTTACATAAACATTGAAAAGAAAACTTTATGCAAGGAAAGATGAAATACCTGCATTTCTCGTATATCCAGACCACCAATGAATGGTGGCTACTGTGAGATGAACATTTATGTCCACGGTTCGCAAACTGAATTTAATCTTAATCGGTCATTTCCTGTTGTTATCATACTGGCAAAAATACTAGCTTTGGCCAAACTGATAAGATTAGTATGTTACTTCACTCAAAATGAACTTAAATAATAATTCACTTGAATGGATTGCATCCTCAACACGATGCTGAAATGATCCCCAGTAGGTCACCGCTTACTGCGTGAAGGGATGATAGAAGGCACAATGTTCTTTTTGTAATTTTGTAATGTAGTGACATCAGAGATGCAGCTAAGTGATGCTTCCCTTTCCCATCAGCTTGTTTTATTAAATGACTCACGGCCTTACTATGTGGTCAACCAAGGTTTCACCAGCTCCCTTCACAACAGTATCAACTTGCCATGGATCGATACCGGTCAACAGATAGTACTGGCATTTCCCCTAGGTCTACAGCAGGCTCTAAAATAGCACAAGCATTCCAAAAGCTGACAGCAAAAGCAGGAAGCAACATTCTTTATTTATTCTCTCTAAAGAGATATCAACATCAAAAGAGAATCAATGCACATCTTGCATCACAATGAGAATATTTCAGGTTAAAGAGTTTCTCCATTGAAGATCCTTGCTAAGACTTTCATTGACCCCTTCAGAGAGCAGTTTTTACCTTTGGTTGAAGATCTGTTACATATTAGTTACATTTCTTGGGTGTTTGCTGGAGATCTACAGCTCCAGCTCTACCTGGATAGGATTGGAGTTTACGTGGAAGATTGCAATCCCTGTGGCACTGCTTTCCACTTGACACATTATTGAGATTCAAACACGAGGTACTGAGTATCCTGATCACATTTCACTTTTCCAGGTGACTTCTCATTTTAAACAAGGAAATCAATTTTTGTCGAGTTAGAATCTAATAGACTTGCCCAACGGGTTGATGCTCAAGTTAAATAAACCACGCAGAGCTCTTCAGTAGAGGTAACTTTGTCTCCTGCAGTTCCAAAATATCTGATACAATAATCACAAAGTTATAGCTTGTCTAATGACATTTTACATTGTTGTCGCTTTACTGGCATGAATCTCAAAGAAAAAAGAAAATATATTCTTTCTGCTCGACCATATCCAGTACCTCTGGAAAGCTCTTCCATTCATAAAAATTACCATTCATGATATCTACAGAGCTGCTCACTGGGGTACCCTACATACATTTATTAAGTGCATTGTCTGCATTGAGCCAGAGGTTTCTCAGCCTTTGATCACACAGTCTTATCGACTGGAGTTACCTTGCCTTCAGTAGCCCTCTTCCTAATACTAAATGACATTGATAGACTGCATTGTAAAATTATGTAATCTATTGAACACAGAGACTATCTGCCTTCAATGCTTTTCATCTTTCTTCTAAAAGGCATCCTTCATTTAACTAACTCCCACCCAAGATTCTCTCCTGGTTTTGCTGGGAAACTATTTCCTCTTTAGCTCGAGTGGGTGAAAACAAACTAACAGCAGGTTGATCTTTTTATGGTGTGTAAATTACCCCATCCATGATCCTATTAACAATTCATTTATAAGTACAAATATGCGAATTGGGAGCAGGAGTAGACCATTCGGCCCTTCAAGTCCGTCCTGTCATTCAATGAGATCATGGCTGATCTGAATGTGGCTTCAACGCCACTATCCTGCCTGCCCCAATAACCTTAGATTCTTGCTTAACAAGGGAATCAATGTACCTGGGCCACAAAAATACTCATTGACCCAGCCTCGTCACTCTCCAGGGAAGGGAGTTCCACAGACTCATGATCCTCAGAGAAAAAATTATTCTCATCTCCATCTTAAATGGGTAACCCCTTGGGCAGAATTTTCCCCTCGTCTGGGGGGGTGGGGGGGGGAGTTCAGGAGCTGGCTTCCCCAATCGGGGGCACACCGCCATTTTATGTGGGCGGGCCAATTAAGGCCCGCCCAGCGTGACGTCCGCAAGGAAGCGCTGTGCGGGGGGATTCCCTGAGCCAAGAGTACGCAATAGAGCGCACTCATCTCCCTGAGGCTAAGTGCTGCCTCAGGGAGATCAGCTCCACATTAAAAAATATTGAAAACAGAAAAATAAAATTTCCCTGACATGTCCCCTCATGTGACACTGTCACATGAATTGGGACATGTCCACCACTTTCAGTTTCACTTTTACTAAAAATTTATAATTACAACTTATAAAATACATGAAACCCCATCCCACCCGTGGATGAGGTTTGATGCTTTTTCCAATGCCCGCCAGGGCTCCCAGCCTGCCCGCCAACCTTAAGGCTGGACGGGCAGGTCCACTAATTACATTAATTGTAATTAATTGGCCATTAATCAATTGGCCATTGACGGGTCGGTGGGTGCACAACTGATTCGGCTGAGCCCCCGTCAACCTGAAAATTGAAATGAGGCGAGGTGATGTTGGGAGTTCCACCCGACATCAAACTGCGTCATTTTACACATCGGCGAGCAGGCCCCACCCCCGCTCACCAACCGGGAAATCCTGGCCCTTATTTTTAAACTGTATCCCCTAGTTGTAGTCTCTCCCACAAGGGGAAACATCCTCTCAGCATCCACCCTGTTAAGTACCCTCAGGATCTGATATGTTTCAATAAGATCACCCCTCATTCTTCTAAACTCCAATATATACAGGCCCAATCTGTCCAACCTTTCCTCATAAGATAATCCCCTTGTCCCAGGAATCAGTCAAGTGACCCTTCTCTGAACAGCTTCTAATACATTTATGTCCTTTCTTAAATAAGGAGACCAAAACTGTACATAGTGCTCCAGATGTAGTCTCACCAATGCTCTGTACAACAGTAGCAAAACCTCCCTACTTTTATACTCCATCCCCCTTGTAATAAACCCCAACATTCCATTTCCCTTCCTAATCACTTGCTGTACCTTTATGCTAACTTCATGTGATTCATGTACCAGGACACCCAGATCCCTCTGTACTGCAGCATTCTGCAGTCTCTCTATTTTAATAATATTCTGCTTTTCTATTCTTCCTGCTAAAGTGGACAAGTTCATATTTTCCCACATTATACTCCATCTGCCAGTTGTTTTTTCCTACTCACTTAACCTATCTATAACTCTTTGCAAACCCCTTATGTCCTCTTCACAACTGACTTTCCCATCTATATTTGTGTCATCAGCAAATTTAGCAACTATACATTTGGTCCCTTCATCCAAATCATTATAGATTATAAACAGTTGAGGCCCCAGCACTGATCCCTGTGGCACTCCATTCTTTATATCATGTCAACCCAAAAATAACCCAACACTATGCTTCCTGTGAGCAAACCAAACCTCCATTCATGCTAATAAATTACTCCCTACACCATGAACTCTTACTTTGTGTAGTAACCTCTCATGTGGCAGCTTGCCAAATGCCTTCTGGAAATCCAAGTACACCATCTCCATCTTAAATGGACATCCACAGGTTCTTCCTTATCCACATTGCTAGTTACTTCTTCAAAGAACTCTAATACATTAGTCAAACATGATTTCCCTTTCACAAAACCATGGTGACTCTGCCCGATTGCATTGAGATTTTCTAAGTGCCCAGCTGTAACCTCCTCAATAATGGATTCCAGCATTTTCCCAATGACAGACGTTAAACTAACTGGCCTGTGGTTTCCTGCTTTCTTGAATAGAGGAGTTACATTCACTATTTTCCATTCTGATGAGACCTTTCCAGAATCGAGGGAATTTTGGAAAATTAAAACCAATGCATCCATTATCTCAGCAGCCACTTCTTTTAAGACCCTAGGATGAAGTCCATCAGGACCTGGGGACTTGTCAGTTTTTAGTTCCAATAATTTTCTCAGTCCCCTTTCCCTGGGGAATGTCATTTATTTTAAGTTCCTCCATCCCTTTCACCTCTTGATCCACAATTATTTGTGGGATGTTATTTGTATCCTCTACAGTGAAGACAGATGAAAAATATCTGTTCAATTCATCGGCCATTTTCTTATTTTCCATTATTAACTCCCCATTCTCATTCTCTGGAAGACCAACACTCACTTGAGTTACACTTTTCCCTTTTAAATACCTGTGGAAACTCTGACCACCTGTTTTTATATTTCTAGCTAGCTTCCTCTCATACTCTAATTTCTCCCTCCTTATTAAACTTTTCATCATTCTTTGTTATTCTTTATATTCTGTCCAATCTTCTGACCTGCCACTCATCTCCACAGAATTGTACACTTATCTTTAGCTTCCTTAGTTACCATGGATGGTGCATCCTTCCCTTAGAGCCTTTCTCTCTTACTGCAATGTACCTGCATGGGAGACTGATAACGAAGGTAAGAGCCCATGGGATCCAAGGCAATTTGGAAAATTGGATCCAGAATTGGCTGAGTGGCAGGAAGCAGAGGGTGATGGTCGAGGGGTATTTTTGTGACTGGATGCCTGTGTCCAGTGGGGTTCCACAGGGATCAGTCGGTGTTGGGTCCCTTGCTGTTTGTGGTATGTATAAACGATTTAGACTTGAATGTAGGAGGGCTGATCAGTAAGTTCGCAGATGACACGAAAATTGGTAGGGTGGTAAATAGTGAGGAGGATAGCCTTAGATTACAGGAGGATATAGACGGGCTGGTCAGATGGGCTGATCAGTAGCAAATGGAATTTAATCTGGATAAGTGTGAGGTGATGCACTTGGGCAGGACAAACAAGGCACGGGAATACACGATGAATGGCAGGACCCTGGGAAGTACCGAAGATCAGAGGGACCTTGGTGTGCATGTCTACCAGGATAGCGGGACAGGTAGATAAGGTGGCATATGGGATACTTGCCTTCATTAGCCAGGGCATAGAATATAAGAGCAGGGAGGTTATGCTTGAACTGTATAAAATGCTGGTTAGGCCACAGCTAGACTATTGCATGCAGTTCTGGAATCCGCATTATAGGAAGGATGTGATTGCATTAGAGAGATTGCAGAGGAGATTTACCAGGATGTTGCCTGAGCTGGAGAGTTTTAGTTATGAGGAGAGATTGGGTAGATTGGGGTTATTTTCCCTGGAGCAGAAGAGATTGAGGGGGGACATGATTGAGGTGTATAAAATTATGAGGGGCATAGATAGGGTAGACAGGAAGGAACTTTTCCCCTTGGTGGAGGGATCAATAACCAGGGGGCATAGATTTAAGGTAAGGGGCGGGAGGTTTAGAGGGGATGTGAAGAAGAATTTTTTCACCCAGAGGGTGGTGGCAATCTGGAACTCACTGCCTGAAAGGGTGGTAGAGGCAGAAACCCTCATAACGTTTAAGGAGTATTTGGATGTGCACTTGTGATGCCATGGCATACAAGACTATGGGCCTAATGTTGGAAAATGGGATTAGAATAGTTAGGTACTTGTTTGACTGGTGCAGACTCGATGGGCCGAAGGGCCTTTTTCTGTGGTGTAGACTCTATGACACTATCTTTGCTGAGTATTCTGAATTATCTCCTTAAATGTCTGTCACTGCATTTCTACTGACATACCCATTGACCTAATTCCCAGTCCACTTTAGCCAGCTGTATCTTCATGCTCTCATAATTGCCCTTATTTAAGTTTAAAACATTAGATCCACTCCTCTCTCCCTCAAACTGAACAATGAGGTCATTATATTTATCCTGTCTCATTGCGCACTACCAGATCTAGGATAACCTAGAATGTGTTACTCTAAGAAACACTCCTGACAACACACAATGAATTCATTATCCAGGCTGCCTTTGCCAATCTGATTTGTCCAGTCTATATGTAGGTTAAAATTACCCATGATTATTGCCGTACCTTTCTCACAAGCCCCCATTACTTCTTCCTGCATACCCCGTCCTAGAGTGTGGTTACTGCTAGGAGGCCTAGAATCCCACTCCCACAAGTGACTTCTTACCTTTACTATTTCTCATGTCAACCCAAACTGATGCTATCTTGATCTCCAGAACTAAGGTCATCTCTCTTTATTGCATTAATGGATCAGGACAGCATATGGGAGGATGTCTGTGTGAACAAGTTCCTCCTCATCTAGTCTGTTCCCAAGTTAAAGGCTGATCCAATCTCTCCTCACACTAAAACTGCTGCTTTGTGTTATCTTCCAGCAGGCGGTTCAATCCATTCAAACCATTCGGCTTTTGCGACAGCGCCAAGAGACGGTTCCAAACAATCAGGAGGATTAAAGACATTTTAATCTTAACAGATTTTCTTTTTAAAAGAAGAATTCTCAGGTTTGACCGTTAGAAAACGTCGCGCATGCGCAGCCGCCCGCTCGCCTACGCCAGCTTTCACTTTCCTGAGGCCCTCATCCTTCTCTTTCTTTTCCTTTTCTTTTTGGTATCTTTTTGAATGTTGGTGAATGAAAGAGGGAAAAGGAGAGATTTAGTGCGCGCGGGAGGAGGGGGGGGCGAGCGGTGGCGCGCGCTCCCGCTCCCGCTCCACCGGAAGACGTCAAGCGGCCGATTTGCTTGAGAAGAATCGGCGGCTTCTCTTTGGTGCCATAAATTTATAAATTATGCTAATGGCGGAGAAAATCCAAATGAGGCGACACAACCTCCGTCCTCCTCCCCGCTCCTTCTCACCTCCGTATCGGAGATGTGTGTGTATATATATTATATACATCAAAGGATAAAAAGCCGCTCCCTCCCACAGCTCCACCCAGAATTACCTGCATCTACTTACCGTTAGTTTTTCACCTTCCAGCTGCAGAAAGTACCTCACAAACTGTCCGCTTCTCACCAGCTTGTTTGCCAACAATTGTTTTTTGGTAAGTTAGAAAGAAGTCCAGTTTTTTTTAAATTAAGCCCAACGCCAAGTAGTCTATTGGTTAACGAAGGAATATTTGCATCGATTAAAAAAAACGGGCCTTGAGAAATATCTCTCCTTTTTTTATTTCTTCACAGTTTTCACCAATGGGATGGAAACGGTTGGCGCTCCTAAACTCTTAAGGGAAATTGTCTTGCCGAGCTTTCTTTGGATTTAAAAAGAAGGGAAGAGCTTCGATAAACATTGCTCGTTAAGCACTACGTTATGAACATAATTTATGCAAAGGCGAGTCTGCATACGACAAAAAAAATGTTGATGTTGCCTTTCCGATCCGCGGGGCCAGATGGCGCGCTTTCCTTCTTAAAGGGACACCCCCCCACCCCTCACACTGTGCAACCCATTTCAACTGGGAACACTCAACACACTCCAGGAAAGTACAGATACTACTTACCACCACGTCCAGTTCTGCCTAGCTGGGCGGAGTAGGAGATGCATAAACATCTTCAGCTTGAAGATTTTTTTCCCCCCAATAATTTATATAGATTTTTCTTTTCCCACCTATTTCCATTATTTTTAAATATTTCCATCCGTTGTTTTATCTCTACCTTTTAGCCTTTTCGATCCCTCCCCCACTAGGGTTATCTGTACCTTAATTAACACATTCCTTTAGATAATATCACCACCTTTAACACCTCTGTCCTTTCATCTGTGACAACTTTTGGTTATCTCCACCTATCACTGGCCCTCTATCCAGCTCTACCTGTCCCACCCCCCCTTAAACCAGCTTATATTTCACCTCTTTTCTATTTTTCCTTAGTTCTGTTGAAGAGTCATACAGACTCGAAACATTAACTATGTTCCTCTCCGCAGATGCTGTCAGACCTGCTGAGTTTTTCCAGGTATTTTTGTTTTTGCTTTGGATTTCCAGCATCCGCAGTTTTTTGCTCTTATCTATCTGTACCTTGCTTGCCCTGCTTTCTACCCTTAATTAGCACATTCCTTAGATAATATCACCACCTTCAACACCTCTTTGTACAATTACATCTTTTGGCTATCTCTAAATATTACTGGTCCTACATCCAGCTCTACCTGTCCCACCCACCCCCTTAAACCAGCTTATATTTCACCTCTTTTCTATTTTTCCTTAGTTCTGTTGAAGAGTCATACGGACTCAACACATTAACTGTGTTCCTCTTCGCAGATGCTGTCAGACCTGCTGAGTTTTTCCAGGTATTTTTGTTTCAGTTTGAGATTTGCTTTGAACATAATATTGGAAACACTCAGCAGATCTGGCAGCATCTGTGGAGAGAGAGAGGAAAAAACAGAGCTATGTTTCAGGTAGTGACCTTTCATTAGAAGCCTGAGGTTGGCTTTGCTGATTTCAAAAAAAAAAAATCCAAACCTTAATAATGAGCTTAATATGTGGATTCAGGTTTAGAACTCGTTATATTATTCATTAAGAGCTAGAAACTAATTGTTATGTGAATATATTTCTCAGTGTGCCACATTGTGTTGCCCTACAGTCTTGTGCTGAGTAACATTGTAGAAGTCTATCAGTCCACCAGCCACGTTGAGAGCTGAAAGTTTTTTTAAATTCTTTGTTGCCTATCCCTACACCTGATGAAGGTCCAGAGTGGGATTATTTCTAACTTACTGGAACCAGAAGACATAATAGAACTTAATCCAGTCACTGGCATCGTCAAGTCAATGTGTATCAGTGCTGGTCCCCACCCAGATGAATGGGGAGGGTTAGCAGCAGAATGGGCTAAAAACCACTGTAAAACCACCTGCAAAATCCCCAAAAAATGATGGCTGATATGAGGGGTGATCAACCAGCATTGCAGCAAACCCATGTAACATAATTAAAAAAATGGCTATTTTTCTTAATAAAACAAGGATTATAATTGTCCCAATGTCATTATCAAGAAAAAAATTGCAACTTCCCCCTTGTAAGGCGACATAGCTAGTACAATCCTTTAATCATGAAAGATTGATTTGAATGAAAGGAAACTTATCAAAATCACAATGTTATTATTGCTGAAAAATGAGACATGCAGTCAAAGCTTTTTGTCTTGCACTCATCAGGACAGATTCAAGAATACTAAATTTTAAAGGGAACAACAAATTATATTGCATGAGAAAAGGGTGCTGATCAGTTGGCAAGTGGACTCTGATTGAATTAAACAAAAGCATAGGGGACAAATGTTCCCCAGTACATTCCCCATGGCAATACTTCAATCAATCAGAGAGGACTTACTTTTTTTGAATTAAAACAAAAGCTTGAGGGATAACTGCTCTCTGGTGTCTCAACCAATCAGAGTCCACTTGCAACCAATCAGCACCCTTTCTTCATGCCATCTAAATTGTTATCCCCTTTGAAATCTGGTATTCTTGCATTTGTCCTGATGAGTGCAAGATGAAAAGCCTTGACAGCATATTTTTTTTTTCAACAATACTCAAATGTTATTATTGGTGCCTGTCAAGCAATCTATACACTGTGGTACCATCCAGTTTCAGAAGGCCTCAAAAGTGTCTTCAATATCCAGACAATGGGGAAAATAATCCAGGGTCTGATCTTAATTGTGTTGACAGGATTGGGAATGATCCCCCATAATCTAATTGCCTGCAAATTTGCTCAACGAAACAGGGTTTTAAAACCATGACGAAAACAGAATTACCTGGAAAAACTCAGCAGGTCTGGCAGCATCGGCGGAGAAGAAAAGAGTTGACGTTTCGAGTCCTCATGACCCTCCGACAGAACTAAAACCATGACTTTGCTTGACTGGGAATCACTGGGCAGAGGGCGGGCGGGGGCAGTTGGGAAGTCGACCGCTAAGCAGAAAATAGATTGGAGATAATAGTGGTATCCAGAATTAAAGTCAGAGATCCACTGTGGGACAATGATGATGTAGGTATGTGGAGTCAGCATGCAGTATCACTGAACTATATTCCAAGTTCAGAGACAGGTGTAGTGAGTGAAGCTCAGAAACTACTTGAGGTGGAAATATTGGAGGAGGCATTGACAGAAGTATTTTCATAGGAATGAAGACCCAGGAGGTGTACAGACGCAGTTGCAGGGTCAGGAAGATGATGGCACGGTTGGAGGACACCATAAAATTTAGAAAATTTAGTCTTTCATAAAGCCTTATTCTGTACCTATCACATCTCTGAAGTTTGTTGTTTTTCTTGGACCTTGTTTGAACATCATTATTTGTTATTCTTCCAGTCGATCTGTTATTCTTCCAGCTAATGTGTTATTCTTTCACCTGCATAGAATTTCCATAACAATGACAATCATTCCACTCATTAGTGCCGGTAGCGACAGCTTGGGGAAAGGAGAGAAAAACAAAATGTCAACAACAATACAAAAGCACAATACTGCCAATGCTGCAAATCTGAATTAAGACCTGCTGAGTATTTCCAGCATTTTTTGTTCTTAATACAATTACAGCACGCACTTCATGTCAGAAAACATCTTCAGGTGTTTCACACGTGTGTTAGCAAACAAAATTTGACTGTGAGCCACATATTAAAACAGATTACTGAAAACTTAGTCAAAGAGAGAGGTTTTAAGGGCGTCTTTAAAGAAGGGAAGAGAGCTAGAGAGCAGAGAGGTGTAGGGAGGGAACTCCAGAGCTTGGGACCTAGGCAGCTGAAGGCTGGTATGGTAGAGCAATTAAAACTGGTGCTGAGGAAGAGGGCAGAACTGGAGGAGCACAGATATCATGGAGGGTTGTATGACTCGTCAAGATTACAGAGATAGGGAGGGGCAAGCATGGAGGGATTTGAAAACAAGGATATGAATTTCAAAATTGAGTCATTGCTTAACTGGGAACTAAAGTAGGTCAGCAAGCACAGGGGTGATAGGGAAAGGGGACTTAGTGTGAGTTAGAGCATGGGTAGCAGAGTTTTCAATGACCTCATGTTTGAGGAGGGTAATGTGTGGAAGACAGGCCAGGAGTGTGTTCAAGCCTAGAGGTTACAAAGGTATGGACGAGGACTTCAACATCAGATGAGCTGGGACAATGTTACAGAGGTGAAAACAGGCATTGGTAGTGATGGCGCAGATATATGGTCAGAAGCTCATCTCAGGGTCAAATATGACACTGATTCAGCTTCAGACAGTTGTGAGAGAGGAATGGAGTCAGTGGTGGGGGAGCAGAGTTTCGTGAAGACCAATCTTTGGCCTTCCGATATTTAGTGGGTGGCATTTTCTGCTCATCCAGTACTGGATGTCGGACAAGCAGTCTGATAATTTAGAGACAGCAGAGGAGTCGAGAGAGTTGGGGGTGAGGTAGAGCTGGGTGTTATCAGTGTACATGTGAAAACTAACACTGTGCTTTCAAATTATATCACCAAAGGACAGCATGTAAATGGGAAATAAGAGGAGACCAAGGATGGATACTTGGAATCCCCAGAGGTAACAGTGCGGGAGCAGGAAGGGAAGATATTGCAGGTGATTCTCTGGCTATGAATGGATAGATAAGAATGGAACCAGGTGAGAACAGTCCCACCCAGCTGGACAACAGTAGAGAGGCATTGGAGGAGGATGGTGTGATCAACCCGTCTTAAAGGCTACAGATAGGTCGAGAGGATGAGGAGGGATGGTTTACCATAGGATGTAATATGTGACTTTGATATGGGCTGTTTCAGTACTGTGGCAGGGTGGAAACCTGACTGAAGGGATTCACACTTGGAGTGCAGTTGAATCTGATAAGGAACTGCTACAACCAGATGAGAAGGGGTGAATTGGTTCCCCTCTATTCAGTCTCCTCGTTTTTTTATTTGTTCATAGAATGTGGGCATCGCAGGGTGGGGCAGCATTTATTGCCCATCCCTAATTACCCTTGTTCAGAGGGCATTTTAAGAGTCAACCACATTGCTGTGGGTCCAGGGTTACATGTAGGCCAGACCAGGTAAGGACAGCAGATTTCCTTCCCTAAAGGACATTAGTGACCTAGATGGGTTCTTACAACAATCAGCAATGGTTTTGTCATCATCATCAGACACTTAATTGCAGATTTTTACTGAATTCAAATTTCACAATTTGCCATGGTGGGATTCGAACCCAGATCTCTGGAGCATTACCCTGGTTCTGTGGAATACTAGTCCGGTGACAATACCATGATGTCACCGCCTCCCCAAACAAAAGTTTAAGTTTCTTTTTTATGAGGAATTGCCTTTTCCAACTCAGAATGTACTTAACTATTTAGGCTGCGAGCAATAAGGAGCCAATCAAACAAGCTTCTGTTGAGTCAAAGAAAGAGCAAATTTACTAACCACCTAACCTCGAGTAAAATAATAAAAACACTATGTCAAGTATTCAGCCCTCATGCTGTCATTGGGACATACACACAGACACAGACACACACAGACACAGACACAGACAGACAGACACACACATACACACAGACACACACACACATACATATACACAGACATACAGAGACACAGACACACACACACAGGTATCAGAAATCAGGAGAGCTAGAGTCAAATAAAAAAGGTAGAAGAATACACAGCTAAGTGTCCTTTGATTGCTCTTGAGACATAGATTTTAAGCACAGTAGCTGATTTGGGTTAGCTGGTTTCTTGGATGTGGTCAAATGCAGAAGATGTTACAATTATTACAAGATCTCAGTTCACTGGTAGGTTTCTGGTAGATTTGGCTTCTCGAACCGGGCAACACTCTTATTCCAAAAGGGAGAGAGCCACCTTCAGTCTGTTTCCTCTGCTGAAGACGTTTTGATACCGCCTGTGTCACTTCCAATCTCTCTGTAGTGGCGGGGCAGCCTTGCCTTGAAATACTTCACCCATTGTGCATTTCAAAACAGTTTTGGGTATGTCTGTCTGTGGCAGCCATTGTTTCAATATTCAGTACTTTGCATTTTTAATGTCTATTCCTTGGACAGTTACAAGTTTTGATGGGTGCTTGGATTATAGGAAATGTCTCTCTCTTCACACTCCCCCGAGGGTGATTTGTATGTTTCTCACCTTCACCTCGGAATGTAGCCTTGGATTTTTAAGCTATTTGCTCTGGCTCAGTACAAATTGCAAAACCTCTAATCAATTGAAAGTTGAAAAATCATATTTTCAAAAATAAAAGGGCATAGCTTCGTGACAGTAGCTCATGAACTAATGAGTCAAATAAAATATGTAAATTGTCAGGGTAATAGGAAGTGAAATTTAAGTGTGAAGTAATACCCATTGGAATAAAAGAAATCTCTGACAACAGTACTCCATGCCTAATGCTGAAATAACTGAAGATGAAATTGAGATATATGATGAATTTCCCCTCTGACGCAATCGACATATCCAATCACTGCAGAGTAAAAGTCAGAGCAAGTTATGCTCAAAATGTATAGCATTCTGGTCAACCGACACCATGGCAATTCTAGCCACTGGAGACAAAAGAGGCATTCAAGCCATTGAGGCAGTTCAGAGAAGAACTGTGAAGTTGATTCCTATACCGGAAGACCAGGTTATAGGGTTGAATCTTACCTATATCAAGCAGGTTGTGCGGAAGCGGGTGCCGTGCCAATCACCGCCTGCGATCGGCTGTGCACTGCCATCTTATGTGAGCGGGCCAATTAAGGCCTGCCCAGTGTAATACATGTCCTGTAGCGCTAAGCGCTACCTGTGTGAGAGGAGGGAGAGTTGGGGCCTGCGCTCTTTCGTGCATGTGCATGAAAGAGCGCAGAAATCTCCCTGAGGCACAGAGCTCCCCCAGGGAGAATAAGCACATAATAAAAGTTTTTAAATAATAAAGTTAAAAAGTATTTAAACATGTCACCTCATGTGACAGTGACGTGTTTGTGAAGTCACAAAAATTTTTTTATTTATCTCATACGAGCTTCAGGAAACCTCATCCCGCCCATGGATGAGGTTTCTTGAAAAATGCGAAGGTCACTTGGACGCTTTGCCTGCCCGACAACCTTAAGGCAGGACGTGCAGTGTTGTTAACAACTTTAATTGCTTTTTTGATGGCCTTAATAGGCCGCTGACAGTTTGGCGGGTGCACAGCCACGTACAGCACATGCTCGCCAAACAAAATATCACAATGATGCGTGATGACATTGAGATGCACGCTTGACATCGCACGTCATTTTACGCGTTGGCATGTTGGGCCCGCCCACGCATGCCGACCGGAAGACTCGGTCGGCCCTTAAGGATAGATTGGAGAAAACCGAGTTAAGAGGTGACACTATAGATATGCATAAGATAATAAAGGGGAGGAAAGAGGAAAAACCAGAATACTACTCCAACCTAAACCATGACAAGAGGGCACAGATTCAAAACAGGGAAAAACAAATGTCAGTACGTTCTTCACACACACAATAAGCAGCATGTGGAATGGGTTTCTGGGTAAACTAGAGGAGGCAAAAACTGCTACCTTGTGTATATTTGTACTTATGATGTGGATATTACTGGTAAGGGAGCATTTGTTACTCATTGCTAGTTGCTCTGAGAACGTAGGATGGGACTGAAGTCACATGTAGACTAGACCAGGTAGCAGCTTCCCTCCTTGATGGACATTGGTGTACCAGTTAAGGTTTTATGACAATTTGGTAGCTTTAATGCTCACAAATGATCAGATTTATTGAATTCAGTTTCATAGAATTTGAACTCCATACCACAAGATTGTTCTATGACCACTGACGATCTGTACCCCAAGGCACAGCTGGAAGTTATAGTTGTGCAGCCAAAGGGTCTTTCTGAATGGGTGAGCTGCAATGGTTCAACAAACAGTCCTGTTTTGTAATGATCTTGCGAAAAATGTTGATTCCTGAAGTCATGAGGCAGCAATAGCAGACTTAAATATACATAAAGAGTGATGGGAGTGGTCAAGTTTTGAGATCTTTTTCTGGGGTGAACAGATTGGGGCACTTCAGAAAGTTTGGATTTTGAAGGTCTGATCCAGAACCAAATAAGATGTATAGCTGGTCATGGAGCTAACTCTGTAACTTAATGCTAGATTTTACAGTGTAACTGTAATGTTAAAATAGGCTCAGCATTTCTATAAAATGCAATTGATGCAGACTGACAGCAATTTAATTGCTGCATTCACCATTCAAAGAGCTTAAACATTTAATTATAAAAGGAATGGACTCTGCCCTCCCATAGAGGATGTTTTGAACTGATCAGATAGTAAAGTCAAAACCTAAACTTGCATGTTCACAAAGAGACATGTGAGTGGACCGGTAGCAATACAAAATAAATTTTGCTACTGGAGGGTAGATTATTAATACTTTGAAGTCTGATTTTCACATTTTAGCATCATGGACATCAATGCAACAATTCAAAATAATGTAGTATATCAAAATAGTTTGATCAGCCTATGATGCAGAAACTACCAGTGTGAAATCATTCTTGAACAATCGAAGCAGGACTGCCACTGGGGACCTGAGCACGTGTGTCTGGGTAAATTTGGATTTTTCTCTGTTGATGTTAAGCCATTTTCTGATACAGTTGCACATTGCATAAAACTTTTGACATCTACACCAGTTAGGCAGCTTGTTAGCAGCTTGAGAATTGTCAAGAATCAATTTTGGAGGTGCATCATTATTAACTATTATTTTTCATTCCTGCTAAAGGAATTCTCAGGAATTGTGTAGTTCAGAGTGTTCCTTCAATTAACAGCTCAGTCATTTGACAAAAAAATCATCTCATTCATTTTACCAAAAAATAGGAACATCTCCCCCGATTAAAGCATACTGAAACATCCTATTACAACTTTGTACTTCTTTTCAGTCTTCTGACTCAACAATCTCGCAGCAGAGCATAAGTAGAGTTGATCCCATATAATCCAGAAGCTGTACTTTTTCTATACACTGTTCTCATGGCGATTCATACCCAAGGGGTCAGCAATTACTCCACTTATAGCAAGCTATTAACTGGATTTAACATAATGATGTACTACATTTCCAAAATCTGTTCGAAAAGGCAGGTATTATCACACAAAACTTACAGAGCTTTCCGAAGATAATATGAATTAAAATAAGTGGCAAATACTAATAGTACAACATACAAGTCCTTAATGGATCAGTTGTCCTTCATTAGAAGGGCTTCTGACTAAGTTCAAGATTCTTTGTTGTTTCGATTTTTGAATAACAAATTTAGAGTTGGTTTCATCTTCTCACAAATCCTCTGTGCCAACTCCTCCCTTGAGAAGGGTGTGAAACTCAGTACATTATTACCTATCAATTCACTCAGGATGTTATAAGTGAAATGAACTTCAAGTAGTTTGAATCTAATCCCTACCAGCTATTGAGCCTCACCACAAAACTGGTCATGCAGCATAATATCAACAGAAATGAGAAAGATGGTTTAATCATATATCATTCCTTTGACGCGGTCAGCTTAAGTTCTTGTTGGGGGAATTGACTCAACCTGTTTCCCAGTTTGTTTTAAATCGAGAAACAAAATGAAGGGTCAAGGCCTATCATGCAAGAAACCACTAAGTACGAAAAAACAAGGTAGAAGACAAGGTAAATCAGAAGATAGTGGTTGAATGGTGCCAAGCTTGGATCTTAAGAGTTTGTAGATTTTTTTTTCATGGGATATGGGCATCACTGGCAAGGCCAGCATTTGTTGCCCATCCTTAGTTTCCCTTTAACTGATTAGCTTGCTAGGCGATTTCAGAGGGACAGTTAAGAGTTAACCACATTTCTGTGGGTTTGGAGTCACATGTAGGCCAGACCAGGTAAGGACAGTGGATTTCCTTCTCTAAAGGACAGTAGTGAACCTGACAGGTTTTTACAACAATCGTTGATAGTTTCATGGTGCTGGGAAGTGAGGTGGGCCAAGTGGACCCAGTGTCTGTGGGGAAATGCTTGGGTAAGTGTGATAATTGTTTCATCAAGTTCAGATGAGCAGTGCTGAAGAGCAAGGGACAATCTGAAGTAGAAGGTCTAAATTGGAAGAGAGTTAATTTCAAAGGGATGAGAGGTGATCTAGCCAGAGTAAAATAGAACCAAAGACTGACAGGAAAAACTGTAACAGAACAATAGTGATCTTTAACCAGGAGATGTTTCAGGTACAGGCTGGGTACATTCCAACAAGGGGGAAAGGTAAGGAAACCAAAACCAGGACTCCTTGGATGATGAGAATAGGATGGAATGAAAAAGAGGGTGTATGACGCATGTCTGGTGAATTCTTCAAGTGGAAACCAGGCCAGATACAATAAGATGAGAGAGGAAGTGAAGAATAAAATGAGATTGGCAAAGAGAGAGTGTGAGAATAAAATGGTAGTTAAACAGAAAAGGGAATCCAAAAATCTTCTCCTGGAGTGTAAATAGTAAGCGGGTAGTAAGAGGTAGGGTAAGGTTGATGAGGGATAAAGAGGGTGATATTTGCTTCGAGCAGCAGGGCGAGGCTAGAATCCTTAATGAGCACTTTATAGCAGTGTTTACCAAGGAAGTGGATGCTGACAAAATATCAATCGAAGCAGAGATGGTAGAGGTAATGGATGGCGTGAAAATTGAGAGGCAAGAGGTACTGGAAAGGCTTTGGATGGATAAGTCGATTTGTCTGGATGGCTGGTAGGAGTTGGGTAAGAATGAAGTAATTTTGATGTCTAGGAAAGAATGAGTTAGAGTATGAGATAGGGCAATAGTTTCAACACTTTCAATAATTTTAAACACTTTGAACGGCAAGCAATCATTCAATCATGAGTGGGCTGAGTATGAATTAAGGAGATATAATTTATGTCACAGGTTTATTTATCAATGGAGATGAAGGAAGTTACATTTTTCTTCATAAATTACAGTCAGTATTTGTGAAACCCCAAACAGAGTGCAGCTGACTAACTGAATGAAGACTTGGGGCTGAATTTTGCGCTTGGCAGGCAGCCGATCGCCGCCACTGAAACGGGCCGCGCCGCCATTTTGTGCAGGCAGGCCAATTAAGGCCCGCCCAGCAGGGTTCCGACTCCCTTGTTCATCGGGAAAATGAAATGGGTGGCGGGCGTGTTCAGACGGCCAGTTCCAATGGGGAACTGGCAGTCTGTTTAAAGAAAGGTCAGGCAGCCTCCTTTAGGCTGTTCACCATAGCCAATCACCGGGCAGCACAAGAGCTGAGGGCAGAGGAGGAGAAGGGGGGCAGGCTGCAGGGTAGGCCAGCTGGGGGGCCACTGTGCCCCTCGGTTCCCCGATGCCTGCCTTGCTGTCCTCCTCCAAGAGGTGTCCAAACATCTTGTGTCTTGTTTCCAGAGGATGGGAGGAGGAGGGCCCCCCCCCACCACATGACCAGGCAGGCATGGCAGGAGGTGGTGGAGGCTGTTAGCTCTCATGATGCTGTGCGGCACACTGGAACCCAGTGCCGCAAGCGTTTCAATGATTTGTTACGCTCTGGAAGGGTGAGGACCATGTCAGCCTTGGCCATTTAACCCAGCAGGTAGCCTTAGCCTTTGAGGCCCCCCCCCCTCCACATGTCTTAGTGTCGTTACTGCATTGGGCATTTGGTACACGCTGGGTGGGCAAACAGATAGTGACCATGCTTACATCAGCCTTAGTGGTTGAGGATAAGATGGGTTCTCCCCGCAGCATATGTTGGTGTTTGTCGCATTTAAGTAGTCTGGGGGCAACCTGCAGGGGAGGCAGCTAGACACATACTCAGAACTCCAACACATGTCTTATTGATGGTGGTGAGATGCTGGAAGGGAAGCCTCAAGGTGTCATGGCCAAGTGCCATCTGCTGGCCTCTGCGCCGGACCTAGTTGCGCCTCCTTGCAATGGGAGCTAAGACCCGTGTGTTATTCAAAGTGATGGACGCCGAATGTGTCCAAGGCGGCTGTTGGGGAGGGGGTTGGGAGCAGCCATACTGTCTTCTGGTGACTGATCACCAGTAATGTGGACAGGAGCCGCTGGAGGCCTCAGATGGCCCACTGTGGTTGGGATGCGGGGTGCGTGTGCAGAGTACATGGGCGATCAGCCCCAATAAATCCTCTTCTCTGTTATTCAGGCAAAAACTGAGAGCAATATGCGGGAGCAGCAGTGGACTGGTGGTGGGCACCCCGTGCTGCAACACCTCACCACTTATGAAGAGCAGGCCTTGGAACTGGGGAGGAGGCAGGCGGCCAGAGCGGCAGGTGTCAGTGAGGCTGGGGTGCAGCGGCCAGGTATTTGAGGCCCACAGTCCCATCCACTCTGTCTCCCCACCATCCAAAGCACTGATGATTTCTGCAATCGTTAATGCAGCAACACTGCTCATTGACAGACTGATACAGTCAGACATGTGGGTCATATACAAAAGTCCCTCAGCCCCTTGAGGATGCACGTCTCTAACACCTTCCAAAGTCACCTTATCCCATTTGTGACCACTATTCCCATGGCCTAACATGCCAGGGCATCACTGCTGCACATCCAAAGACTTATAGCATCTTAGGAGGGTTTGTACCTCCACCACCCTGTCAGCCAGTGCGTCCCACATTACTCTGTCCAAAAGGTCCTTAGCACCTCACCTGTCAACCTCATGGCTCTCAACTTAAATAAATGCCACCATGTTAGTCATCCCTGCGCCAAGGGGAAATGTTGCCTCCTGTACAACCCGGTCTATGCCCCTCATAACAGTATGGAGGTCAATAGTGTGACCTGTCAATCTCCTGTGCCCCACGACAAATGTCGCAAGTGTTTGCAATGATTCTTCATCATTCCAACTCTCCAGGCCAGCATGCATCCTGGTCAGGAACCTCTGCATTCTTCCCACTCCAATCCCATCCCTCCCATGAAGTGCAGGTCACAACTGAACGCAGAAGTGTAGATGTGGCCTCGACAGTGTTTTCTGCACTTGTAACATGACCTCCTTTTTCCTACATTCTATTCCTCGGATAATAAAGGCAAGTCTGGCTTTGACCTTGTTAAACGCCTTATGTTCCTGTTCTGCTACCTTAACGGGTCTGCCCAGCAAGGTCCCTGTAATCGTCGTGACTTCCCACGGTCTTACCATTACTTATGTATTCACATACCTTGTTTGTCTTGCCCAAGTGCTTAACCTCACATTTATCCATGTAACATTCCATGTGGCATTCCTTAGGCCATCTGACCATCCTGTCTGTATGCACATGTAATGTTTGGGCATTCTCTTGACTATTTGCCACCCCACCAATGTTTGTCTCCTTAGGTTCTTGAAGGGTGAGCGACTTATGAGGCTAGAGGGGGAAAAGGATGAAAGGTGTTACTGATTGAACACTAACTAATGCACCGTCCTTGTTGTTAATTTCAGCATCACCACTGCATGGCCACCCCCAACATGTCCAGAGCCCCCTCCACACCTGAGGGCCAAGACTTACAACTTGCATCACATCCTTTCAGCGAGCCAGGCACCAGCGCAGCAACAAACACCTCGGTGGGGATTATGACGTTGGCTAGTGTCCCGGGGCACAGTGTAGAGGGCACTTCACAATCGCTGGAGGAGATGGCAGGGACGGAGAGTGCCAATGGCTTCAGCATCTGGAGGACTGCAGGGAACCAGGCACATGCTGAGTCGGGCAGTGACGATGTGCCTCTGGAGATGTTAGCCCTGCAGCAGCTGCAGGACAAGCGGCAGGGTGCACGGGAGCATCTGGCAGGGTTGCATGAGGGTGTGCTTCACTTGGTCTGTGTGGTGGAGGAATCCATGCAGAGTGTCAGTGATGGCATGAACCTCAGGACAGAGCTTCAGGCTTCCTCCACTGAGAGATTGGCGACTCTCATGGAGAGGGGCTTCAGTCGGATGGAGACTCTTCTGATTGGGTTACGCTCTGACCTGCAAGCCCTCACAGCGGTAATGGCCACGGGTGGCCACTCACAATGTGGGAGATGTTCTGGGAACCAAGTGTCCCAGCTTGGTGCCCATGCATCTGTGGTGAGCAGGAAGGTCCAAAGTGACCTCACGTCGACGCAGCAGCTGCCTGTCGTCGCTGAGAGCTCCTCTCAGGGCGCTCTGGATGAGGGCAGCAGCTCCTCCGCCCCTCTGCCAGTCAACATTGCATCTGGTGAGGCTGCGACACCTGGGGAGGTGCCAGTTCTGGAACTGGCCACTCCCTCCCAGGTGGGGCCATCACAGGCTCCACAGGCCAGAGGACGGCCACCAAGGTATCGAGGCCAACAGGACAGCAGAGTCAGCAGCTGTCTCACAAGCCATTCCCAGCGATGGGGCGGCACCTAAACATAGCACATGCAAACGTAAGCATAAGGCACGTTAGGCACTCCATGGATTTGTCATTGGTGATTTTGTGTTGGCCCTAGATTAGGGGAATATATCATTAAGTACGCCGGAGCGATGTTTGTGGTTTATTTTGATGGGAATAAAGTCCACTTTTTTGACCATGGCTGAGGGTGTTTCCTTTGTGCTGCATTTGTATGTTTCACAGACATCTCATGAGTGTTTGAGTGGACATTGATGTTTCTGTACTAAGCCCTTAGTTGCAGCTGATGAGGTGGAAGATGTAGCACCTACGTGCCATGTGTGGAAGCACCAGGCAATGCTGCTCCTGCTAATCCATGTGTGTGGAGCTAGCTGAAGGTTCATTGGATAAAAGTGTCCCGGGTGTCCCTGGCTCCTTGGTGCAGTAGTGGGTCGGCGTACTGCCCCTCATCATCGCCCGGTGCTTCCTCATCCTCCGAGGCACTGCTGGATTCATCATGTGCAGCCTCATCCACTGCGTCAAGGCCTTCATCGTCAACTGCATCCCCCCTTTCCAGCACAAGATTGTGCAGAGCACAGCATGTAACCACTATCACAGAGACACGATCTGGGGGAGTACTGGAGTGCGCACCCTGAGCGGTCCAGGCATTGGAAGCGCATCTTGAGAAGACTGATGGTTTTCTCCACCAGCCCTTGTGGAGACGTGGCTCCTATTGTACCGCTGCTCAGCTTCTGTTCTTGGATGGTGGAGAGGCATCATGAGCCACATTCTGAGGGGATAGTCCTTGTCACCCAGCAGCCATCCATCCAGCCGGGCTGGAGCACTGAAGAGCCCCGGCACCTGGGTGTGTCTCAGGATGTAAGCGTCATGGGAGCTGCCTGGGTACCTTGCACAGACTTGCAGAATCAGCATCCTGTGGTCATACACTATCTGTACGTTCATGGAGTGGAATCCCTTCCTGTTGATGAAGGTACCGGGCTCACCTGCTGGCGCCTTGATGGCCACATGTGTACAGTCTATAGCACCCTGGACGCGGGGGAAGCCAGCAATGGCCATGAAGATTCTGGCTCGCTGTGTCTGGCTGGCCTGGTCTCAATGGTAGTGGATGAAGGTCAATGCCTGTCTGAACAGAGTGTCTGTAACCTGCTTGATACGAGTGTGCACAGCTGATTGGGAGACACCGCAAAGATCAGCCACCCAGCCCTGGAAGGAGCCAGAGGCATAGACGTGGAGGGCAACTGTGACCTTTAGAGCCGCTGGCATGGGGTGTCCACCCACACAGTTAGCGGAGATCTCAGGCCCAATCATCTGACAGATATAGTTCACTGTTCCCCTTGAGAGTTGGAGCCTCCTTTGGCACTGCACCTCAGACATATTGAGGTAGCTGCTTCGCTGCCTGTAAACCCTGGCAGCAGGATAGTGGCATCCTCTGCAGCTCCTTCCACCTTGGACAACCTCTTGGCCCTGCGCCCTTGTACCTGCGCCTGGCCTCACAAAGGTGGCTCCCCTGGAGGCTGATTGTCCAGTCCTGGCCTCCTCTTTATTCTATCCCTCCCTTCCTCCTCAGAGGAGCTGCCTCCAGTGGAGATGTCAGAACCCACACCCAGGCTAAATGGAGGCCTCCGGAAAGCTGCAGGCCCGATAAAGATTACTGTCTGCAGACTGCTGAGCTGAAGCTTCAAAGTACAGAGAAAGCTATTGGAAATCGCTCTGAACTGCTAACAATTACACAGGCAAGTTTAAAACACTTTCTGCATTAAATACTTCAGAGCCCACATATCTCGCCCGTGGATGAGGTTTGTTAAAAAGTCACTTACCCCCCTGCCTGTTGGGCCCATGTGCTGAGCTGAAGATCACACGGGCTCCTCAAAATCGGCGTCAATTGCCAAGTTTAGGGCCTTAACAAAGCCTTTAAATAATAGCGGGCACGCGCCGACTGAAATATCGGGATGCCACGCGCTGGCATCAGGACGCTCGCGCAACATTTTAAGCGCTAACATGCGGGCTCCACCACCTGCATGTCAGCCAGAAAATTCTGCCCTTGGAGTTTGATGAGAGGGGAGTTTTAAGTGTTAATTTTGTTCTTAAATTTTGCTCTTAAAATCGAATCTATTCTGAGATTAGCAGTAACTGGAAAGTACTGTGTAAGCAGGCTAAGCTCTTTCTTTCTTGCAGTTTAGACAGGGTAAACTCACTGTCAGCTGTAGGACCTGAGTAGTTAATGAATCGGGTTACTGTAGACCCAGTTCTGTTTACTATAAATTCAGGGTTCTTTAGTGCAGCCTTGGCAAACAGAGTGCAGCTGACTAACTGAGTGAAGACTTAGAGTTTGGTGAGAGGGGAGTTCAGGGAAAGAGTTGTTCATTTCCTCTTTCTATCTTTCTCACCCCATAGAAATTTTTATTCATTTATGGGATGAGGGCTTCGCTGGCTGGGCCAGCATTTATTGCCCATCCCTAATTGCCCTTGAGAAGGTGGTGGTGAGCTGCCTTCTTGAACTGCTGCAGTCCATGTGGTGTAGGTACACCCACAGTGCTGTTAGGGAGAGAGTTGCTTGGTTCTTGCTCGACTACAGGGAAAGGAGCTAGCTGTTTGGTCAGTATCTGGTAAGTGGGTAAGTTCTATTCTATCCCTAAGGTTTAAAATAGTACACAGTTTGGCAGTAAAGTTAATCAAATATATAAGAAAGCAACATTAAATAAGTAATTAATAGAATTAAGTAATTATTTAAAACACATTAAGAATGGTAGGATAGGTGATGTGTCAAGGCTGCAGCATGTGGGTGCTCCTGGGCAAACACGTCTGCAGTAAGTGTTTGCGGCTTGAGGAACTTTGGCTCAGAGTCATTGAGCTGGGGGCTGAGCTGCAGACACTGCGACTCATCAGGGAGGGGGAGAGTTACCTGGATGCTTTGTACCAGGAGGCAGTCACGCCACCTAGGATAGGGTGTTCTGATTTGGTCAGTGGCCAGGGACAGGAGAGTGTGACTGCGAATGAGACAGGTAAAGGGATCCAGAGGGCAGGAATGCAGGAGTGTGAGCCTCTGCAATTATTCAATAGGTTTGAGGTTCTCTCAGCTTGTTTGGATGAGAGTAGAGGCTTCAGGGTGAATGAGCAAACTGACCATGGCACCATGGTAAAGGAAGCCATTCAAGTGGGGGGAGCAAAAAGGGAATGTAGTGGTAATAGAGAACATTATAGTGAGGGGAATTGACACTGCTCTCTGTAGCAAAGAATGAAAGTCCAACCGGCTTTGTTGCCTGCCTGGTGCCAGGGTGCGGGACATCTGCTCAGGGCTGGAGAGGAACTTGCAGTGGGAGGGGGAGGATCCAGTGGTCGTGGTCCATGTAGGTACCAATGACAGAGGCAGGATGAGGAAGGAAGCTCTGAATGGTCAGTATGATGAGCTCAGCACCAAATTAAGAAGCAGAACCTCAAAGGTAATAACTTCTGGATTATTACCTGACCCACGTGCAAACTGGCATAGGACAAATAAGATTAGAGAGATGAACGCATGGCTCAAAGACTGATGTGGGAGAAGTGGGTTCTGGTTTGTAGGGCACTGGCACCAGTACTTGGGAAAGTGAGATCTGTACTTGGGACAGTATATACCTGAACCATGCTGGGGCTGGTGTCTTCACGAGCTGCCTAACTAGGGAAGTAGAGAGGGTTTTAAACTGAATAGTGGGGACAAGGGATCAAATTTGGGAAGGTGTGGTAAACCAAAGAGTAGAGACAAGGCAAGAGAGACAGGTATTAATATGGGAAATGAGGAACAGACTGTGACAGGAAAGGACAGAGGGTACAATTGTAAGAGTAAATCAGCAGATAAGGCTAGGCACTACAAAAATAATAAAAGGAAAACAAAAGGCTCTGTAGCATGTAGCATTCGAAATAAAACAGATGAACTGATAGCACAAATAGAAATAAATAAGCATGATCTGATAGCCATTACAGAGACATGGCTGCAGGACAACATAGATTAGAACCTGAATATCGAAGGGTATGTGACATTTAGGAAGGACAGAAAGTTAGGAAAAGGTGGAGGGGTGGCTCTGTTAATTCATGATGGTATTAGCACATTAGAGAGGGGTGACCTAAGTTCAGGAAACCAGGATGTAGAAGTGGTTTGGATTAAGATGAGAAATGATGAAGACAAGAAGTCACTTGTGGGAGTGGTGTACAGGCTCCCTAATTGTAACTACGCACTAGGACAGAGTGTAAAAGAAGAGATAATAGGAACTTGCCAGAAAGGTATAGCAATAATCATGGGGGAATTTAATCTACATATAGGGCAGAATTTTCCTCCGGTCGGTGGGGGGGGAGGTTGATGGGCGGGTACGTGTGGGCGTGCTTCCAATCAGCGCCTCCGATCGGAGGCGTGCCGCTATTTTATGTGGGCGGCCCAATTAAGGCCTGCTGTGTGCCCCCTGTGCAGGCGGGGGTGGGGGTGGGGGGGTGGGGGGGGGATGCCTAAAATTGAGAGTGTGCTCTTTCACGCGTGCACATGAACGAGCGCACTCATTTCCCTGAGGCTAACTGCTGCCTCAGGGACATCGGCTGTTCTGTCAAAAATATTAAAAATAGAAAAAAAAAAGTCCCTTACATGTCCTTTCATGTGACAGTAAGGTTGGACGGACAGGTCCTTAAATTGTTTAATTGATCCTGTCAATGGCCTCAATTGGCCACTGACAGGTCAGCGGGCCCCCAGCTGATTTTGCTGCACTCCCACCTTCCTGAAAATTTAAATGGAGTGGGGTGATGTCGGGAATTCCACCCGATGTCACCACGGGTCATTTTACATGTCAGCGAGCAGGCTCCACCCCCGCTCACCAATGGTAAAATCCTGCCCATAAACTGGAAAAATCAGGTGGGCAAAGGTAGCGTAGATGAGGAGCTCATAGAATGTTTACAGGCTAGTTTCTTAGAACAGCACGTTCTGGAGCCAACCAGAGAGCAGGCTGTGCCAGGCCTGGTATTGAGCAACGAGATAGGATTAATTGATAACCTCCTAGTGAAGGCACCCCTAGGTAGCAGCGATCATAATATGATTGAATTTTACATTCATTTTGAGGGAGAAACGAGTGTGTCCAAGACTAGTATTTTGAACTTAAATAAGGGCAATTGTGAGGGCATGAAAGCAGAGCCAGCTAAAGTGAACTGGCAAATGAGGTTAAGGGATAAGTTAGCAGAGTTTAGTGGCAGACATTTAAAGGGATATTTCAGAACACACAGAACATATGTGTTACAATGAGAAAGAAACATTCCAAGGGAAGGGCCCACCGTCCGTAGTTAACTAAAGAAGTTAGATAGTATCAAACTTAAAGAAAAAGAATATAATTACACAAAGGCGGGTGGCAGATCATAAGATTGGAAAGAATATAAGGAACAGCAAAGAATGACTGAAAGATTAATAAGGGAGGAAAGGTTAGAGTAAGAGAGAAAGCTAGCTGGTAATATAAAGATGGATAGTAAGAGTTTCTATTTAATATTTGAATAAGAAAAGAGTTAGCAAAGTGAGCATTGGTCCCATAGAGAGTGTGTCTGGGGAATTGATAATGGAAAATAGGGAGATGGCAGATGAATTAAACAGGTATTTTGCATCAGTCTTCACTATAGAGGATGCAAATAACATCCCAGAAATAGCTGTAAATCAGGAAATGGGAGGGAGGGAGGAACTCGGGAAAATTACAATCACCAGGGAAGTGGTGCTGAGTAAATTGTTGGGACTGTGGGCTGACAAATCCCCAGGTCCAGTTGGACTTCACCCTAAGGTCTTGAAGGAAGTGGCTAGTGAGATAGTTGATGCATTGGTTTTAATTTTCCAAAATTCACTAGATTCAGTGAAGCTTCCATTAGTTTGGAAGATAGCAAATATAATTCCTTTATTCAAAAAGGGAGGGAGACAGAAAGCAGGAAACTATAGGCCAGTTAGCTTAACATCTGTCACAGGGAAAATGTTAGAAGTTGTTATTAAAGATGTTATAAAAGGGCACTGAGAAAAATTCAAGGCAATCAGGCAGAGTCAACATGGTTTGTAAAAGGGAAATCATGTTTAACCAGTTTATTGGAGTTCTTTGAAGGAGTCACATGTGCTGTGGATAAAGGGGAACCGGTGAATGCACTGTACGTAGATTTCCAGAAAGCATTTGATAAGGTGCCACATCAAAGGTTATTGCAGAAAACAAAAGCTCATGGTGTAGGGGGTAACATATTGGCATGGGTAGAAGATTGGCTGGCTAACAGGATGTGGAGATTAGGCATAAATGGGTCTTTTTCAGGTTGGCAAGATGTAACAAGTGGTGTGCCACAGGGATCAGCGCTGGGACCTCAACTGTTTACAATTTATATAAATGATTTGGATGAAGGGACAGAAGGGATGGTTGTTAAATTTGCTGGCAACACAAAGATAGGTAGGAAAGTAACTTGTGAAGATGACGTAAGGAATCTACAAAGTGACATAAATAGGTTAGGTGAGTGGGCAAAGATCTGGCAAATGGAGTATAATGTGAGCAAATGTGAAATCGTTCATTTTGGCAGGAAGAATAAAAAAGAAACTTATTATCTAAATGGTGAGAGATTGCAGAGCTCTGAGATTCAGAGGGATCTGGGTGTCCGAGTGTATGAATCACAAAAGGTTAGTCTGCAGGTACAGCAGGTAATTAGGAAAGCTCATAGAATGTTATCGTTTATTGTGAGGGGAATTGATCACAAAAGTAGTTGTACAGGGCATTGATGAGACTACATCTGGAGTATTGTATGCAGTACTGGTCTCCTTATTTAAAGAAATATGTAAATGCATTGGAAACAGTTCAGAAAAGGTTTACCAGACTAATACCAGGAATGGATGAGTTGTCTTATGAGGAAACCTTGGACAGGTTAGGCTTGTATCCACTGGTATTTAGAAGAGTAAGAGACAACTTAATTGAACCCTTTAAGATCCTGAGGGGTCTTGACAGGGTGGATGTGGAGAGGATGGTTCCTCTTGTGGGAGAATCTAGGACTAGGGGTCACTGTTTAAAAATAAGGGATCACCCATTTAAGACAGAGATAAGGAGACGTTTTTTATCTCAGAGGGTTCTGATGCTTTGGAACTCTCTTGCTCAAAAGGTGGTGGAAACAGAATTATTGAATATTTTTAAGGCAGAGGTAAATAGGTTCTTGATTAACAAGGGGGTGACAGGTTATTGGGGGTAGGCAGGAATGTGGGGTTGAGGTTATATTAAGATCAGCCATGATCTTATTGAATGGGGGAGCAGGCTCAAGGGGCCGAATGGCCTACTTCTGCTCCTCATTCGTATGTATGTTCGTATTATTAGTTCTATCAACAGTTTCAATATGGGAAAACCACAGAGTCCAGAGGAGGACTATGAGGCTAATTTCTCACTCAGAGGGCTAAATTATTAGAAAAGATGGTTTTTAGTTTTTGGTAAAGGAGATTTGTGGAGAGGAATTGGTGTTTTTAGGAGGTCTTAACGATTTTTACAGGTATGAAGAAATTGGTTCCAGCACAGTACTCCTGCTGTGTACAGAATTTAAGGACCAGGAAACAATGGTTAAAGTTAATCATGTCAAAACAAAATAGGAAATTTAGGCAACTTTGTTTAAAAGCGGGTATCAGGATTATGGAACAGATTCTCGGAGAAATGAACAGAAAATATATGGCAGATTTTTTTTAAGAAAGTGACTGAAAAGGAAAGGAATGTGGGGCTATTAATTCCAGAACCACAATTAGGAATCTGATGGGAGGTTTGGAAAGATAGGCTAGATGGGCCAATGGTCTTCTCCTGTGCATAACGTTACCATTTTGCTATGCATTTATGTGCATTATCACATGGAAAATAAACATCCATTGGACCTATAATTCATATCAATATTCTTATAAGGTTGGGTTGAGGAACATCTTTGTGATAGAAGGGAGATTTATTCTGTATCTAACTGTGCTGTACCTAAGATAAAAACAAAAAAACTGTGGATGCTGGAAATCCAAAACAAAAACAGAATTACCTGGAAAAACTCAGCAGGTCTGGCAGCATCGGCAGAGAAGAAAAGAGTTGACGTTTCGAGTCCTCGAAGGGTCATGAGGACTCGAAACGTCAACTCTTTTCTTCTCCGCCGATGCTGCCAGACCTGCTGAGTTTTTCCAGGTAATTCTGTTTTTGTTTTGTGCTGTACCTAACTTGGACAAATTGATACTGACACTAGAGTGTAGATTTTCTGATGTATATTGTTCTAATGCTGGAAGCAACTGAGTATTGATGAATATAGATTGGAAATCCAAGTTTGGTTCATCAAGTTGGGAAAGTATTCCATTATTTAGCACTAACATCCTTCCCTTTAATAAACACGACGTTCACATTGTTTAAATGACAAAAGGAATCATTAGAAAGGGGACATTTCAAGATCAATCTTATTTTTCAGTTTTGTAATGCTTTTTGATGCATCAAAGTAGTCTTATTTAGTTAGAAAATGTATTAATGTCAATATTTGTGTCTCAATCTGAAAACCCATGAATAAAATGCTGCATGCCATGTTGCACCCATACAACATCTTATTCAGTTGCACCAGGTTCAAATTGTTGTTAGTTTTTTTCAATGCAGAGGGCAGATATACTTAGCAGGTTTAGACCCAAGTACAGCCTGAATCTAGAGATAGGTGCACCTGTAACTTCCACTGCCCTTTTGATCATGAACTTCTGCCAGTTTGAGGATGAGGAACTTTCAGGGCCTATGTTAGATATTTCTTTCAGGTTCAGTGGCATGAGGTACTTCATGAGTGAATCCTGTGCCCCTTACAATCAGTAATTTATCTTAACCGCCCAATAGGGGGCTGTAACAATTAAATCTCTTATAGGAATTGGCTACTATAATGCTGGGTGTGTTGCTGCACGCTCCTCCCCAATCCTCCAAAAATAGGTTTGATTGACACTTTAGTGAGACAAGGCCAATTATAAAGCACGAATTGGTTTACTTAATAAACAACACCAGTTTGCATTTATCTAGCAGCTTTTGCAAAGTAAAACACTGCAAGGCTCTTCACAGAAGTGTTATAAAACAAAATTTGACACTGACACTGAACCACAGAAGTTGGTATGAGGACAGGTGAGTCACAGAGGTAGATTTTAAGGAGTGCATTAAAGAAGGAGAGAGGGGCAGAGAGGTTTAGGGAGGTTATTACAGGGCTTGGGGCCCAGACAGTCAAAGGCACGACCGCCAATGGTGGAGTGATTAAAATCAGGGATGCTCAAGAGATCAGAATTGGAGGAGATCCAGAATTGGTGAAAAGCCAAGACCTCTTGACATTGGAACTGAATATTGGGCTGGACGTATAACAGGCAGTCAATGTGATTCTGGCCGTCTTATGCTGGCGCCAATGCCAAATTTCGATCCTCATGTGTTTGTTTTTCTTTCCATGTCCCTTCCATGTCTCTGTGTCTGGCCATCATCCAGTTGGGCTGCCAATCAACCTGGGTACCTTTTCTCCCAGGTGAAGGCACTAGAAATGAACTCCTGCAGCAACTGTCAAGGCTCCCTCGACAGCACCTCCCAAACCTGTAACCTCTACCATCTAGAAGTACAAGGGCAGCAGACACATGGGGCAGAATTTTATGAGTTAGTGAGCGGGGGCAGGGCCTGCTCGCCGACGTGTAAAATGACGCACGGTGATGTCAGGGGGAACTCCTGATGTCAGCGCACCCGATTTAAATATTCAGGAAGGTGGGGGCACAGCAAAATCAGCTGCGTGCCCACTGACCTATCAATGGCCAATTGAGGCCATTGACAGGGTCAATTAAGAGATTAAAGCACCTGCCCGTCCAACCTTAAGGTTAGCGGGTCAGCCAGGAACCCCGGCGGCAAATAGAGAAAACATGAAACCTCATCCATCGGCGGGATGAGGTTTCATGTAGGCTTTAAAAAATTTTGATAAAGTTTTTGTAAAAATTATGCACATGTCCCAACTGATGTGGCATTGTCACATGAGGGGACAAGTTAGGGAAATTTTATTTTTCTATTTTTAGCCTTTTTACATTTAGAGCCGATCTCCCTGAGGCTGCACTTAGCCTCAGCGAGATGAGTGCGCTCTTTTGTGTGGATGCTTGAAACAGCACACTCTCAATTTTGGGATTCCCCCCACCCCCTGCCCACATAGGGAGCGTGTAGCGCTTCTGTGCGAACGTCACACTGGGCGGGCCTTAAATGGCCCGACCACGTAAAATGGCGCTGCGCCTGCAATCAGAGGCGCCAATCAGAAGCGTGCCTGTACGTGCCCGCCCTTCAACTTCCCCCCTGACGGGAGGAAAATTCAGCCCATGGGAGCACCACCACCACCTGGAAGTTCCCTTCCAAGTCACTGACCATCCTGTCTTGGAAATATATCACCGTTCCTTCACTGTCGCTGGGTCAAAATCCTGGAACTCCCTCCCTAACAGCACTGTGGGTGTACCTACACCACATGGACTGCAGCGGTTCAAGAAGGCAGCTCACCTCCACTTTCTCAAGGGGCAATTAGGGATGGGCAATAAATGCTGGCCCAGCCAGCGAAGCCCACATCCCGTGACTGAATTTTAAAAACTCTTCTGAGTTGAATTTAACTTAATATCAGAATTGTAATAAAATAACATCATAATCCTCCTGTGAGCAAATGGACAAAAATTCTGAAACCCCCACAGATATATCACCAGTATTATATACCATAGTTACCATTTTGTGATCTGTCAGCAGGATCCAATAAATGTCGATACCTTTCCTGTAGACAGTACATGCTGCAGCCAGAGTGCACCGCTAGTAGAGAAGAGCTAAATATTGACTTTACTTGCTTGATAAGTCTGGTTTTATAATAAACTAATAATTTTGCTGTTTATTGAAGAAGTCTGGATATTGAGTGGTCATTCTGAGATTAATAAGTAAAGCACATATTTGGCCATACAACTAGCTGGAAATATCATTTAAATATATCTTGTGACCCATAGAGTGGTAAAACTAGAAACAGACAGTGTACTCCTCCCATCTCGGTCGTAACACCAGGGACCAATCTAGTGAACCATTGTTGTACTGCCTCCAATGCAAGTATGTCCTTCCTTAAATATGGAGACCAAGACTTTTCTTTTCACAGGATGTGGGCTTCACTGGCTGGGCCAGCATTTATTGCCCATCCCTAGTTGAGCTTGAGAAGATGGTAATGAGCTGCCTTCTTGAACCGCTGTGGTCCATGCGGTGTAGATACACCCACAGTGCTGTTAGAGAGCGAGTTCCAGGATTTTGACCCAGCGACAGTGAAAGAACGGCGATATAAATCCAAGTCAGGATGGCATGTGGCTTGGAGGGGAACTTGCAGATAGTGGTGTTCCCATGCATCTGCTGCCATTGTCCTCTGTGCAGAGGTCGTGGGTTTGGAAGGTGCTGCCTGAGGAGCCTTGGTGAGTTGCTGCAGTGTATCTTGTAGATGGTACATACTGCTGCCATTGTGTGTCGGTGGTGGAGGGAGTGAATGTTTGCGGAAGGGGTGCCAATCAAGTGGGTTGCTTTGCCCTGGATGGTGTCAAGCTTCTTGAGCGCTGTTGGAGCTACACTCATCCAGGCAAGTGGGGAGTATTGCATCACACTCCTGACTTGTGCCTTGTAGATGGTGGACAGGCTTTGATGAGTCAGGAATTGAGTTATTTGCGGAAGAATTCTCAGCCTCTGACCTGCTGTTCTAACCACAGTATTTATATGGCTGACCAGAAACTGAACTGGACCAATGGTAACCCCCAGGATGTTGATAGTGAGGTATTCAGCAATGCCAATGCCATTGAATGTCAAGGGGCGATGTTTGGATTCTCTCTTGTTGGAGATGGTCATAGCCTGACACTTGTGTGGCACAAATGTTACTTGCCAGTTATCAGCCCAAGTCTAAATGTTGTCCAGGTCTTGCTGTATATGGGCACAGACTGCTTCAGTATCTGTATATTATGTATAATGAAATTGGAAATGCATTTATCAAGATGGGGTTTATAATTTTGCACACAGGGAAAATCTTCACTGCCAGTTTGTATTTGATGGCTGTTTGAGGCAAAGCACATGATATCAGAAACCGGCTGTATGGGGTAATCAGGAGTAGACCTTTCTCTTTACGATTATTCCACAAGCCAAAAATATCCATTCTTGATTATGTTTTAGGTACTCGAGAGAATGGACCTGTTTTGTTTTAACAATAATATTGCGTACAGAAATAGACATCTGCTGAAATGCTCAGAGGCAGAGCTACACATCAATCCTATGCTTCTCTAGAAGCACCACAATCGTTTGATGAAATTTGAGGTCAAAAATGAAAACCAACATAATTGTTACAACATTTTTCTGCCAAATTGTTGTTAAATATTCTTCTGCCTCCAGTACTTTTGATTTTCAGAGGCAGAAATTTGGGTGGGGTGGTGGATGCAGCATCAATTCAAACATAAAAGTGATCTGAGACAGGAGCTTGTGCCCTTTTTCTTTGAAGAAAGTCGATGAAGGTAAGTGGACATCAATGTGACTGAAGGCATGGTACAGTTAGCTGACAAGAAATGCAAACCTTTCAGTGTCAAAAAATGACCTTATCTATTAGAATTGGCACTCTTGGAGTTAAATTACACATAATTTTAACAGTAAGTATCCTTCATTTCTACCTAGAATGTAGATTTTGCATGCAGTTGATGTGTTTCCATCTACAATTGCAGTTACTTGTACACAATGTGCTTGTGCTCATGCTACTTGATTTTTTAAAATTTTGTTTTAAAGTTGGAACAAAGAAAATTGCATTTGTTTCGACCCATGTTTGAATTTCATGAAAAAACTGAGTATGAGAGAAGCTACAACCATAACTTAGATGAACCATAACTTACTCTAATTATATAAACATCCAATTTGTGATTTGGAATTATGAGGAAACGTTACCAAGATTTTTATTTCCTGTTCACTGCTTATTAGCTTACATGTTTAACTCATTTATGCAGCTCACTACTTCTTCACCAGGTAGCATCCTCGATTATTCAAGAGTTGCAAACCATAGCTTATGCTATGATTTTACTGCAGGGCAGGACGAGGAGGCAGGTCCCAAGCCTACCTCAGCTGGAACAGAGATTGTTGTTAATATTATTCTGAACCACGTGCTAGCTGCCTAACCAAATGAACTAACAGGCCCCATGTGCAGCTCACAAATTTATTAAATAGGGTCCAGGTTGACGGCGCTATCAAGCGGCACTCATACAGCAATAACCTGCTCACTTATACTCAGTTTGGGTTCCGCCAGGGCCGCTCAGCTCCTGACCTCATTACAGCCTTGGTTCAAACATGGACAAAAGAGCTGAACTCCAGAGGTGAGGTGAGAGTGACTGCCCTTGACATCAAGGCCGCATTTGACTGAATGTGGCATGAGGGAGCCCCAGCAAAACTGGAGTCAATGGGAATCAGGGGAAAACTCTTGGCTGGTTGGAGCCATACCTAGCACAAAGGAAGATGGTTGTGGTTGTTGGGGATCAATCATCTCAGTTCCAGGACATCACTGCAGGAGTTCCTCAGGGTAGTGTCCTCGGCCCAACCATCTTCAGCTGCTTCATCATTGACCTTCCTTCCATCATAAGGTCAGAAGTGGGGATGTTCGCTGATGATTACACAAAGTTCAGCACCATCCTCAACTCCTCAGATACTGAAGCAGTCCATGTCCAAATGCAGCAAGACCTGGACAATATCCAGGCTTAGGCTGACAAGTGGCAAGTAACATTCACACCACACAAGTGCCAGGCAATGACCATCTCCAACAAGAGAGAATCTAACCATCTACCCTTGATGTTCAACGGCATTACCATCACTGAATCCCCCACTATCAACATCCTGGGGGTTTCCATTGACCAGGAACTGAACTGGATGAGCCACATAAGTACTGTGACTACGAGAGCAGGTCAGAGGCTGGGAATCGTGCGACAAGTAACTCACCTCCTGACTCCCCAGAGCCTGCCCACCATCTACAAGGCACAAGTCAGGAGTGTGATGGAATACTCTCCACTTGCCTGGATGAGTGCAGCTCCCTCAACACTCAAGAAGCTTGATGCCATTGTGATGGAATCTGTGCTTTTTAAGTTTGCATTTTTTGAGGCAGACCTTAACTAAAACTGAAACTGAAAAGGGAAACGGAGAAAGGAAACTGATCCTCCCAGTTTCTAAGAAAAACTGGAACTGTGATTGAAAACCAAAATTTCCAGGCAGAATGAAGTTGGCTGAGGCTAATAAAGGGATGCAGAGCCATCCAAGCTCAGGAGGAGCAGTTGATGAGTCCAATGATGCAGTACAGGCAAGCTGAAGAAGACAGAGGCCAGATACAGTTGCTGCAGCTGTTTCTGTTACTTGAAGATAACATTGGTGAAACAATGACATTCAGAATTCCCTAAGCAGAGTTGAGGAAGTTCTGCAGACATGTGCCGTTTTTGTTGAAGACTGTGCCCGTGGAACTCAGATTGGCTGTGTGCTGCTGTCAGCCGAGGTTCAGGCTTGGACCTTGGAAAAGAGGAACTGAAATTCTTTGTAAGGAAGACAGAGTTTTGGAGGACTTTGAGTTTGATAACCTATATACTATGTGGACTCCTGAGCCAATTTGTAAGATCTGTCTTTGTTGTATCTGTGTAATTTTATAGTTTATAATCAACCACAATTTGCCTGTTAATTCATGTTTAACTTATGGTGATTCTGGATTTAGAGTATGGGTATCTTGATGTCTGGGCAGCCCAGGGTCCCCATAAATTTTGGCCAGGCTTGTGCCCTGAAGAATACACTCCAGTTTCACTACCTAGCATTAACTCAACAGAGGAGACATCAGTTATGAGTGATAAGCCCAACTTGATTGGCATAGCGACCGCTGGGGGCTGTCTCCAAGGGTAGGAGGGGCCATCACATCCCACTGGTCAGCCACCGCCCACCTCTATTTGAGCAACCCTCAACTAGTAAGGTGCTGACCTGCCACAGTCCATCTGCTTTAATGGGTGCTTGGAGTCTCTGCTCAATAAGTGGATCTAATCCATCGCACCAGGCAAACAAATAAAAAGGAAGCAGGTGCCAACTCTTCAACTTGCAAGCTAGAATGGCAGGACCATATGTACAGGATTGACAGATGATTTGCAGCTGGTCAATAACTCCCTCAAGACAGCTGTGATCGACATGGAACTTGATAGTCTGAACATTGACATAGCTTCCCTACAAGAGGCAAGGCTCACCGAGAGTGGAACACTGATTGAAAACATTACACATTCATCGAGCAGGGGAAGAGTTCAGAGCAAACACATGAGCAGGGTGTAGACGTCTCTGCAAGGAACTCGCTGCTCTGTGACAGAATCCCCGCAAATAGTTCTGTAATGGAACTGTCATTGAAGCCAATCCACTCTCATCAGAGGTCCAGGCCAGAAGACTGAATGAACTAAGAGCTGCTCGAAGTAAAGTCCAATGGACTGCTAGGTGCTGCACAACTGGTTACAACATTGCCAGAATATTCAGATATCTTCCATCGCAGGGAATGCTTGAGGCATGTATGATGGGATCAAAAAAGGAAAAGAAAGTGGCTCTGTTGAAAACAAAGGCAGGGGAGGTCATCACTGACTGCAATAATAGTTCGAAAGATGGGTGGAACACTAATATGAATTGTACTCCAAGGGGAACAGGAATACAAAGGAAGGTCTAGGCCGCAGAGATGGCCTGTCTGTCATGATGCTCAATACAGAACCCACAGCGGAGGAGCTTAGCAAAGCTATTGATTCACTTTCCCCTGGCAAAGATATGACCTTCTGATTCAAAAGCAGGGCTGTTGCCAACTGAGTGGCTATTAGACTGCGATGGACATTACCCTCTCCTGATAGCTTCGCCTATGCTTTCTCACAGGAGACTCGTGATCAGAAACACACACCTTGTCTGATCTCGCCTCTCTCTCATTGTGGTTGCTGTTGAACTGTGTTTGATGTTCAGCAGTTTATGAAGCTGAATGTGTACATTCAGCAGCATTTCTATTGGATTGCTCTGAGAAATTTGCAAAGTTATTTTATCCTGTCCAGGTAATGATAGTTCTGCATACAAAGAGACCATGAGGCCCAATTTGGAAACTTTCTGCCTGTCTAAATCCAATGAGTCATCAAAAGAATATTTTCATAATGGCCGTGTAAAATTGAATGATTTGACAAAATCGTTTCCCCTTTAAGAGTCTGGTTTCGTTTCTTTGAATGATAAGTTGGACGCAGTAACGTAATCCTAACCAGGAAGTAAGTGCGAAGCAGGGAGTGAGATAAGGTAGTATCTGAGGAACCGACAGCTCAGCCTGTATTCAGCAGCACCATGAGTAAGAAAGGTAAGACCGGGTTCAGCGCCAGGAAGAGAGAGCTGATGCTGGTTTGAAGCTTGCGGTAGCCGCATTTTCAGCGACCCTACGCAGCCCGTCTGACTGCGAGTGTTTGACTGGTGGTTCGCAGGGGCAAAGGGTGGTGAGCCAAGCCGGCCAATCCAGCTGGAACATCGGCTAGGTTTCAAAATAGACTTTCCATTTTTCAATGGCGGAGCAGACTCGATGGGCCGAATGGCCTACGTCTGCTCCTACGTCTTATGGAATTGAAGCAATAGGCCGACCCCGATTTTCACAAACACTGCAAGCTGATTGAGTTTATTTTTGAGACTGGTAGCTATTCTGACAGGTTTTCACCCGTTAGAGGGAAATTCTAGTGTTCTCCACTCCCCCTCCTTCCGGTTATAGAGGCGTTCTCCACTATCTCACCCTGTTGCCAAAAACAAGTTACTTTGCCACAGGGAAGGTCATCACGGCCAATTCTGATGACAGAAGGGGGTCACTGGATAAACGATCACAAATGCCTTTTGTTGCTCTGAAACCAGTGCAGCTTTAAACAAACAATGAACCACGCCTGCTCTCAGCCGTAGCAACGCAAATACTCGCTGGGGTTGGCCCAGTCTTATAAAAAAGGCTTAGTAATATATCAAAGTGACCTTTTATTCCATTAAAGGCGCTTTGATAAATATAAGTCATTGACTAATTATTGCAAATTTGATAAAATGTCAGATTGACGAGCTGGATTGTGCTCAAGATTTTGCTGAGAGCATCCTACCGGATATATACTGCCTGACAGTCAGAATGTCCTCTCTCAACACTTAAACTGATTTAAAAAGAGTTAGTTAATCTCAGAAATCATTTGTGGTCTATAATGTTGGGAGGTTTCACCATGGTGCATGTAGTTAATCTGTGTCCCTTGTGGATAACCAGCTCAGTCTGCTGCTGGTGTTTTTTTAAAAAAATCATTATTGCCTAAATGGAAAGAACTTGCATTTATATAGTGCTTTTCACATCCTTTGGTATGACCTAAAGTGGTTTACCACCAATGGAGTACTTTTTGAAGTATAGTATCTGTTGTAATGTAGGAGCATAAGGAGTGTTAGTGTGATATGTTAGTCACTTAATTCTGTAAATAGAGCTTTGTGTATTGTTATATCAAGCGTTTAGCTCAGAAGTTAATTTGAGAGTTTTTATGAGTGGTGATGTTGAATTGGAGAACACTTTTTGGATAACTTCCCTGACGTCATTTCACAGTGCATATGCTGTTAGTATTTTGGCACCACAATGCTGCTGTGCTAGATCAGATTTATATTCTGCCTTCCTTAACCAGTTGTTTTATTTTCAGGATTATTAAATCTTTGAATTTGGGCATCAATGGCATTTATTCCCCACTTATAACTGCTTTTTAGAAAGCAGTGGGGCCTTTAAACCACTGGCAGAGTCCATGTGAAGGAGTTGCTCCGATCATCCTGTTAGGGAGTTCTAGGCATTTTGCCCAGTAAGGGCCAATATATGTCCAAGTAAGGATGGTGTCTGACTTGACCTTGGAGTTTCCCATGCAGCCCAGACTTCCAAGTATTGCTGAAGAAATCTTGTTGAGCCTCTTGAGTGCACCCTATAGATAGCACACGATATAACCATGGTAACTGGACTGCTTTGTCCTGGATGGTGTCGAGCTTCTTGAATGTTGTTGGAGCTGCACTCATCCAGGCAAGTGGAGATTATTTCATTGCACTCCTGACTTGTGCCTTGTAGCTGGAAGTCAGGAAGTGAGTTACTGTCTGCAGGATTCTCAGCCTCTGACCTGCTCTTGTAGCCACAGTATTTATACGGCTAGTCCAGTTCAGTTTCTGGTCAATGGAAACTCCCAGGATGTTGATAGTGGGGGAATCAGTGATGGTAATGCCATTGAACATCAAGGGGCGATGGTTGGATTCTCTCTTGTTGGAGATGGTCATTGCCTGGCACTTGTGTAGGACGAATGTTACTTGCCAGTTGTCAGCCCAAGTCTGGATATTGTCCAGGTCTTGCTGCATTTGGACATGGACTGCTTCAGTATCTGAGCAGTTACGAATGGTGCTGAACATTGTGCAATCATCAGCGAGCATCCCCACTTCTGACCTTATGAGGGAAGTTCATTGATAAAGCAGCTGAAGATGGTTGGGCCTAGGACACTACCCTGAAGTCCATCCTTATACCTTGTAAATGGCCTTGGGAGTCAAGAGGTGACTTACCCACAGCAAAATTCCCAGCCTCTGATCTTGTAGCCACAGCATTTTTATGGCTGGTCCGGTTAAATTGCTGGTCAATGGTACCCCCCCAGGATGTTGACAGTGAGGTGACTGGGCGATGGTAATGCCTTTGAATGCCAAGGGGATATGGTTAGATTCTCTTACTGGAGATTAAAAAAAATATATTATTCTTTCAAGGGATTATGGATGCTGCTGGCAAGATGGGCATTTATTGCCCATCCCTAATTGCCCTTGAGAACTGAGTGGCTTGCTCGGCCATTTCAGAGGACAGTTAAAAGTCAACCATATTACTGTGGGTCTGGAATCATATGTAGGCCAGACCAGCTAAGGGCGGCAGATTTCCTTCCCTAAAGGACATAAGTGAGCCAGATGGATTTTTACAACAATCGATGATAGTTTCATGGGCACTATTACTGAGACTAGCTTTCAGTTCCAGATTTTATTCATTGAATTTAAATTCCACCAGCTGCCGTGCTGGAATTTAAACGCGTGTCCCCAGTGCACTAGTCTGGGCCTCTGGGTTACTAGCCCAGTTAGATTACCGCTATGCCACCATCTTCTACAGAGAGAGACCATTGCCTGACACTTTTGTGGCACAAACGTTACTTGCCACCTAGCCCAAGCCTGAATGTTCAAGTCCTGTTGCATGTGACATGAATTATTTCATTCGCCTGAATTTCCCGGTCAGTGACGAAATGACAGAGATTGCCAGTGACCTCGAAAGCTGCCCACAGAGATCTAGGCAGCCTCTATGCCATAGATTTCACCTTTCCCTGATGACAGTTTAGATCTGGTGCCAAGTCCGTGGGATTTCTTGGCTTCAAATGACAGTTATGTCATGACAGTTAAACAGGGTAAGGAACCAATCACATTGAAGTATTCTCATAGACAGCAAACAAGGAAGTAAAAACCACTGAATCTCATCGCTATTAATGTAATTAATTCCTGCTGATAGCAACTTCTGGATTTCTATGTTTAACTGTGTAGCATGGACTCCAGAGGTTTGTGTCAGTTTTAGAGGAGTAATGACGATAAACCTGACAGTTTCACCCTTTATTACTACCACAAAATCTGGGCCATTTTTATCTGAGGAATTGTAAATGAAGTATATCCCTCTGTAATCATCAAACAGGGAAAGTTATTGATGAAGCAGTTGAAAATAGTTGGGCCTAGAGAGAACCAGAGTTCACATTTTGAGTCCATATGACGGGTATGAAGAAGGGTCATACCGATTTAAAACATTAACTCTCTTTCTCTCTTCACGGATGCTGCCAGACCTGCTGAGCTTTTCCAGCATTTTCTGTTTTTGTTTCAGATCTCCAGCACCCGCAATGTTTTGCTTTTATCTTAACTGGTGAATAAGTGCTGCTTGAAAGTACTCTTTCCATGACTTTGCTGATTATTGGGAGTGGGCTGATAGCGTTCTAATTAACCAGGTTGGATTTGTTTTCCTTTTTGTGAACAGGATGTACGGTATCTGGGCAATTTTCCACACTGCATTCAACAGTTAGCTGATTGTTAAATATCTTGGCTATTCGGATTCAAACCTACTTTGGTGCTGATTCACTGCATAATGCGTTGGCACCTGTGATTCTTCAGCCGCTGAGTGCCTAATCTTGACTATGCCATCCTGATGATTAGACGTAAGTTGTTTCCCAACAGTGAAAGAAGCCACCATACCCCTCGATAACAATACCTCGCTGCAGTCAAATTCGCAGAAATTTGGAACAAGTCAAACTTGAGGGACTCGGTGTGTCTTATGGATTTAGAGAAGTGAGGACTTTTAGCAGTGCTGAGCTCCTAGAAATAATGAGCTGGAGTAGGAGATGATGTTGCTTGATTTAAACACGGAGAGCACAGAAGGGAAGAGGCAAACGTTAGAGTTTTTTTTTGGAGTTTTAGAAGAACAGAAATGTAGGAACAGTGGCTATGCTAGTATGGGCATAGTACAGGCTAAGAGAGACATGAGAGTTTGGATACTAAATTTCACCATTCTGATGGTGAGATTTTTCTGCATTCGATAAGCAAGAGGCTAGAAGAGCCTGTGGAAATATGGCGGCAGCATTTAGGTCTTGATCAGCCTTAGGCTTAAGAGATGTTGAGGAGAGAAGGAATTTGTGGCACAAAAGAGAGCTGGATCTTTTTGAAGGAGATTTTAGTAATGAAGGAAATGTGGGTGCATTGGACTTGCAACCTGTCTTTTAGACTTGTGACCTGGGATTCAATCCAAACCAGATGGAAACTTTCCTCTCTGCACAGGCTGTGAGACCAGGGCTGTATGGTCTCAACACAGTTGCTTGTGTCTTTTTACAGCTTAAAACTCCCAGAGTGGCCATAAGTTAATTCTAAAATCTACCAATCTCACTCCAGTTGTAGGGTTGACTGCTGTGAGAAACAGAAATGTCACACTAGTAGCAGGAAGTGTTATTTTAATGCTTGGGGTGATTTTCATTGTGTGCTAAATGGTAAACTGGATCTTTAGTAAATGGGAAACAAAAACAGAATTACCTGGAAAAACTCAGCAGGTCTGGCAGCATCGGCGGAGAAGAAAAGAGTTGACGTTTCGAGTCCTCATGACCCTTCGACAGAATGGGATTGGTTTTGTTGCTCACAAAAGATCTTCCTTCCCCACCCCCCACCTCCCACAACCCTCCAATCGGACTGTTGGGGCATGTTGGAGGGAGCTTCACTCTGCTCTTTGCTTTACACTATGCCATATCTGGAAATACTGCATACTAGCTCAAAATGATATATTATCCATTTTGTTGTTCTGCACCAAACAGTGAGTAGACAGACTCCATCCAGTGGCTATAGCTTGTAGTTTCACTTCCTGGTGTTGTGACCTCACTGAATAGCATTTGCAGGATATCAGGAAATCCGGATAAGGGATGAGGGCAATAGAAGAGGATAATTGCAGTGTTAAAAAGTGTCGACAAGAGAAATAGTTTTATATAAGAAGCCATGGAAAAGCAATAAATTTGAAGAAAAATAATCATTCTCTGCCATCAAAATAGATTGAATAAAATAGAATCTGGCTGTCCTAGTTTAAAATCTGTGGACTGTTCTCCTCCTGCGAGTCTCTGGCACTGTAGCAGGGTGATTTCTGAAGACAGAGCACTTTCTCTTGTTCAAACTATAAAAGGGCAATCAATTTCACTAGAAAAAATGATATAAAGAAACTTTAACTCTAGTCAGCGTGCTTATGAACATAAGTACGAACATACAAATGAGGAGCAGGAGTAGGCCATTCAGCCCCTCGAGCCTGCTCCCCCATTCAATAAGATCATGGCTGATCTGATTGTAACCTCAGCCCCACATTCCTGCCTACCCCTGATAACCTTTCACCTCCTTGTGAATCAAGAACCTATCTAGCTCTGCCTTAAAAATATTCAAACTCTGCTTCCATCGCCTTTTGAGAAAGAGACTTCCAAAGACTCACCGCCCTCAGATAACATTTCTCCTCATCTTGGTCTTAAATGAGTGACCCTTTATTTTTAAACAGTGACCCTCCTCATTCTAGATTCTCCCACAAGGGGAAACATCATCTCCACATCCACTCTGTAAAGACCCCTCAGTATCTTATATGTTTCAATCAAGTCACCCCTTAATTTTCTAAACTCCAGTGGATACAAGACTAGCCTGTCCAACCTTTCCTTAAAAGACAACCCACCCATTCCTGTTGGGTGCTCGGGGGATGGGAGAGGAGTTGGGTGCTCGGGGGTGGGGCAGGAGGAGACGGGTGCTCGGGGGTTGAGGAGGGGGAGTTGGGTGCTCGAAGGTTGACAGGGTCGGGTGGATGGGGGGGAGGGGCCGGGTGGACAGGGGGAGGAGTTGACTCAGGGAGGAGTTGGGTGGACGGGGGGGGTAGTCAAGTCAGGGGTGAGCTGTCGGGTGGACGGGGGGGGAAGTCGGGGGGAGGAGTCGGGTGGACGGTGGGGGGTGTCGAGTCAGGGTGAGCTGTCGGGTGGACGGGGGGGGAGTCGAGTCAGGGTGAGCTGTCAGGTGGACGGGGGGGAGTCGGGTGGACGGGGAGGGAGTCGAGTCAGGGTGAGCTGTCGGGTGGACGGGGAGGGAGTCGAGTCAGGGTGAGCATCGGGTGGACGGGGGGGAGTCGGGGGGAGGAGTCGGGTGGATGCGGGGGGGAGTCGAGTCAGGGTGAGCTGTCGGGTGGACTGGGGGGAGTCGGGGGAGGTGTCGGGTGGATGAGGGGGGAGTCGGGGGAGGTGTCGGGTGGATGAGGGGGGAGTCGGGGGAGGTGTCAGGTGGATGAGGGGGGAGTCGGGGGAGGTGTCGAAGGGGAGGTGTCGGGTGGATGGTGGGGAGTCGGGGGAGGTGTCTGGTGGGGTGGGGGACGTCAGGGTGAGCTGTCGGGTGGATGGGGGGGCAGTCGGGGGAGGTGTCGGGTGGATGAGGGGGGAGTCGGGGGAGGTGTCGGGTGGATGAGGGGGGAGTCAGGGTGAGCTGTCGGGTGGATGGGGGGGCAGTCGGGGGAGGTGTCGGGTGGATGAGGGGGGAGTCGGGGGAGGTGTTGGGTGGATGAGGGGGGAGTCAGGGTGAGCTGTCGGGTGGATGGGGGGGCAGTCGGGTGAGGTGTCGGGTGGATGGGGGGGCAGTCGGGGGAGGTGTCGGGTAGATGAGGGGGGAGTCGGGGGAGGTGTCGGGTGGATGAGGGGGGAGTCGGGGTAGGTGTCGGGTGGATGGGGGGGCAGTCGGGGGAGGTGTCGGGTGGATGAGGGGGGAGTCGGGGGAGGTGTCGGGTGGATGAGGGGGGAGTCGGGGTAGGTGTCGGGTGGATGAAGAGGGAGTCGGGGGAGGTGTCGGGTGGATGGGGGGGCAGTCGGGGTAGGTGTCGGGTGGATGGGGGGGCAGTCGGGGGAGGTGTCGGGTGGATGAGGGGGGAGTCGGGGGAGGTGTCGGGTGGATGAGGGGGCAGTCGGGGTAGGTGTCGGGTGGATGAAGGGGGAGTCGGGGGAGGTGTCGGGTGGATGAGGGGGGAGTTGGGGGAGGTGACGAAGGGGAGGTGTCGGGTGGATGGTGGGGAGTTGGGGGAGGTGTCTGGTGGATGAGGGGGGAGTCGGGGGAGGTGTCGGGTGGATGAGGGGGGAGTCGGGGGAGGTGTCGGGTGGATGAGGGGGGAGTCGGGGGAGGTGTCGGGTGGATGAGGGGGGAGTCGGGGGAGGTGTCGGGTGGATGAGGGGGGAGTCGGGGGAGGTGTCGGGTGGATGAGGGGGGAGTCGGGGGAGGTGTCGGGTGGATGAGGGGGGAGTCGGGGGAGGTGTCGGGTGGATGAGGGGGGAGTCGGGGGAGGTGTCGGGTGGATGAGGGGGGAGTCGGGGGAGGTGTCGGGTGGATGGGGGGGAGTCGGGGGAGGTGTCGGGTGGATGAGGGGGGAGTCGGGGGAGGTGTCGGGTGGATGAGGGGGGAGTCGGGGGAGGTGTCGGGTGGATGAGGGGGGAGTCGGGGGAGGTGTCGGGTGGATGAGGGGGGAGTCGGGGGAGGTGTCGGGTGGATGAGGGGGGAGTCGGGGGAGGTGTCGGGTGGATGAGGGGGGAGTCGGGGGAGGTGTCGGGTGGATGGGGGGGAGTCGGGGGAGGTGTCGGGTGGATGAGGGGGGAGTCGGGGGAGGTGTCGGGTGGATGAGGGGGGAGTCGGGGGAGGTGTCGGGTGGATGAGGGGGGAGTCGGGGGAGGTGTCGGGTGGATGAGGGGGGAGTCGGGGGAGGTGTCGGGTGGATGAGGGGGGAGTTGGGGGAGGTGTCGAAGGGGAGGTGTCGGGTGGATGGGGGGGCAGTCGGGGGAGGTGTCGGGTGGATGAGGGGGGAGTCGGGGGAGGTGTCGGGTGGATGAGGGGTGAGTCGGGGGAGGTGTCGGGTGGATGAGGGGGGAGTCGGGGGAGGTGTCGGGTGGACGGGGGAGGAGACGAGTCAGGGTGAGCTGTCGGGTGGATGGGGGAGGAGACGAGTCAGGGTGAGCTGTCGGGTGGACGGGGAGGAGTCGAGTCAGGGTGAGCTGTCGGGTGGACGGGGAGGGAGTCGTGTCAGGGTGAGCTGTCGGGTGGACGGGGGAGGAGTCGAGTCAGGGTGAGCTGTCGGGTGGACGGGGGAGGAGTCGAGTCAGGGTGAGCTGTCGGGTGGACGGGGGGGAGTCGAGTCAGGGTGAGCTGTCGGGTGGACGGGGAGGGAGTCCTGTCAGGGTGAGCTGTCGGGTGGACGGTGAGGGAGTCGAGTCAGGATGAGCTGTCGGGTGGACGGGGGGGGGAGTCGAGTCAGGGTGAGCTGTCGGGTGGACGGGGAGGGAGTCGTGTCAGGGTGAGCTGTCGGGTGGACGGTGAGGGAGTCGAGGCAGGATGAGCTGTCGGGTGTACGGGGGGGAGTCGGGGGAGGTGTCGGGTGGACGGGGGGTGAGTCGGGGGAAGGTGTCGGGTGGATGAGGGGGGAGTCAGGGGAGGTGTCGGGTGGATGAGGGGGGAGTCGGGGGAGGTGTCGAAGGGGAGGTGTCGGGTGGATGGTGAGGAGTCGGGGGAGGTGTCTGGTGGGGGGGGGGGGAGTCAGGGTGAGCTGTCGGGTGGACTGGGGGGGGAGTCGGGTGGACGGGGGGGAGTCGGGCGAAGGTGTCGGGTGGACGGGGGGTGAGGCGGGGGAGGTGTCGGGTGGACGGGGGGTGAGGCGGGGGAGGTGTCGGGTGGACGGGGTTGGAGTCGGGGGAGGTGTCGGGTGGATGGGGAGTGAGTCGGAGGAAGGTGTCGGGTGGACGGGGTTGGAGTCGGGCGAAGGTGTCGGGTGGATGGGGAGTGAGTCAGGGGAAGGTGTCGGATGGATGGGGGGGAGTCGGGGGAAGGTGTCGGGTGGACGGGGTTGGAGTCGGGCGAAGGTGTCGGGTGGATGGGGAGTGAGTCAGGGGGAGGTGTCGGGTGGACGGGGGGGAGTCAGGGGAAGGTGTTGGGTGGATGGGGGGTGAGTCGGGGGAAGGTGTCGGGTGGATGGGGAGTGAGTCAGGGGAAGGTGTCGGGTGGACGGGGGGTGAGTCGGGGGAGGTGTCGGGTGGACGGGGTTGGAGTCGGGGGAAGGTGTCGGGTGGATGGGGAGTGAGTCAGGGGAAGGTGTCGGGTGGACGGGGTGTGAGTCAGGGGAAGGTGTCGGGTGGACGGGGTTGGAGTCGGGGGAGGTGTCGGTTGGATGGGGAGTGAGTCAGGGGAAGGTGTTGGGTGGACGGGGTTGGAGTCGGGGGAAGGTGTCGGGTGGATGGGGAGTGAGTCAGGGGAAGGTGTCGGGTGGACGGGGGGTGAGTCGGGGGAGGTGTCGGGTGGACGGGGTTGAAGTCGGGGGAAGGTGTCGGGTGGACGGGGGGGAGTCAGGGGAAGGTGTCGGGTGGATGTGGGGTGAGTCGGGGGAAGGTGTCGGGTGGATGGGGAGTGAGTCAGGGGAAGGTGACGGGTGGACGGGGGGTGAGTCGGGGGAGGTGTCGGGTGGACGGGTTTGGAGTCGGGGGAATGTGTCGGGTGGATGGGGAGTGAGTCAGGGGAAGGTGTCGGGTGGACGGGGGGTGAGTCAGGGGAAGGTGTCGGATGGACGGGGTTGGAGTCGGGGGAGGTGTCGGGTGGACGGGGTTGGAGTCGGGGGAAGGTGTCGGGTGGACGGGGTTGGAGTCGGGGGAAGCTGTCGGGTGGACGGGGGGTGAGTCGGGCGAAGGTGTCGGGTGGACGGGGGGTGAGTCAGGGGAAGGTGTCGGGTGGATGGGGGGTGAGTCGGGCGAAGGTGTCGGGTGGACGGGGGGTGAGTCAGGGGAAGGTGTCGGGTGGACGGGGAGTGAGTCAGGGGAAGGTGTCGGGTGGACGGGGGGGTGAGTCAGGGGAAGGTGTCGGGTGGACGGGGGGGTGAGTCAGGGGAAGGTGTCGGGTGGATGGGGGGTGAGTCGGGGGAGGTGTCGGGTGGACGGGGTTGGAGTCGGGGGAGGTGTCGGGTGGATGGGGGGTGAGTCAGGGGGAGGTGTCGGGTGGATGGGGAGTGAGTCAGGGGGAGGTGTCGGGTGGATGGGGAGTGAGTCAGGGGAAGGTGTCGGGTGGATGGGGGGGAGTCGGGCGAAGGTGTCGGGTGGACGGGGGGTGAGTCGGGGGAGGTGTCGGGTGGACGGGGGGTGAGTCGGGGGAGGTGTCGGGTGGACAGGGGGTGAGTCGGGTGAAGGTGTCGGGTGGACGGGGGGTGAGTCGGGGGAGGTGTCGGGTGGATGGGGGGTGAGTCGGGGGAAGGTGTCGGGTGGACGGCGAGTGAGTCAGGGGAAGGTGTCGGGTGGACGGGGGGTGAGTCAGGGGAAGGTGTCGGGTGGATGGGGGGTGAGTCGGGCGAAGGTGTCGGGTGGACGGGGGGGGAGTCGGGGGAGGTGTCGGGTGGACGGGGTTGGAGTCGGGGGAGGTGTCGGGTGGATGGGGAGTGAGTCAGGGGAAGATGTCGGGTGGACGGGGAGTGAGTCAGGGGAAGGTGTCGGGTGGACGGGGGGTGAGTCGGGGGAAGGTGTCGGGTGGATGGGGGGTGAGTCGGGGGAAGGTGTCGGGTGGACGGGGGGTGAGTCGGGGGAAGGTGTCGGGTGGACGGGGGGGAGTCGGGGGAGGTGTCGGGTGGACGGGGTTGGAGTCAGGGGAAGGTGTCGGGTGGACGGGGGGTGAGTCGGGCGAAGGTGTCGGGTGGATGGGGAGTGAGTCAGGGGAAGGTGTCGGGTGGATGGGAAGTGAGTCAGGGGAAGGTGTCGGGTGGACGGGGGGTGAGTCGGGCGAAGGTGTCGGGTGGATGGGGAGTGAGTCAGGGGAAGGTGTCGGGTGGACGGGGAGTGAGTCAGGGGAAGGTGTCGGGTGGACGGGGGGGAGTCGGGGGAGGTGTCGGGTGGACGGGGTTGGAGTCGGGGGAGGTGTCGGGTGGATGGGGAGTGAGTCAGGGGAAGGTGTCGGGTAGATGGGAGGTGAGTTGGTGGAAGGTGTCGGGTGGACGGGGTTGGAGTCGGTCGAAGGTGTCGGGTGGATGGGGAGTGAGTCAGGGGGAGGTGTCGGGTGGATGGGGGGTGAGTCGGGCGAAGGTGTCGGGTGGACGGGGAGTGAGTCGGGGGAAGGTGTCGGGTGGACGGGGGGTGAGTCAGGGGGAGGTGTCGGGTGGATGGGGAGTGAGTCAGGGGAAGGTGTCGGATGGACGGGGGGTGAGTCAGGGGAAGGTGTCGGGTGGACGGGGGGTGAGTCAGGGGAAGGTGTCGGGTGGACGGGGGGTGAGTCAGGGGAAGGTGTCGGGTGGACGGGGGGTGAGTCAGGGGAAGGTGTCGGGTGGACGGGGGGTGAGTCAGGGGAAGGTGTCGGGTGGACGGGGGGTGAGTCAGGGGATGGTGTCGGGTGGACGGGGGGTGAGTCAGGGGAAGGTGTCGGGTGGACGGGGGGTGAGTCAGGGGAAGGTGTCGGGTGGACGGGGGGTGAGTCAGGGGAAGGTGTCGGGTGGACGGGGGGTGAGTCAGGGGAAGGTGTCGGGTGGACGGGGGGTGAGTCAGGGGAAGGTGTCGGGTGGACGGGGGGTGAGTCAGGGGAAGGTGTCGGGTGGACGGGGGGTGAGTCAGGGGAAGGTGTCGGGTGGACGGGGGGTGAGTCAGGGGAAGGTGTCGGGTGGACGGGTGGTGAGTCAGGGGAAGGTGTCGGGTGGACGGGGGGTGAGTCGGGGGGAGTTGTCGGGTGGATGGGGGGTGAGTCGGGGGAAGGTCTCGGGTGGATGGGGGAAGTCAGGGTGAGCTGTCGGGTGGATGGGGGGGCAGTCGGGGGAGGTGTCGGGTGGATGAGGGGGGAGTCGGGGGAGGTGTCGGGTGGATGAGGGGGGAGTCAGGGTGAGCTGTCGGGTGGATGGGGGGGCAGTCGGGGGAGGTGTCGGGTGGATGAGGGGGGAGTCGGGGGAGGTGTTGGGTGGATGAGGGGGGAGTCAGGGTGAGCTGTCGGGTGGATGGGGGGGCAGTCGGGGGAGGTGTCGGGTGGATGGGGGGGCAGTCGGGGGAGGTGTCGGGTAGATGAGGTGGGAGTCGGGGGAGGTGTCGGGTGGATGAGGGGGGAGTCGGGGTAGGTGTCGGGTGGATGGGGGGGCAGTCGGGGGAGGTGTCGGGTGCATGAGGGGGGAGTCGGGGGAGGTGTCGGGTGGATGAGGGGGGAGTCGGGGTAGGTGTCGGGTGGATGAAGGGGGAGTCGGGGGAGGTGTCGGGTGGATGAGGGGGGAGTCGGGGTAGGTGTCGGGTGGATGGGGGGGCAGTCGGGGGAGGTGTCGGGTGGATGAGGGGGGAGTCGGGGGAGGTGTCGGGTGGATGAGGGGGGAGTCGGGGTAGGTGTCGGGTGGATGAAGGGGGAGTCGGGGGAGGTGTCGGGTGGATGAGGGGGGAGTTGGGGGAGGTGTCGAAGGGGAGGTGTCGGGTGGATGGTGGGGAGTTGGGGGAGGTGTCTGGTGGATGAGGGGGGAGTCGGGGGAGGTGTCGGGTGGATGAGGGGGGAGTCGGGGGAGGTGTCGGGTGGATGAGGGGGGAGTCGGGGGAGGTGTCGGGTGGATGAGGGGGGAGTCGGGGGAGGTGTCGGGTGGATGAGGGGGGAGTCGGGGGCGGTGTCGGGTGGATGAGGGGGGAGTCGGGGGAGGTGTCGGGTGGATGAGGGGGGAGTCGGGGGAGGTGTCGGGTGGATGAGGGGGGAGTCGGGGGAGGTGTCGGGTGGATGAGGGGGGAGTCGGGGGAGGTGTCGGGTGGATGAGGGGGGAGTCGGGGGAGGTGTCGGGTGGATGAGGGGGGATTCGGGGGAGGTGTCGGGTGGATGAGGGGGGAGTCGGGGGAGGTGTCGGGTGGATTAGGGGGGAGTCGGGGGAGGTGTCGGGTGGATGAGGGGGGAGTCGGGGGAGGTGTCGGGTGGATGAGGGGGGAGTCGGGGGAGGTGTCGGGTGGATGAGGGGGGAGTCGGGGGAGGTGTCGGGTGGATGAGGGGGGAGTCGGGGGAGGTGTCGGGTGGATGAGGGGGGAGTTGGGGGAGGTGTCGAAGGGGAGGTGTCAGGTGGATGGTGGGGAGTCGGGGGAGGTGTCTGGTGGGGGGGGGGAAGTCAGGGTGAGCTGTCGGGTGGACTGGGGGGGGAGTCGGGTGGACGGGGGGGAGTCGGGCGAAGGTGTCGGGTGGACGGGGGGTGAGGCGGGGGAGGTGTCGGGTGGACGGGGGGTGAGGCGGGGGAGGTGTCGGGTGGACGGGGTTGGAGTCGGGGGAGGTGTCGGGTGGATGGGGAGTGAGTCGGAGGAAGGTGTCGGGTGGACGGGGTTGGAGTCGGGCGAAGGTGTCGGGTGGATGGGGAGTGAGTCAGGGGAAGGTGTCGGATGGATGGGGGGGAGTCGGGGGAAGGTGTCGGGTGGACGGGGTTGGAGTCGGGCGAAGGTGTCGGGTGGATGGGGAGTGAGTCAGGGGGAGGTGTCGGGTGGACGGGGGGGAGTCAGGGGAAGGTGTCGGGTGGATGGGGGGTGAGTCGGGGGAAGGTGTCGGGTGGATGGGGAGTGAGTCAGGGGAAGGTGTCGGGTGGACGGGGGGTGAGTCGGGGGAGGTGTCGGGTGGACGGGGTTGGAGTCGGGGGAAGGTGTCGGGTGGATGGGGAGTGAGTCAGGGGAAGGTGTCGGGTGGACGGGGGGTGAGTCAGGGGAAGGTGTCGGGTGGACGGGGTTGGAGTCGGGGGAGGTGTCGGGTGTACGGGGTTGGAGTCGGGGGAAGGTGTCGGGTGGACGGGGGGTGAGTCAGGGGAAGGTGTCGGGTGGACGGGGGGTGAGTCGGGGGAGGTGTCGGTTGGATGGGGAGTGAGTCAGGGGAAGGTGTTGGGTGGACGGGGTTGGAGTCGGGGGAAGGTGTCGGGTGGATGGGGAGTGAGTCAGGGGAAGGTGTCGGGTGGACGGGGGGTGAGTCGGGGGAGGTGTCGGGTGGACGGGGTTGGAGTCGGGGGAAGGTGTCGGGTGGACGGGGGGGAGTCAGGGGAAGGTGTCGGGTGGATGGGGGGTGAGTCGGGGGAAGGTGTCGGGTGGATGGGGAGTGAGTCAGGGGAAGGTGTCGGGTGGACGGGGGGTGAGTCGGGGGAGGTGTCGGGTGGACGGGTTTGGAGTCGGGGGAATGTGTCGGGTGGATGGGGAGTGAGTCAGGGGAAGGTGTCGGGTGGACGGGGGGTGAGTCAGGGGAAGGTGTCGGATGGACGGGGTTGGAGTCGGGGGAGGTGTCGGGTGGACGGGGTTGGAGTCGGGGGAAGGTGTCGGGTGGACGGGGTTGGAGTCGGGGGAAGCTGTCGGGTGGACGGGGTTGAGTCGGGCGAAGGTGTCGGGTGGACGGGGGGTGAGTCAGGGGAAGGTGTCGGGTGGATGGGGGGTGAGTCGGGCGAAGGTGTCGGGTGGACGGGGGGTGAGTCAGGGGAAGGTGTCGGGTGGATGGGGAGTGAGTCAGGGGGAGGTGTCGGGTGGATGGGGAGTGAGTCAGGGGGAGGTGTCGGGTGGATGGGGAGTGAGTCAGGGGAAGGTGTCGGGTGGACGGGGGGGAGTCGGGCGAAGGTGTCGGGTGGACGGGGGGTGAGTCGGGGGAGGTGTCGGGTGGACGGGGGGTGAGTCGGGGGAGGTGTCGGGTGGACAGGGGGTGAGTCGGGGGAAGGTGTCGGGTGGACGGGGGGTGAGTCGGGGGAGGTGTCGGGTGGATGGGGGGTGAGTCGGGGGAAGGTGTCGGGTGGACGGGGAGTGAGTCAGGGGAAGGTGTCGGGTGGACGGGGGGTGAGTCAGGGGAAGGTGTCGGGTGGATGGGGGGTGAGTCGGGCGAAGGTGTCGGGTGGACGGGGGGGGAGTCGGGGGAGGTGTCGGGTGGACGGGGTTGGAGTCGGGGGAGGTGTCGGGTGGATGGGGAGTGAGTCAGGGGAAGATGTCGGGTGGACGGGGAGTGAGTCAGGGGAAGGTGTCGGGTGGACGGGGGGTGAGTCGGGGGAAGGTGTCGGGTGGATGGGGGGTGAGTCGGGGGAAGGTGTCGGGTGGACGGGGGGTGAGTCGGGGGAAGGTGTCGGGTGGACGGGGGGGAGTCGGGGGAGGTGTCGGGTGGACGGGGTTGGAGTCAGGGGAAGGTGTCGGGTGGACGGGGGGTGAGTCAGGGGAAGGTGTCGGGTGGATGGGGGGTGAGTCGGGCGAAGGTGTCGGGTGGATGGGGAGTGAGTCAGGGGAAGGTGTCGGGTGGACGGGGTTGGAGTCGGGCAAAGGTGTCGGGTGGATGGGGAGTGAGTCAGGGGAAGGTGTCGGGTGGATGCGGAGTGAGTCAGGGGAAGGTGTCGGGTGGACGGGGGGTGAGTCGGGCGAAGGTGTCGGGTGGACGGGGAGTGAGTCAGGGGAAGGTGTCGGGTGGACGGGGAGTGAGTCAGGGGAAGGTGTCGGGTGGACGGGGAGTGAGTCAGGGGAAGGTGTCGGGTGGACGGGGGGGAGTCGGGGGAGGTGTCGGGTGGACGTGGTTGGAGTCGGGGAAGGTGTCGGGTGGATGGGGAGTGAGTCAGGGGAAGGTGTCGGGTGGATGGGGGGTGAGTCGGGGGAAGGTGTCGGGTGGACGGGGTTGGAGTCGGTCGAAGGTGTCGGGTGGATGGGGAGTGAGTCAGGGGGAGGTGTCGGGTGGATGGGGGGTGAGTCGGGCGAAGGTGTCGGGTGGATGGGGAGTGAGTCGGGGGAAGGTGTCGGGTGGACGGGGGGTGAGTCAGGGGGAGGTGTCGGGTGGATGGGGAGTGAGTCAGGGGAAGGTGTCGGATGGACGGGGGGTGAGTCAGGGGAAGGTGTCGGGTGGACGGGGGGTGAGTCAGGGGAAGGTGTCGGGTGGACGGGGGGTGAGTCAGGGGAAGGTGTCGGGTGGACGGGGGGTGAGTCAGGGGAAGGTGTCGGGTGGACGGGGGGTGAGTCAGGGGAAGGTGTCGGGTGGACGGGGGGGTGAGTCAGGGGAAGGTGTCGGGTGGACGGGGGGTGAGTCAGGGGAAGGTGTCGGGTGGACGGGGGGTGAGTCAGGGGAAGGTGTCGGGTGGACGGGGGGTGAGTCAGGGGAAGGTGTCGGGTGCACGGGGGGTGAGTCAGGGGAAGGTGTCGGGTGGACGGGGGGTGAGTCAGGGGAAGGTGTCGGGTGGACGGGGGGTGAGTCAGGGGAAGGTGTCGGGTGGACGGGGGGTGAGTCAGGGGAAGGTGTCGGGTGGACGGGGGGTGAGTCAGGGGAAGGTGTCGGGTGGACGGGGGGTGAGTCAGGGGAAGGTGTCGGGTGGACGGGGGGTGAGTCAGGGGAAGGTGTCGGGTGGACGGGGGGTGAGTCGGGGGGAGTTGTCGGGTGGATGGGGGGTGAGTCGGGGGAAGGTGTCGGGTGGATGGGGGAAGTCAGGGTGAGCTGTCGGGTTGATGGGGGGGCAGTCGGGGGAGGTGTCGGCTGGATGAGGGGGGAGTCGGGGGAGGTGTCGGGTGGATGAGGGGGGAGTCAGGGTGAGCTGTCGGGTGGATGGGGGGGCAGTCGGGGGAGGTGTCGGGTGGATGAGGGGGGAGTCGGGGGAGGTGTTGGGTGGATGAGGGGGGAGTCAGGGTGAGCTGTCGGGTGGATGGGGGGGCAGTCGGGGGAGGTGTCGGGTGGATGGGGGGGCAGTCGGGGGAGGTGTCGGGTAGATGAGGTGGGAGTCGGGGGAGGTGTCGGGTGGATGAGGGGGGAGTCGGGGTAGGTGTCGGGTGGATGGGGGGGCAGTCGGGGGAGGTGTCGGGTGGATGAGGGGGGAGTCGGGGGAGGTGTCGGGTGGATGAGGGGGGAGTCGGGGTAGGTGTCGGGTGGATGAAGGGGGAGTCGGGGGAGGTGTCGGGTGGATGAGGGGGGAGTCGGGGTAGGTGTCGGGTGGATGGGGGGGCAGTCGGGGGAGGTGTCGGGTGGATGAGGGGGGAGTCGGGGGAGGTGTCGGGTGGATGAGGGGGGAGTCGGGGTAGGTGTCGGGTGGATGAAGGGGGAGTCGGGGGAGGTGTCGGGTGGATGAGGGGCGAGTTGGGGGAGGTGTCGAAGGGGAGGTGTCGGGTGGATGGTGGGGAGTTGGGGGAGGTGTCTGGTGGATGAGGGGGGAGTCGGGGGAGGTGTCGGGTGGATGAGGGGGGAGTCGGGGGAGGTGTCGGGTGGATGAGGGGGGAGTCGGGGGAGGTGTCGGGTGGATGAGGGGGGAGTCGGGGGAGGTGTCGGGTGGATGAGGGGGGAGTCGGGGGAGGTGTCGGGTGGATGAGGGGGGAGTCGGGGGAGGTGTCGGGTGGATGAGGGGGGAGTCGGGGGAGGTGTCGGGTGGATGAGGGGGGAGTCGGGGGAGGTGTCGGGTGGATGAGGGGGGAGTCGGGGGAGGTGTCGGGTGGATGAGGGGGGAGTCGGGGGAGGTGTCGGGTTAATGAGGGGGGATTCGGGGGAGGTGTCGGGTGGATGAGGGGGGAGTCGGGGGAGGTGTCGGGTGGATGAGGGGGGAGTCGGGGGAGGTGTCGGGTGGATGAGGGGGGAGTCGGGGGAGGTGTCGGGTGGATGAGGGGGGAGTCGGGGGAGGTGTCGGGTGGATGAGGGGGGAGTCGGGGGAGGTGTCGGGTGGATGAGGGGGGAGTCGGGGGAGGTGTCGGGTGGATGAGGGGGGAGTTGGGGGAGGTGTCGAAGGGGAGGTGTCAGGTGGATGGTGGGGAGTCGGGGGAGGTGTCTGGTGGGGGGGGGAAGTCAGGGTGAGCTGTCGCGTGGACTGGGGGGGGAGTCGGGTGGACGGGGGGGAGTCGGGCGAAGGTGTCGGGTGGACGGGGGGTGAGGCGGGGGAGGTGTCGGGTGGACGGGGGGTGAGGCGGGGGAGGTGTCGGGTGGACGGGGTTGGAGTCGGGGGAGGTGTCGGGTGGATGGGGAGTGAGTCGGAGGAAGGTGTCGGGTGGACGGGGTTGGAGTCGGGCGAAGGTGTCGGGTGGATGGGGAGTGAGTCAGGGGAAGGTGTCGGATGGATGGGGGGGAGTCGGGGGAAGGTGTCGGGTGGACGGGGTTGGAGTCGGGCGAAGGTGTCGGGTGGATGGGGAGTGAGTCAGGGGGAGGTGTCGGGTGGACGGGGGGGAGTCAGGGGAAGGTGTCGGGTGGATGGGGGGTGAGTCGGGGGAAGGTGTCGGGTGGATGGGGAGTGAGTCAGGGGAAGGTGTCGGGTGGACGGGGGGTGAGTCGGGGGAGGTGTCGGGTGGACGGGGTTGGAGTCGGGGGAAGGTGTCGGGTGGATGGGGAGTGAGTCAGGGGAAGGTGTCGGGTGGACGGGGGGTGAGTCAGGGGAAGGTGTCGGGTGGACGGGGTTGGAGTCGGGGGAGGTGTCGGGTGTACGGGGTTGGAGTCGGGGGAAGGTGTCGGGTGGACGGGGGGTGAGTCAGGGGAAGGTGTCGGGTGGACGGGGGGTGAGTCGGGGGAGGTGTCGGTTGGATGGGGAGTGAGTCAGGGGAAGGTGTTGGGTGGACGGGGTTGGAGTCGGGGGAAGGTGTCGGGTGGATGGGGAGTGAGTCAGGGGAAGGTGTCGGGTGGATGGGGGGTGAGTCGGGGGAGGTGTCGGGTGGACGGGGTTGGAGTCGGGGGAAGGTGTCGGGTGGACGGGGGGGAGTCAGGGGAAGGTGTCGGGTGGATGGGGGGTGAGTCGGGGGAAGGTGTCGGGTGGATGGGGAGTGAGTCAGGGGAAGGTGTCGGGTGGACGGGGGGTGAGTCGGGGGAGGTGTCGGGTGGACGGGTTTGGAGTCGGGGGAATGTGTCGGGTGGATGGGGAGTGAGTCAGGGGAAGGTGTCGGGTGGACGGGGGGTGAGTCAGGGGAAGGTGTCGGATGGACGGGGTTGGAGTCGGGGGAGGTGTCGGGTGGACGGGGTTGGAGTCGGGGGAAGGTGTCGGGTGGACGGGGTTGGAGTCGGGGGAAGCTGTCGGGTGGACGGGGGGTGAGTCGGGCGAAGGTGTCGGGTGGACGGGGGGTGAGTCAGGGGAAGGTGTCGGGTGGATGGGGGGTGAGTCGGGCGAAGGTGTCGGGTGGACGGGGGGTGAGTCAGGGGAAGGTGTCGGGTGGACGGGGAGTGAGTCAGGGGAAGGTGTCGGGTGGACGGGGGGGTGAGTCAGGGGAAGGTGTCGGGTGGACGGGGGGGTGAGTCAGGGGAAGGTGTCGGGTGGATGGGGGGTGAGTCGGGGGAGGTGTCGGGTGGACGGGGTTGGAGTCGGGGGAGGTGTCGGGTGGATGGGGGGTGAGTCAGGGGGAGGTGTCGGGTGGATGGGGAGTGAGTCAGGGGGAGGTGTCGGGTGGATGCGGAGTGAGTCAGGGGAAGGTGTCGGGTGGATGGGGGGGAGTCGGGCGAAGGTGTCGGATGGACGGGGGGTGAGTCGGGGGAGGTGTCGGGTGGACGGGGGGTGAGTCAGGGGAAGGTGTCGGGTGGACGGGGGGTGAGTCAGGGGAAGGTGTCGGGTGGACGGGGGGTGAGTCAGGGGAAGGTGTCGGGTGGATGGGGGGTGAGTCAGGGGAAGGTGTCGGGTGGACGGGGGGTGAGTCAGGGGAAGGTGTCGGGTGGACGGGGGGTGAGTCAGGGGAAGGTGTCGGGTGGACGGGGGGTGAGTCAGGGGAAGGTGTCGGGTGGACGGGGGGTGAGTCAGGGGAAGGTGTCGGGTGGACGGGGGGTGAGTCAGGGGAAGGTGTCGGGTGGACGGGGGGTGAGTCAGGGGAAGGTGTCGGGTGGACGGGGGGTGAGTCAGGGGAAGGTGTCGGGTGGACGGGGGGTGAGTCAGGGGAAGGTGTCGGGTGGACGGGGGGTGAGTCAGGGGAAGGTGTCGGGTGGACGGGGGGTGAGTCAGGGGAAGGTGTCGGGTGGACGGGGGGTGAGTCGGGGGAAGGTGTCGGGTGGACGGGGGGTGAGTCGGGGGAAGGTGTCGGGTGGACGGGGGGTGAGTCAGGGGAAGGTGTCCGGTGGACGGGGGGTGAGTCGGGGGAGGTGTCGGGTGGACGGGGGGTGAGTCAGGGGAAGGTGTCGGGTGGACGGGGTTGGAGTCGGGGGAAGGTGTCGGGTGGATGGGGGGTGAGTCAGGGGAAGGTGTCGGGTGGACGGGGGGTGAGTCAGGGGGAGGTGTCTAGTTGACGGGGGGTGAGTCGGGGGAAGGTGTCGGGTGGACGGGGGGAGTCGGGGGAAGGTGTCGGGTGGACGGGGTTGGAGTCGGGGGAAGGTGTCGGGTGGATGGGGAGTGAGTCAGGGGGAGGTGTCGGGTGGATGGGGAGTGAGTCAGGGGAAGGTGTCGGGTGGATAGGGGGTGAGTCAGGGGAAGGTGTCGGGTGGATAGGGGGTGAGTCAGGGGATGGTGTCGGGTGGACGGGGGGTGAGTCAGGGGGAGGTGTCGGGTGGATGGGGGGTGAGTCGGGGGAAGGTGTCGGGTGGATGGGGGGTGAGTCAGGGGAAGGTGTCGGGTGGACGGGAGGTGAGTCGCGGGAGGTGTCGGGTGGACGGTGTTGGAGTCGGGGGAGGTGTCGGGTGGATGGGGAGTGAGTCGGGGGAGGTGTCGGGTGGACGGGGTTGGAGTCTGGGGAGGTGTCGGGTGGATGGGGAGTGAGCCGGGGGGAGGAGTCGAGTGGTCGGGGAGGGAGTCGAGTCAGGATGAGCTGTCGGGTGGACGGGGGAGGAGTCGAGTCAGGGTGAGCTGTCGGGTGGACGGGGGAGGAGACGAGTCAGGGTGAGCTGTCCGGTGGTCGGGGAGGGAGTCGTGTCAGGGTGAGCTGTCGTGTGGACGGGGGAGGAGACGAGTCAGGGTGAGCTGTCGGGTGGACGGGGGAGGAGACGAGTCAGGGTGAGCTGTCGGGTGGACGGGGGAGGAGACGAGTCAGGGTGAGCTGTCGGGTGGACGGGGGAGGAGACGAGTCAGGGTGAGCTGTCGGGTGGACGGGGGAGGAGACGAGTCAGGGTGAGCTGTCGGGTGGTCGGGGAGGGAGTCGTGTCAGGGTGAGCTGTCGGGTGGACGGGGGAGGAGACGAGTCAGGGTGAGCTGTCGGGTGGACGGGGGAGGAGACGAATCAGGGTGAGCTGTCGGGTGGACGGGGGAGGAGACGAGTCAGGGTGAGCTGTCGGGTGGACGGTGGGGGAGTCGGGCGGAGGAGTTGACTCAGGGAGGAGTCGGGTGAACGGTGGGGGAGTAGAACAAAAACAGAATTACCTGGAAAAACTCAGTAGGTCTGGCAGCATCGGCGGAGAAGTAAAGAGTTGACGTTTCGAGTCCTCATGACCCTTTGACAGAACTTGAGTTCGAGTCCAAGAAAGAGTTGAAATATAAGCTGGTTTAAGGTGTGTGTGTGGGGGGCGGAGAGATAGAGAGACAGAGAGGTGGAGTGGGGGTGTGGTTGTAGGGACAAACAAGCAGTGATAGAAGCAGTTCATCAAAAGATGTCAACGACAATAGTACAATAGAACACATAGGTGTTAAAGTTAAAGTTGGTGATATTATCTAAACGTATGTGCTAATTAAGAATGGATGGTAGGGCACTCAAGGTATAGCTCTAGTGGGGTTTTTTATTTTTTTTTATAATGGAAATAGGTGGGAAAAGGAAAATCTTTATAATTTATTGGAAAAAAAAAGGAAGGGGGAAACAGAAAGGGGGTGGGGATGGGGGAGGGAGCTCACGACCTAAAGTTGTTGAATTCAATATTCAGCCCGGAAGGCTGTAAAGTCCCTAGTCGGAAGATGAGGTGCTGTTCCTCCAGTTTGCGTTGGGCTTCACTGGAACAATGCAGCAAGCCAAGGACAGACATGTGGGCAAGAGAGCAGGGTGGAGTGTTAAAATGGCAAGCGACAGGGAGGTCTGGGTCATTCTTGCGGACAGACCGCAGGTGTTCTGCAAAGCGGTCGCCCAGTTTACGTTTGGTCTCTCCAGTGTAGAGGAGACCACATTGGGAGCAACGAATGCAGTAGACTAAGTTGGGGGAAATGCAAGTGAAATGCTGCTTCACTTGAAAGGAGTGTTTGGGTCCTTGGACGGTGAGGAGAGAGGAAGTGAAGGGGCAGGTGTTGCATCTTTTGCGTGGGCATGGGGTGGTGCCATAGGAGGGGGTTGAGGAGTAGGGGGTGATGGAGGAGTGGACCAGGGTGTCCCGGAGGGAGCGATCCCTACGGAATGCCGATAAGGGGAAGTAGGGTGGACGGAGGGAGGAGTTGACTCAGGGAGGAGTTGACTGAGGGAGGAGTCGGGTGGACGGGGAGGGAGTCGAGTCAGCGTGAGCTGTCGGGTGGACGGGGGGGGAGTCGGGGGGAGGAGTCGGGTGGACAGGGAGGGAGTCGAGTCAGGATGAGCTGTCGGGTGGACGGGGGGGAGTCGGGTGGACGGGGAGGGAGTCGAGTCAGGATGAGCTGTCGGGTGGACGGGGGGGAGTCGGGTGGACGGGGAGGGAGTCGAGTCAGGGTGAGCTGTCGGGTGGACGGGGCGGGGAGTCGGGTGGAGGAGTCGGGTGGACTGGGGGGGAGTCGAGTCAGGGTGAGCTGTCGGGTGGACGGAGGGGGAGTCGGGGGAAGCAGTCGGGTGGACGGGGGGGGGAGACGGGGGAAGGTGTTGGGTGGACGGGGTGTGTCGGGGAAGGTGTCGGGTGGACGGGGGGGTGAGTCGGGGGGAGGTGTCGGGTGGACGGGGTGGGGGGAGTCGGGGGGAGGAGTTGAGTCGGTGGGGAAGAGTTGACTCGGGGAGGAGTTGACTCAGGGAGGAATCGGGTGGACGGGGGGGGGGGGAGTCGGGTGGACGGGGGAGGAGTTGACTCAGGGAGGAGTCGGGTGGACGGGGAGGGAGTCGAGTCAGGGTGAGCTGTCGGGTGGATGGGGGGGAGTCGGGGGGAGGAGTCGGGTGGACGGGGAGGGAGTCGAGTCAGGGTGAGCTGTCGGGTGGATGGGGGGGAGTCGGGGGGAGGAGTCGGGTGGACAGGGAGGGAGTTGAGTCAGGCTGAGCTGTCGGGTGGTCAGGTGGGGAGGGACCAGGTGGACAGTGGGGATGTCAGGATGAGCTGTCGGGTGGACAGGGGGGAGGAGTCGGGTGGACGGGGGGGAGGAGTCGGGTGGACGGGGGGAAGTCGGGGGAAGTGTCGGGTGGATGGGGGGTTGTTGGGGGAGGTGTCGGGTGGATGGGTGGGGGAGTCGGGGGAGGTGTCGGGTGGACGGGGTGAGTCGGGGGATGTGTCAGGTGGACGGTGGGGGAGTCGAGTCAAGGTGAGCTGTCGGTTGGACGGGGGGGAGTCGGGGGAGGTGTCGGATGGGTGGGGGAGTCGGGGGAAGGTGTCGGGTGGATGAGGGGGAAGTCGGGGGAGGTGTCGGGTGGATGGGGAGTGAGTCGGGGGAGGTGTCGGGTGGACGGGGGGAGTCGGGGGAGGTGTCGGGTGGACGGGGGGTGTCGGGGGAGGTGTCGGGTGGACGGGGGGAGTCGGGGGAGGTGTCGGGTGGACGGGGGGAGTCGGGGGAGGTGTCGGGTGGACGGGGGGAGTCGGGGGAGGTGTCGGGTGGACGGGGGGAGTCGGGGGAGGTGTCGGGTGGACGGGGGGAGTCGGGGGAGGTGTCGGGTGGACGGGGGGATCGGGGGAGGTGTCGGGTGGACGGGGGGACTCGGGGGAGGTGTCGGGTGGAAGGTGGGGGGGAGTCGGGTGGACGGTGGGTGAGTCGGGGGAAGGTGTCGGGTGGAAGGTGGGGGGAGTCGGGGGGAGGCGTCGGGTGGACGGGAGGGGAGTCGGGTGGACAGTGGGGGGAGTCGTGGGAAGGTGTCGGGTGGTTGGGGGGGGGAGTCGGGTGGAAGGTGGGGGGAGTCGGGTGGACGGGCGAGGGAGTCGGGTGGACGGGCGAGGGAGTCGGGTGGACGGCGGGGGAGTCGGGTGGACGGGGGGTGAGTCGGGGGAAGGTGTCGGGTGGATGGGGGGTGAGTCAGGGGAAGGTGTCGGGTGGACGGGGGGGGGGAGTCGGGGGAAGGTGTCGGGTGGACGGTGGTGGGAGTCGGGGGAAGGTGTCGGGTGGACGGCGGGGGAGTCGGGTGGACGGGGGGGTGAGTCGGGGGAAGGTGTCGGCTGGACGGGGGGGGGGGGGGGGGAGTCGGGTGGACGGTGGGGGGAGTCGTGGGAAGGTGTCGGGTGGACGGGGGGGGGAGTCGGGGGAAGGTGTCGGGTGGATGGGAGGGGAGTCGGGTGGACGGGGGGGGGGAGTCGTGGGAAGGTGTCGGGTGGACGGGGCGGGGAGTCGGGTGGACGGTGGGGTGAGTCGGGGGAAGGTGTCAGGTGGACGGGAGGGGAGTCGGGTGGACGGTGGGGGGAGTCGTGGGAAGGTGTCGGGTGGACGGGGCGGGTGAGTCGGGTGGACGGCGGGTGAGTCGGGTGGACGGTGGGTGAGTCGGGGGAAGGTGTCGGGTGGATGGGGGGGGGAGTCGGGTGGAAGGTGGGGGGAGTCGGGGGGAGGTGTCGGGTGGACGGGAGGGGAGTCGGGTGGACGGTGGGGGGAGTCGGGGGAAGGTGTCGGGTGGACGGGAGGGGAGTCGGGTGGACGGTGGGGGGAGTCGGGGGAAGGTGTCGGGTGGACGGGGGGGGAGTCGGGTGGAAGGTGGGGGGCGTCGGGGGGAGGTGTCGGGTGGACGGGAGGGGAGTCGGGTGGACGGTGGGGGGAGTCGTGGGAAGGTGTCGGGTGGACGGGGCGGGGAGTCGGGTGGACGGGGGGGGAGTCGGGGGAAGGTGTCGGGTGGACGGGGCGGGGAGTCGGGTGGACGGGGCGGGGAGTCGGGTGGACGGGGGGGGAGTCGGGGGAAGGTGTCGGGTGGACGGGGCGGGGAGTCGGGTGGACGGGGGGGGGTAGTCGTGGGAAGGTGTCGGGTGGACGGGGCGGGGAGTCGGGTGGACGGTGGGGGGAGTCGTGGGAAGGTGTCGGGTGGACGGGGGGGGAGTCGGGTGGACGGTGGGGGGAGTCGTGGGAAGGTGTCGGGTGGATGCGGCGGGGAGTCGGGTGGACGGTGGGGGGAGTCGTGGGAAGGTGTCGGGTGGACGGGGCGGGGAGTCGGGTGGACGGTGGGGGGAGTCGTGGGAAGGTGTCGGGTGGACGGGGCGGGGAGTCGGGGGAAGGTGTCGGGTGGATGGGGGGGGGAGTCGGGTGGAAGGTGGGGGGAGTCGGGGGGAGGTGTCGGTGGACGGGGCGGGGGAGTCGGGTGGACGGCGGGGGAGTCGGGTGGACGGGGTTGTGAGTCGGGGGAAGGTGTCGGGTGGATGGGGGGGGAGTCGGATGGAAGGTAGGGGGAGTCGGTGGGAGGTGTCGGGTGGACGGGGTGAGGTGGCGGATGGACCTGGGAGGAGTTGGGTGGACGGTGGGGGGGGGTGGGGGGGAGTCGGGTGGAGGTGTCGGGTGGACGGGGGCAGAGTCTAGTTCGGGGGACGTGTTGGGTGGGCGGGGGGGGTGGTGGGAGAGTCAGGTGGAGGTGTCGGGTGGATGGGGGGAAGAGTCAGTTTGCGATTTGTGAGAATACCTCAGTGTGATTGGTACTTACCCTGCTCAATGACATCACTGTTGCCAAACTCCCCATGACTTGGCACTGGATGAAAATTAACATTGGGAAGATGAAAATCCCTGTCACAGAGATGGCTAGATGGTAGCTTTCTTCAAGGTCAGTGGCGAGCATTGTCATTTAGCCAAACAGAAAGAATGGTCAGTTTGCCACTGTTGAGTTGTCAAGCCGTACGCTTCATAGTGTACAGAAAGGCTTCTTCTTCCTTTCATGCTCAACCTAGGTAGGCTGGTGATGAGCAAGCTTTGTGGTTTGTCTTTCAGTGATTTGTCTTGTTTATTAGATATAACCATGTCCATGTTTACTGTTGATCACTACTGTTATGAAAATGTAGCATGCTCTCAAATCTGCCCTTTATACAGCAAATTATCTTCTCTTTTTGTACAAATAGGCCAATAATGACCTTTTTATGTTGGATGGAATATAGGGTATGATGATAGATTTAAATTTAAAATTATAGCCTTCAAAGTTTTCTTCAGCAAAACAAACTTTTGATGTTTCCCTGTAAAAATGAAATGAAAGTACAATTCTTTCTTGATTTATAATAGTTACCACAGCAATGTAAGCAAATTGGATGACATTTGGGTCACCTAAAGTGCTTTTGCAAGATGATCAAGATCTTATGTGTTCTCTTTTTTGAAGTGCAGTGATCCAGTTTCAGAAGTATTTCCGAACATTAAAATAAGCCTCCATGCTTTTCTGAATTTTTCTGTGTTCTCCCTCCACTTGTCAGAAACGCAGTTTTTTTAGTTTCCTCTGTTGGGTTTACTTTTGGCTGGCATGAACTTCACCCCCAGCTTCTGTAGCTGCTGATGTGCCACCTTACCATCATTCAGTGCCGCACCTTGAAATACAGCTAATAACGTTATAGCTACTTTTTTAGGAAACTGGATGTCCCTACTGTATACATCCTAACTTCCAGACGTAGGCTTTTTCTCATACCAACGACACATCAATCAAATGGGCAGAGGTTGATAAGTCACCAGTATTGCTTTTTGAATGTAGAATCATGCTGCTCTGAACCGCGTGTCCTCATGTGTGTAATCTTTTCTCTTCATTTACCTTTTAGGAGCATATTCTCAGCAGCAAGGTTATCCTACACAGCAGCCAAATATGGCTCCGCCAAACTATTTGTCTGCTGTTCAAGCTCCTCCGGCACCACCTTACACAGAAGCTCCTCCATCTTATGCAGAGGTGAGTCAGCTAGTTTACATCATGGAAAAAGGCACTTTCACAATGGCCTGTAAAAGCCATTGCATTTAGATGGTGTTTGCTCTTTTAACCAAGAGTACAGTGAATTGCAGTACAGTTCAGAAACTTTACTTTCCTCCCAGCTAGGAGCAAATAGAGATATTGGGGTGAGAGGGAGTGAAGGAGGGGAGCTTGACTGCTGAGTAAAATTTGGCAATGAGTGAGAGTTGGGGCAAATTGCTCCATGTGTAATGCACAAATGGTCTGATAATTAGCACAGATAATTGAACCTGTAGAACATGATGAATAGTGACAGGTGAAACTTTGTGTGTGGTATATGTGAAATCTCACATTCTAGTTCTCCAAGCCTCGAACCTCTTGAGCTGTCCCACACTGAATGCCTACTTAAGTTCTCCCTCACTCCCATATTTGTGGACAATAGCCACATTGTTTCTCCCCTCCTTTCCCTCTCTCCCTCCCCCTTTCCCTCTCTCCCTCCCCCTTTCCCTCTCTCCCTCCCCCTTTCCCTCTCTCCCTCCCCCTTTCCCTCTCTCCCCTCCTCCATTCCCTCTCTCCCCTCCTCCATTCCCTCGGTTCTATGCCTAGTACCTCACCTTTATATATACACCCATATCCCAGCTCCCCCGTGTTCCAGTCCCAGGAACCCACATGTCTTCCCAGGGTTTATCAGATAATCTCAGAATCCACCTGACGCCCAACCGCATCGCTCCCACGCTCCATCCTCCTCAGTAACTCCCAGGTTATGCAGAAATGTCAGGATCTAGCGTGTGTGCATTCTATAACAAGAGGCAGGGAGTTTCTCCACATGTCATTTTTAGACCTGTCTGGGCTCCTCCACGTGCTCGTCATATTTAACCTTCACGTGCTCACTCCTCGCCTGGATCAAAAAAAGAAATTCTATTTATAAAGGGTCTATTACATCCTCAGAACATTCAAAGCACATCCCAGTTAATTAATTACTTTTGATTTATAATTACTCGGTGGACAAATGCAGAAGCTAATTTATAACAGAAACAGAAATACCTGGAAAAACGCAGCAGGTCTGGCAGCATCGGCGGAGAGGAACAACGTTGATGTTTTGAGTCCTCATGACCCTTCAACAGAACTGAGTAAAAATAGGAGAGGGGTGAAATATAAGCTGGTTTAAGGAGTTGGGGATGGGGGGGAGAGAAGTGGAGGGGGTAGTGTGGTTGTAGGGACAAGCAAGCAGTGATAGGAGCAGATTATCAAAAGATGTCACAGACAAAAGAACAAAGAGGTGTTGAAGGTGGTGATATTATCTAAGAGAATGTGCTAATTAAGAATGGATGGCAGGACATGCAAGGTACAGCTCTAGTGCTTGGCCTAAATAGCCAAGTGGTTATGGAACTGGGTTTATAACCCCAAGATCAAGAGTTCAAATCTCACAATGGCAAACTATGAAAACAATGTAACATCATCTGAAAAACAGATGGAAACGTGTTTGTACTCGAAAGAGTTACAGCTCTAGTGGGGGTGGGGTGAAATGAGACTAACAGGGCGTAAGAGGTATAGATTTAAAAATAATGGAAATAGGTGGGAAAAGAAAAATCTATATAAATTATTGGAAAAAGCAAAAGGTAGGGGGAAGAAACAGAAGGGGGTGGGTATAGAGGAGGGAGTTCAAGATCTGAAGTTGTTGAAGCTAATTTATGCTCAGCAAGGTACCCCAAACAGCAATGAGAGAGAGGGCCTTTTAATCTTTCAGGAGGTAAATATTGGCATTGGCCAAGACATGTGGAGAAACTCCCCTGCTGTTCTTCAAATGGTGCTATGGGACCTCAGCGGGCAGACAGGGCCTTGGTTTACCACTTCCAACAGTGCAGCATTGCTTCAGAAATGTACTCGAGTCTCTAGAGTGGGAATTGAACCAACAGCTTTCTGACTCAGGCAAACTTAACATTCACACCACACAAGTGCCAGGCAGTGACCATCTCCAACAAGAGAGAATCTAACCATCGCCCCCTTGACATTCAATAGCATTACCATCTTTCAATCCTCCACTATCAACATCCTGGAGGTTACCATTGACCAGAAACTGAACTGGACCAGCCAGATAAATACTGTGGCTACAAGAGCAGGTCAGAGACTAGGAATCCTGCAGTGAGTAACTCACTCCCCAAAGCCTGTCCACCATCTACAAGGCACAAGTCAGGAGTGTGATGGAATACTCTCCACTTGCCTGGATGAGTGCAGCTCCCACAACACTCAAGAAGCTCAACACCATCCAGGACAAAGCAGCCCCGCTTGATTGGCACCCCATCCACAAACAGTGAATGGAGGGAGTGAATCTCTCCACCACTGACGCACAGTGGCAGCAGTGTGTACCATCTACAAGATGCACTGCAGGAACTCACGAAGGCTCTTTGGACAGCACCTTCCAAACCCATAACCACTACCATCTAGAAGGACAAGGGCAGCAGACACATGGGAACACCACCACCTGCAAGTTCCTCTCCAAGCCACTCACCATCCTGACTTGGAAATATATCACCGTTCCTTCATGTCACTGGGTCAAAATCCTGGAACTCCCTCCCTAACAGCACTGTGGGTGTACCTACACCACATGGACTGCAGCGGTTCAAGAAGGCAGCTTGCCACCACCTTCTCAAGGGGCAATTTGGCATGGGCAATAAATGCTGGCCCAGCCAGCGATGCCCACATCCCATGAACGAATAAAAAAAAACACGTCATCAGTGACTCAAACTGGTCAGTAACTTTTCAGTGCTCACCAATCGGTGGTTTTGTGAGGCAATTTGGTTCTCCCTATGAGTATTTTTTTTGCTGAACTTTAGGTTATATTGTCATGAGTACTTTGGTACTTGTCTGTAGCAATATACAAGATGAAATGGGCTAGCCACGTGTGTACGTTGTTTCAGAATTAATCCTGTGTTTACCTAGGAGAGAGATATTGAGGCATGCATCAATTTTAATTGAAAAAATAAAAATATAACTGACCGGGAAAATTAGCACTGGCATTGCATGGGGCGTGACTAGATATCGGCTTTGCGGGCTATTCTGTCCCTGTGTTCCGAGCAACCCCTGACCCCATCCAACCCAACTTGACCCAAACCACCCAACCAGAGATCCGGCAAGACCCAAAATTCAGTGTGGCCTCAGTTCCAAGGTAGCCGGTTTTAAGACCATCACCTGTCGTGGTGAATTGCAATAAATCCTTTAACATTTGTCAAACCATTCGATCAGCGCACATGTCAGTGTTCAATGCCCTCCTGGGGTGCTGCAACTACTAGAGACAATATCTGAATGCTAATAGAAAAAAAGCTGATTCAGGAACAAGTCTCTGCAGTTTCTACTTAAGCACACTTATGGAGTGATGCAAGAACATGTTGAGCAGAAGGACATCTCCTTAGCATGCAAAGGAAGCATCGGAATATGCTGGTCCAGCTTAATGCTGTCTTCCCACTGAGATCTGGCATAAGAGCCTGAAAAAGATGCACAACTTGGAAGCATAGAAGGGTAAGGCACAAATATCACTGTAATGTAGCTGTGCAGGACATGTAAAGACCTGAAGAAAAGTAGCATTGTAGTAAAAAGGTAAATGCAGGACAGTCCAAGAAATGTTAGCAAAGATATAGCAAATATTTTAATTTGATTAAGTTGATTTACACAAATTATTTAATCGGTGCCAAGATGAAAAGTGAATCTACTATAGAAAGGAATTTCTTTAGTAAAAGCACTGTGCATTAATTCTGCGATACAGCAGTGGGAGCAGAGAGATCACTGTCTTTTCAGTGTAACACTTCACCACGAGCATGCTGACATGACCTTGCCTGATTGTACAAAGGTTAATTTAAAATAATTTTGACAGCATTATGTAATAATTACAATACACAAACAGGCTCTTTCAGCCTAACCAATCCATATCGGTGTTTATCTTCTAAGTGGACAGTCATCCTAACCCCATGTGCCCACCCTGCCCTTCTAACCTACCTAATTTATACATTTATGACGTGGTATCTCTTCTAACTCAAGTAATACATTCCACTCTTTTTTTATATTTCAAAAAAATGTGTGCGCTTTTGGCCCGGATAGTAATGGATGAGAAGGGATATTCCATTTTTTAAATTCATTTACGGAAGTGGGCATTGTTGGCTGGGCCCAGCATTTATTGCTCATCCCTAATTGCCCTTTGAGAAGGTGGTGGTAAGCTACCTTCTTGAACCGCTGCAGTCCATGTGGTGTAGGTACATCCACAGTGCTGTTAGGAAGGGAGTTCCAGGATTTTGACCCGGTGACAGTGAAGGAACGGTGATATATTTCCAAGTCAGGATGGTGAGTGGCTTGGAGAGGAACTTCCAGGTGATGGTGTTCCCATGTGTCTGCTGCCCTTGTCCTTCTAGTGGTTGGGTTTGGAAGGTGCTGTTGAAGGAGCCTTGCTGAGTTGCTGCAGTGCATCTTGTGGATGGTACACACTGCTGCTACTGTGTGTTCGTGGTGGAGGGAGTGAATGTTTGTGGATGGGGTGCTAATCAAGTGGGCTGCTTTGTCCTGGATGGTGTTGAGCTTCTTGAGTGTTGTGGGAGCTGCACTCATCCAGGCAAGTGGGGAGTATTCCATCACACTCCTGACTTGTGCCTTGTAGATGGTGGACAGGCTTTGGGGAGTCAGGAGATGAGTTACTCGTCGCAGGATTCCTAGTCTCTGACCTGCTTTTGTAGCCACAGTATTTATATGGCTGGTCCAGTTCAGTTTCTTGTCAATGGTAACCCCCAGGATGTTGATAGTGGGAGATTCAGTGATGGTAATGCTATTGAATGTCAGGGGCCGATGGTTAGATTCTCTCTTGTTGGAAATGGTCATTGCCTGGCACTTGTGATAACTTTGCGCTTATTCACATGATACTCCATCTGCCCTGTTCATGCCCATTCACTTAACCTACCTAAATAGCCAAGCGATGCCCACATCACATGAACAAATAAAAATAAAATATCCCCTTGAAAGCTTCTTGCATCCTCCTCACAACTTAGATTCCCACCTAGTTTTGTGTCATCATAGCAAGAGTCTGAGCCTCTGCTCCTTTTTCATACCCAGGTTGCTAGCTCCATGGTGGTAAATGCATTGCTTGGGACAGTACTTGGTCAAAATCTCAAGTACCCTCTATGCTCCCAGAACGTTGTCATCTCTTCCAATACCATGGTGATATACTTATGGTCCTTTCTAAAAAAGAAACTCGTTTGCACTATTTATTTCTCTCGATGCTTTGATAGTTGTTGCCCTTTCTTAAGTTCATTATTACTTAATAAAGGTGACAATATTGAGGTAGCAATTTCTCTTCCATTCCTTTACATCCAATAGATCTGGGCTGTTTTTATGCAAACAAATTGTTAGCCTAACTCTCGATTCTGTACCATAAAAACCAGATCAATCTACCCTGTCCAAACCCCTCATGATTTTGAACACATCTATCAATTCTCCTCTCAACCTTCTCTCCAATGAGAGCAGCTCTAGCTTCTCCAATCTATCCACGTTATGATCTCCCTTTTCCATGGAATCATTCCCATAATTTTTGTTTTGCACCCTCTCTCTCAAGCCGTTACATCCTTCCTAAAATGTGGTGAGGGGGGAAAGCACCTCAAAGATGTGTCGGGAAATCCCTCCCCCCCACCCACCTCTACCTTCCAGAGGTTCCCAGATAAGAATCGCACAGCAATTGCCCAGAAGTGCAAACTTCCCCTGGACAATTGTCCTGCACTGGGAACCATCCGAAACCGGGCTTTAAATTACAAACTGCAACGCCTCCTTCCTCATTGGGCTGGAAACAGACTGATCATGAAAAGTCTCCTGAAAACAAGTCTGCAACTCTTTTTTCCACCCCCCCCCCCCTCCCCCCCCCCCCCCCCCCCCCCACCCCCACCCCCGCAACTTTTACACTATCACTATCCAATTAAAGTCCCCCTTTTATAACGACTCTATACTTTTTGCATTTCTCTATAATTTCCCTGAAAATTGGTTCCTCTATAGCTTTCCCACTAGTTAGTGGCCTATAGAATATACCCTGTTTTCCAATGGTACCTCTGTTGTTATTTTTCTATTTTTACTGGACTTCATGTCTCTCTCAGGGTAAGGAAAACCCCAGATTCGGTGTTACACAAAATCTTCTGTGCCTTTCCACCATAAGGTTAGTGAGCATAGTGTTTAAAAATATGTGGTATAGCTCAGAGCGCCCTCTTTGAAGAGTTATGTCATATCTGTGGCTCCTCTTTCGAAGAAACACTGGACTGAGGCTGAACTTCCAAAAGCTACAACTGGCATTAGTGGACTTAACTGCAAAGGCAAATTGGGCTGGCTTTGTTTAGGCAGGCTGATAGCCTATCATCATTCTTTGCTCCCATCAAAGCTGACTGGTCCACCCAGTGTTTTTGTAAGGAGTAAGAGAACCGTATTTTCTCAGCAAGTATCAGAACATACACAGTAATAATGGGTGCCAGTATCAAACTGACAGCTGTGAAATAACACCAGAAGCAGACAAGCCTGGAGAAAGTGCATATTGTACAATAAAAATAACATTAATGAAGAAAGCCCTTCCTGTAATAAAAAAGCTTCAAGAACTGACCTAGAATCTAGATCATATATCTAACTGTGCCCAAAACATATATGCATATGCAGATATTGATTATAACCATGTTCTGTGTGTTTTGAAACCATCCGGGTTGTGAGTACGCAGCAGCGTTGGCTGCTGCAGTGAAAGTTGGGTAAGTTGCTGCCACGACTGTGGTACTAATAAAGAAAAAAACTGATTCCCACCACATGGAGAACGATACTCACCCAACACTTTGCCAGAAATGCATCGTCATTATCAGACAGGCCCCGGGGTTGGCAGAACACAAGGCGCCAAGGCCCCGGGGTTGGCAGAACGCAAGGCCCCGGGGTTGGCAGAACGCAAGGCCCCAGGGTTGGCAGAACGCAAGGCCCCGGGGTTGGCAGAACGCAAGGCGCCAAGGCCCCGGGGTTGAAAGAACGCAAGGCCCCCGGGGTTGGCAGAACGCAAGGCGCCAAGGCCCCGGGGTTGGCAGAACGCAAGGCCCCGGGGTTGGCAGAACGCAAGGCGCCAAGGCCCCGGGGTTGGCAGAACGCAAGGCGCCAAGGCCCCGGGGTTGGCAGAACGCAAGGCGCCAGGGCCCCGGGGTTGGCAGAACGCAAAGCGCCAAGGCCCCGGGGTTGGCAGAACGCAAGGCGCCAAGGCCCCGGGGTTGGCAGAGCGCAAGGCCCCGGGGTTGGCAGAACGCAAGGCGCCAAGGCCCCGGGGTTGGCAGAACGCAAGGCGCCAAGGCCCCGGGGTTGGCAGAATGCAAGGCGCCAAGGCCCCGGGGTTGGCAGAATGCAAGGCGCCAAGGCCCCGGGGTTGGCAGAATGCAAGGCGCCAAGGCCCCGGGGTTGGCAGAATGCAAGGCGCCAAGGCCCCGGGGTTGGCAGAACGCAAGGCCCCGGGGTTGGCAGAACGCAAGGCGCCAAGGCCCCGGGGTTGGCAGAACGCAAGGTCCCGGGGTTGGCAGAACGCAAGGCGCCAAGGCCCCGGGGTTGGCAGAACGCAAGGTCCCGGGGTTGGCAGAACGCAAGGCGCCAAGTCCCCCATTTGAAAGCGTTGCATATAGTCTTCTGTCTGGAACAGGGCAGTATGGTTTTCTGTTTCTCCTCTTTGAGAAAGGAGCTCTGCTGAAATGTGTTACATTTGTTCCAACTGTCACTGGTTTTTATTGGCCTATATCTGTCTTGAGAGAATATCTAAGGCAGAATTTATGGTGGATAGGGCATTGTCCTGCCACCTTGTGCATTTCAGGCACAGTTATTCGAAGAGCCTTAACATGACGACGATGACAACAGCTTCCGTTTTATATGCTGCTTCTAACATAGTAATAGATCCCAAGATGCTTTGCAGTAGTGCAATGCAAGACAGTGAGCCAAAGGAGATACTCAGATATGTGACTTAAAAACTTGGCTGAAGAGATAGGCTTTAGAAGCATTGGGCAGAATATTGGCATCGACATGCTGGGGCGGGCCTGACATGCCGGCGAGTAAAATGGCACACGATGACATTGGGCACGCGTCCTTTCGCTATTTCGTTCGGTGCGCACACGCCAGACTCTGCTGCGTGCCTGCCGATAATTAAAAGGCCTATTAAGGCCATTAACGTACTAATTAAATCCAAATTTATGTTGCCCATCCAACCTTAATTGGCGGGCAGGCGAAGAGCCCAAGCGGCCTTCACGTTTTCCAGTAAACCTCCTCCACGGGCAGGATGAGGTTTCCTGAAAGTTTTAAAAATTAATTAAATAAATTTTCCAAACTTCACATATATGTCCCAGCTCATGTGACACTGTCACATGATGGGACATGTTTAAATAAATTTTGACTTTGAATAGATTATAAAAGTTTTTAATAAATAATCTCCCTGAGGCAGCTCTGTGCCTCAGGGAGATTGCTGCACTCTTTTGTGCGAAAGAGCACAGGTCCCAACTCTTTCCCCCCACCCGCACATGCAACACTGAGCGCTACCATAAAACATAGGAGCAGAAATTAGGCCATTTGGCCCATCGAGTCCGCTCCGCCATTCAATCATGGCTGATAAGTTTCTCAACCCCATTTTCCCGCCTTCTCCTCGTAACCTTTGATCCCCTTACCAATCAAGAACCTATCTATCTCGGTCTTAAATACACTCAATGACCTGGTCTCCACAGCCTTCTGTGGCAATGAATTCCATAGATTCACCACTCTCTGGCTAAAGAAGTTTCTCCTCATCTCTGTTCTAAAAGGTCTTCCCTTTACTCTGAGGCTGTGCCCTCGGGTCCTAGTCTCTCCTACTAATGGAAACATCTTCTCCACGTCCACTCTATCCAGGCCTTTCAGTATTCTGTACGTTTCAATCAGATCCCCACTCATCCTTCTAAACTCTATCGAGTATATACCGGGTGTGCGTTATGCTGGGCAGGCCTTAATTGGCCTACCCATGTAAAATGGCGGCGTGCAGCCGATCGCGGGCAGCGATCAGCTCATCACCCACCCCAGCCCGCTCCTGACCAGCCCACCTGACTTAGAAAAAATTCTCCCCATTTGCTTCTTTGAGCACTCCATGCCAGGTCATCCCAACAATTAACTTTTGGGCTCCTTTAAATAGCTGACCCAGTGAACAGGCAATGCAAGATCACGCAGGGTGCTGTCATCGTTGTTCAGAAGCTGGATTTGACAAATCCACAGCACTGTCCGTTTGACATTGTTTGAGCTGTAAGTTTCTTTTGCGAGGCCCATGCCATTCAACAAGAGGGAGCAAGGGGATGATGTCATTGCACAACTCGGAACATCAGCTGCAGCATGGACAGTCCGGCACACGCTCTCTGAAGTGAATTGGATTGTTTTGAGGTTTTTTGGGTTGTGTGTACAGCGGGCTTCCAAGAAATCAACTCGTTGCTGTTCCTGTTGCAGAGTGTGATCCAGCTGTAAAGGGGATGGCGGGGAGAAGCAAGCTGGAAATAGTTATCCTGGGTTAAGGGAATGGGGAGGGTGGAGTGACAGGCCTGGTGGGGGTGGGAGGTAAATCACATTCACTCTGTGGCAACCTCACTCTCCCCTCTCCTCTCTCCTCTCTCCTTTTCGAGCTGCATCATGTTTTCCCTCCCTGCCTGCTCTCTCCAGACTCCAGCATCCCTTTTCCCATGCTCCCTCCAATCTCCTGCACATATGCGGTTGGTGCCATGCAATGTGTGGGCTGCAAGATCAGTCCACAGAGGATTTGTGCATCAGCAAAGAACAGAAGTTCACAGAATCTCAGTGCAGAAGAGGCCCTTCGGCCCATCGAGTCTGCACCGACAGGTGAGAAACACCTGACCTACCTACCTAATCCCATTTACCAGCACTTGGCCCATAGCCTTGAATGTTATGACATGCCAAGATCTTGATTTCTGGAAATATTCACTCCTGAACTCATTGTTTGTCCCGGCCTGTCAGCGCATTCCTCTCCGCCCGCCCCCACCACCCCTCTCCGCCCCGCCCCCTCCTCTCCGCCTCCCCCCCACCTCTCCGCATCCCCCTCCTCTCCGCCTGCCCCCCTCCTCTCCGCCTGCCCCCATCCCCAGCATCTAATCGCGTGCCCTCATTTGGAAACCACTGTTGCAGCTGACGTAACTTAGAATGTGAATTTGGTGGAAAACATGGTTTCTTCAGTTTTCCAGTTTAGTCCAAATGTTTTGACTACAAAAAGCAAAATACTTTATCAAATAATTAGCTCAAAATGTTAATAGTTTCCTGAATGATTATAATTGTTGCAGACTTGCGGCTCTGCCAAGTTATCCGTTTTTTGTGTACTTAGCTTGGAGCCCAATTGAAAGCATTTTGCTTTGTCAGAACAATCTCAGCCCCTGCCCACCTCATTCACTAACGTAGAATTACCATTACAGGGAGGCAGCGGTGTACTGGTATTGTTACTGGGCTGGTACTCCAGTGATCCAAGGTAATACTTTGGGGACCCAGGATCAAATCCCACCATGAATTTGAATTTGATAAAGAGCTGGAATTAAAAGTCTAACGGTGACCGTGAAACTATCATCGATTGTTATAAAACCCGTCTGGTTCACTAATGTCCCTTAGGGCAGGAAATCTGCCGTCCTACTCCAGACTCACAGCAAGGTGGTTAACTCTTAAATGCCCTCTGAACAAGGGCAATTAGGGATGGGCAATAAATGTTGGCCTACCCTGCGATGCCCATAAAAAACGAATAAAGAAGTAAAAACATTTGCACCAAAAATAGATTACTATAATTTAACTAGAAAACATTTTAATTTAGAGAATTGGTTATTAATTTTAATTTCTTGAGGTCAGAATACTTTTAATGAGGATGGCAGGAAATAGATGACTTAATTTATTTAATTTACTTTTTTATCAAAATAACAGCTGGAAGTAAGGACCAATATGTGATTTACTGTGAGGTTCAGATGACATGTGACCCAAGTGTGAAGCATGGATGTCACCTCAGAATCCTGAGACCAATCGAGCCTTGTGTTGTCTCATCTGTATTACAGTACTCCATTACTGTGCTATTAGATGATAGCTACGCAGCATTTGTTGCCCATCACTGATTGTTCTAGAACTGAGTGGTTTGCATGGCCATTTCAGAGGGCAGTTGAGAATCAACCGCATTCTATGGATCTTGGAGTCGCATGTGGCCAGCCAAGGTGGTAGATTTCCTTCCTGAAAGGGGATTAGTGAGCTAGATGGATTTTAACAATAGTTACAGAAGGAGGCCAATGAGCCCATCATGTCTGCACTGGCTCTCCAAATGAGCATTGTGATCTAGTGCCATTGCCCTGCCTTTTCCCTATACCCTTGCACATTAGATGATTATTTGAATAGAAACAATACCCTCCTGAATGCCTCGATTGAACCTGCCTCCACCACACTTCCAGGCCGTGTATTCCAAACCCAAACCACTCGCTGTGTGAAAAAGTTTTTTCTCACATCACACTTGCTTCTTTTGCAAATCACTTTAAATCTGTGTCCTCTCATTCTCAATTCTTTTACAAGTGGGAACAGTTTCTCCCTATCTACTCTGTCCAGCCCCCTCATGATTTTGAACATCTCTATCAAATCTCCTCTCACCCTTCGTCTCTCCAAGGAGAACAGTCCCAACCTATCTTTGTAACTGAAGTTTCCCATCCCTGAAACCATTCTTGTAAACCTCTTCTACACTCTCTCCAATGTGTTCACATCCTTCCTATAATATGGCACCCAGAACTGTACACAATATTCCAGCTGAGGTGTCTTATATAAATTCAGCATAACCTCCTCACTCTTGTACTCTATGCCCCTATTAATAAAGCCCAGGATACTATATGCTTTATTAACTGCTCTCTCCACCTATCCTGCCACTTTCAATGATCTATGCACATATACACCCAAGTCTTTCTGCTCCTGCACCCCCTTCAATATTTCACCCCTTATTTTATATTGTCTTCCTACCATGTTCTTCCTACCAAAATGCATCACCTCACACTTCTCCACATTGAACTTCATCTGGCACCTGCTGCCCACCCCACCAACTTGTCTATGTCCTCTTGAAGTTCCACATCATCCTCCTCACAGCTCACAACACTCTCAAGCTTCGTGTCATCCACAAACCATGAAATTGTCCCCTACACACTAAGATCTAGGTCATTAATATATATCAGGAACAGCAAGGGTCCCAACACCGACCCCTGGGGAACCCCACTACAAACCTTCTTCCATGCCGAAAAATATCCATTGACCATTACTCTCTGCTTCCTATTTTTCGATGGTCACCATTACTGAGGCTAGCTTTATATTCTAGATTTATTAATTGAATTTAAATTCCACTAGTTGCCCTGATGGGATTTGAACCTGTGTCCCCAGAACATTAAACTAGGCCCCTGGATTACTCACTCAGTGACATTACCACTATACCCCCTTACAGAGGAACTAAAGGTGTAAAGCAGAATTCTAGGAGAATGAACAGGAGGAGGAACACACATGCTGGAAACTTGGAACAGAAAACAGGAAGTGCTAGACAGATCCATCTGCATTTGAAAAGAGGGAAGCTAAGTTTGAAGCTGTAGACTTTTCATAAGACCTCATGGTCAGACCTGAAATTTGAACCCGTTTACAAATGTTGATGGGCCTGCTGTGTGTTTCCAGGATCGTCTCTGTTTATTTCTAATGGCCTCAGACTGCATTATACTATGAACTTTATATCGGTTTACTTTAAAACGATAATTGAATTTGTTTGCATCCCAGCTTCACCAACAGCCAAGATATGTCCAGGCTCCATTTAACTTGAGTGCTGGCTATCCAGGTGGTTTCTATGTGCCAGTCCCAGCCCAAATGCAAGTGGGTCCAAATGGGGCAGGCATGCCCATGCGGTACTATGCAGTGCCACAGGTCTTCTCTCCATCTTCAACCGTGGTCATGAACGGAGGGTTTGATGCAGGTGCAAGATTTGGGGCAGGAGCTACTGCTAATCTCCCAGTAAGTGTTCTGAACACCTGTAATTGTGTGCCACACTAAATTTTGTAACCATACCAAATGTGCTATATATGATTGTTAAAGTTTGAATTGAATGTATATCAGGTTGTTTTAGAAATTTTCAGTTTGTGTATTGTCATGCTGAAGCAACTGCAGTAAAGAGGCAATTGTAAGCTTGCAGGGAACATAAAAACTGACTGTAAAAGTTTCTATAGGTATGTGAAGAGAAAAAGATTGGTGAAGACAAATGTAGGTCCCTTACAGTCAGAAACAGGGGAATTTATAATGGGGAACAAAGAAATTGCTGGCCAACTAAGTATATACTTTGGTTCTGTCTTCACAAAAGAGGACACTAATAACATACCAGAAATGTTGGGGAACACAGGGTTTAGTGAGAGGGAGGAACTGAAAGAAATCAGTATTAGTAGGGAAATGGTTTTGGGGAAATTGATGGGATCGAAGGCCGATAAGTCCCCAGGGCCTGATAATCTACATCCCAGAGTACTTAAGGAAGTGGCCCGAGAAATAGTGGATGCATTGGTGGTCATCTTCCGAGATTCTATAGACTCTGGAACAGTTCCTACAGATTAGAGGGTAGCTAATGTAACCCCACTATTTAAAAAGGGAGGCAGAGAGAAAACAGGGAATTATAGACCAGTCAGACGGACGTCAGTAGTGGGGAAAATTCTAGATTCCTTTATAAAAGATTTAATAGCTGAGCACGTGGAAAACAGTGGCAGAATTGAACAGAGTCAGCATGGATTTATGAAAGGGAAATCATGCTTGACAAATCTACTGGAATTTTTCGAGGATGTAACTAGTAGAGTTGATGAGGGGGAGCCAGTGGATGTGGTTTATTTGGACTTTCAGAAGGCTTTCAACAAAGTCCCACATAAGAGATTGGCGTGTAAAATTAAAGCGCATGGGATTGGGGGTAGTGTATTGAGATGGATAGAAAACTGGTTGGCAGACAGGAAACAAAGAGTAGGAATAAACGGGTCTTTTTCCAAATGGCAGGCAGTGACTAGTGGGGTACCGCAGGGATCGGTGCTGGAACCCCAGCTATTCACAATATATATTAATGATTTACATGAGGGAATTAAATGTAATATCTCCAAATTTGCAGGTGACACAAAGCTGGGTGGGAGGGTGAGCTGTGAGGAGGATGCAGAGATGCATCAGTGTGATTTGGACAAGCTGAGTGAGTGGGCAAATACATGGCAGATGCAGTATAATGTGGATAAATGTGAGGTTATCCACTTTGGTAGCAAAAACAGGAAGGCAGGTTATTATCTGAATGGTTATAAGTTGAGAGGAGAATGTGCAACGAGACCTGGGTGTCCTTGTACACCAGTCGCTGAAGGTAAGCATGCAGGTGCAGCAGGCGGTAAAGAAGGCAAATGGTATGTTGGCCTTCATAGCCAGAGGATTCGAGTACAGGAACAGGGATGTCTTGCTGCAATTATACAGGGCCTTGGTGAGACCACACCTGGAATATTGTGTGCAGTTTTGGTCTCCTTATCTGAGGAAGGATGTTCTTGCTATAGAGGGAGTGCAGCGAAGGTTTACCAGACTGATTCCTGGGATGGCGGGACTGACATATGAGGAGAGATTGAGTTGATTAGGATTATATTCGCTGGAGTTCAGAAGAATGTAGGGTGATCTCATAGAAACCTATAAAATTCTAATAGGACTAGACAGGGTAGATGCAGGAAGGATGTTCCCGATGGTGGGGGAGTCCGGAACCAGGAGTCACAGTCTGAGGATATGGAGTAGACCATTTAGGACTGAGGTGAGGAGAAATTTCTTCACCCAGAGAGTGGTGAGCTTGTGGAATTCGCTACCACAGAAAGTAGTTGAGGCCAAAACATTGTATGTTTTCAAGAAGGAGTTAGATATAGCTCTTGGGGCGAAAGGGATGAAAGGGTATGGGGAGAAAGCGGGAGCAGGCTGTTGAGTTGGATGATCAGCCATGATCATAATGAATGTCGGAGCAGGCTCGAAGGGCTGAATGGCCTACTCCTGCTCCTAGTTTCTATATGTTTCTGTGTAATCTGAAGTAGTTTTAATATTGTAATTCGAAACTACAATACTAAACTGCAAATGTACACTTCAATTCTACTTGCCCATTCTCTTTGTTCTATTTTCATTTTTAAAAGAATCATTTTAATATCATTTCCTGCCTTAAACACACAACAAAAAGATTAAATAGACCGTCATGCCCGTGAATACTGAGCTGATCGGTTTTATGGAGCTCCACCCTCTTCAATTGCTGGTAATGACAACTCAAAAAAACTAACATGGGGGAAAAAGGTGGCCAAATTCAGAACAAGCTCTAAGAAATTCTCCCCTCATTTCCTAAGGTGACTAGTCCGGTTCCAGGAATGATGTATCATGCAAAATAATTGCTGGCTCCCCCTTGCTACCCCATATGCTCCTTTAGTCAGAGAGCTATAGTGAACCGGAAACAGCCACCTCCATGAACAGTTGCAAACCCCACTTTACCTCTGCCTTTCAGATCGCCCTGTACATTAAATATTTTTTCAGCTCCCTCTTAAAATTTTATAACATCTTCCATTTCTGTTGTCTACTTGTGTAGGTTATTCCATATGTATCATCCTCACTCTGTGTTCACCTTTTTATTGGCCTAGAGCTTATCTTCATACTGATCATTCTGGGATTGAGTATATTCAAAGAACAAAGAAATGTACAGCACAGGAACAGGCCCTTCGGCCCTCCAAGCCTGCGCTGATCATATTGCCCGTCAACTGAAACATTTTGCACTTGCGGGGTCCGTATCCCTCTATTCCCATCCTATTCATGTATTTGTCAAGCTGTCTCTTAAACACCACTATCGTACCGGCTTCCACCACCTCCTCTGGCAGCTAATTCCAGCCACTCACTACTCTCTGTGTAAAAAACCTGCCCCGCACATCTCCTCTAAAGTTTTCTCCTCTCACCTTAAATCTATGTCCCCTCGTAATTGACTCTTCCACCCTGGGAAAAAGCTTCTGACTATCTACTCTGTCCATGCCACTCATAATTTTGTAAACTTCTATCTAGTCACCCCTCAATCTCCATCGCTCTAGTGAGAACAATCCGAGTTTCTCCAACCTCTCCTCATAGCTAATAACCTCCAGACCAGGCAGCATCCTGGTAAACCTCCTCTGCACCCTCTCCAACGCCTCCATATCCTTCTGGTAATGTGGCGACCAGAATTGCACACAATTTTCCAAGTGTGGCCTAACCAAGGTTCTACACAGCTGCAGCATGACTTCCCAGCTTTTATACTCAATACCCCTGCCAATGAAGGCAAGCATGCCATATGCATTCCTGACTACCTTATCCACCTGCATTGCCACTTTCAGTGACCTGTGGACCTCTACACCCAGATCCCTCTGCCCGTCGATGCACTTAAGGGTTCTGCCATTTACTGTATAATTCCTACCAGTATTAGACCTTCCAAAATGCATTCCCTCGTATTTGTCCGGATTAAACTCCATCTGCCATTTCTCTGCCCAAGTCTCCAACCAATCTATATCCCGTTGTATCCTTTGACAATCCTCTTCACTATCTGCAACTCCTCCAACCTTAGTGTTGTCTGCAAACTTACTAATTAGCTCAGTTACATTTTCCTCCAAATCATTTGCGTATACTACAAACAGCAAAGGTCCCAGCACTGATCCCTGCAGAACACCACTAGTCACAGCTCTCCATTCAGAAAAGCACCCTTCCACTGCTATCCTCTGTCTTCTATAACCAAACCAATTCTATATCCATCTTGCCAGCTCACCTCTGATCCCGTGCGACTTTACCTTCTGCACCGGTCTGCCATGAGGGTCCTTGTCAAAGGCCTTACTGAAATCCATGCATATAACATCCACTGCCCTTCCATCATCGATCATCTTTGTCACTTCCTCGAAAAACTCGATCAAGTTAGTGAGACACGACCTCCCCTTCACAAAACCATGCTGCCTCTCACTAATACGCCCATTTGCTTCCAAATGGTAGTAAATCCTGTCACGAAGAATCTTCTCCAATAATTTCTCTACCACTGACGCAAGGCTCACCGGCCTGTAATTCTGTAATTTCCTGGATTATCCCTGTTACCCTTCTTAAACAATGGAACAACATTGGCCATTATCCAGTCCTCTGGGACCTCACCCGTAGCCAGTGAGGATACAAAGATTTCTGTCAAGGTCCCAGCAATCTCCTCCCTTGCCTCCCTCAGTACTCTGGGGTAGATCCCATCTGGCCCTGGGGACTTATCCACCCTAATATTCTTCAAGACGTCTAACACCTCCTCTTTTTTGATCTCAACATGATCCAGGCTATCTACACACTCTTCCCTAGACAAATCGACCGCTAAGTCCTTCTCTTTGGTGAATACTGATGAGAAGTACTCATTTAGTATCTCTCCCATTTCTTCTGGCTCCACACACACATTCCCACCTCCATCCCTGAGTGGGCCTACCCTTTCCCTGGCTGCCCTCTTGCTTTTTACATATGTATAAAAGGCCTTGGGATTTTCCTTAATCCTGGTTGCCAGTGACTTTTCATGACCCCTTTTAGCCCTCCTGATTCTTTGCTTAAGTGTCTTCCTACTTTCTTTATATTCTCCATGGGCTTCATCTGTTCCCAGCCTTCTAGCCCTTATGAATGCTTCCCTTTTCTTCCCTATTTGTTCCCTTGAAGATCATAAATATCTTTAATTTCACTCCAACCACTTTATTCCAATATAAAACTCCCTAGTAGCGCCCTCATTGCTTAAATGCCCAATTCTTTTGATTTAGTTATTTTTTCAGCCATGATCTCCCCTTTCATGACAGTTCTGGGCACCATATGTAGTATTCGAACTAGAGATGGGCCAGTGCTTTGTATAAACCGTCATATCCTGGGGTCCTCGAGCTATACCTTCTAAGACTACGTTTGTCTTTTTTGTGATTGCTGCACACTGTGCTTAAAAGACAGATTCCCTCCCTGTAGTATTCCCACCGTTTCTTTTCTTTCCTCATGTTTTTACTGTATCAAAAAGCAGAATCGATTGCTGACATGAGTAAACTATTTGTAAACTGCAGAACAGACTAGACATTGTGGTCTTGTAGGATCAGTTTTCCTCCCAATGTATTAATAAGCCCTCTTACCTTGAAGGCCAAATCATGGGACAGCAGACTAAGTGCACTGTGCTCATGTTTACATAGGCCTCAGTATAGACTGGGTGTAAACTAATCCTGCCAACTGCGGAAGTCCTGGTATCATGATAATAGAGCATGTGCTGAGCCAGCCATGTGCCCCTGCATACTGCCAAACTTGATGACCTGACCAATGGTGCTGATATATGGAGTGCGCAAGGCCCACACAAAAAAAATCAATTCCCCAAGTTTGGGTTTACTTCGTTTATAGTTACTGAAACCAAATCAACCAAAAGCCATTGTTATATTATTCTTTTGGTCAGTGAATTCCTTAACATACGAACAAGGACAGGAGTAGGCCATTCAGCCCCTCGAGCGTGTTCCGCCATTTAATAAGATCATGGCTGATCTGGTAGTGACCTCAAATCTGCATCCCACCCGCCCCAATAACCTATCACCGCCTTGCTTACCAAGAATCTATCCACCTCTGCCTTAAAAATATTCAACGACTACTTCCACCACCTTTTCAGGAAGAGAGTTTCAGAGACTCAGGACCCTCTGAGTGAAAATAATTGTTACATCGGCGTGAACCTTATAGACTTGAGGCAGATTGGTAGTGAGGAAGACCTACTTTTAACTGGATTTGTACAATTTCCTGCCAACCTTGGGCTAATAAAGTAGCATTACCCACAAACTCATTTATCTCTTAAATGACTCACACAATATCATGATGGTTTACTCTGAGCAAAGACACTGACCAAGTGGAATGGAAGACAGGCTGTACTTTATAAAGCTAAACATAGATGAGTGGCTGAGTTGACCTGCTGTCGCAAGACTAGAGTCTTTCTTTCAGCCCATCACTTCCCCACCCAGATGATTTAGTTCCTACTTGTCAATTAAAACAATTTCAATATTCTGAAGAGGAGGAATTTGGAGAGAGCAGAAGCTAAGCTGAAACATGAATGTATGCTGGTTAAGCTGAAAGATGTGCTTGGGTCTTAAAAACACTTATTTTTCTCTTTTCTCTTCTGATTTAGCCTCCTCCACCTGGTTGCCCTCCGAATGCAGCTCAAATCGCAGCATTGCAGGGCAGTAATGTTGTCATAACTCAGAGAAAGAGTGACTGGCTTTGCGGTGGCTCAGATGGTGGTTTCACAATCTGGTAATCAGATGCAAGCTTGAACGAGAACTCTTATGGAAGGAACCATTAACCTTGCAGTTCATTTAGACAAATAATAGATTTATCTTGGTAACTAAGCCTCTTAGCATCTTTTAAAGCCCTTTGCTTCGAGCACTGAGTTTAAAATTGTAGCAGTAGGGGGAAATGCTCATAAAACAAAATTAAGTGAATTTAAAAAGAAATTTTAAATGTTTTGGTTTGTGCCTTTTTAAGTTTCATCAGGATTAAGAGAATAAAAATTAAACAATCAGAAAGTGACATATGTTGATTAAGAGGATTAGTAATTAACATTCCAAATAACAAATAGATATTTGGTAGTATGCAACTTGAGCATTGCTAGAAAAAGGACATCCTATTGAAGCTTTTTGTCTTGCATTAATCAAGACAGCTATGCAAGATAAGCCAACAGTAAAGGGGACAACAATTTATACTGCATGAGAAGAGAGTGCTGATTGGTTGCCTTGCAATGGACAATGCAGCAGAGAACAGTTAACTGTTAACTGCCAAGCTTTTGTTTCAAATTCAAAGCAGGCAGGTCAACTCTGGTCAAGGTATTACCAATCAGAGTCCACTTGCCAACCAATCAGCACACTCTTCTCATGCAGTATAAATTGTTGTTTCCCTTTACTGTTGGTTTATCTTGCGTAGCTGTCCTGGTGAGTGCAAGACAAAAAGCTTTGATGGGATGTCTCTTTTTTCAGCAGTAACCAAATAACACTTCAGGATCACAGGCTGTTTGCTGTGTCTCTGGCTCTTTTAAGTTCTGACTTGGCCTTTGAAGCACAGAAGTGTGTGTATGTATGCCACACAACCTCAACACCAGTGATTTTTAAGTATATTGCTGTTTAGTATGAGAAATATACAAAGCCTAAAGATGTTTTTCATTTTCATTGAAAATGCAATTTTGGTGGATACTAATGCAGTCCTCAAAGGGTTAATTGTGCCAACTCTGTGAAAGGAAGGTTTGAGCATTTTTTTCACTTGTTGCTATGTGCACCTCTTGAACTGTCTTTTTGCGCAAATATCTGTTTTCCTCTTGAAACGAGAGACATTTGTTCCTTTTTTGCTGTGGTTGTGTTCTGATGATCACTTTATGCTCTTTTGCTGCCTGATCTGTTCTGAGCACTACAGCTAATTTTAAAAATATATACATTTCTAGACCACTGATTTGTTCATGGCCATGGCACAGTCTATGTATGTGGCTACAAACTGAATTCCTAAAATGGATCAGTTCCAGACTGAAGGTTGCAGAATGAAAGTAATCCTTTGCTTATCTCTTGATTCTGCCTGGAAATTTTAATGTGTGCTTCTAACCTAAGGAGAACAGTGTTGGCCAATTATTTCCAAGCTTCTGGAGTGAATTGCTGTTTTGTATTTGCTATCACAGAGTCAAAATGAAAATTCCGTTTAATTCTGAAGGTGCAGTGGCCAACTTGTAAATGGGAAAAGATGACCTTGGCAAAAGGACCATAAGATCTATAATGGAGTCATCATTGTCTTGGGTAATATTACAATGCACCTTGCATTGATGCTTCATATGTCCTGGATAAGTACGGTTAGATTTTTTTTTTGCCAACATTGTTGCCCACCAAGTTTCACCCCGGTTCACAAAAGGCTGATTGTATCCAACTTCAGCCTGGTCATTTTGTACTGTTAGTTGGAAATGCCAAGTTTCCTATGTTACAGAACTGTAATTCTGGAGGATCAGACCATTGGTACCCACAATGTAAGTTGTATTAGATAAATTTATTAAAAAAATGCACAACTTTAACAAAGCATGGTCTCTTGGTATTTAATATCCTGACATTCGGTTAACCTGGCCATTAATTTAGGTAGAAATTTAATGCTATTTATTGACAGTCAGTGCACATCATTACTGTAATTGGCTTCTTGTATCATTAGTTCAAAGTTTTTTAAGGCTTCTTTCGTGGTCTGCTTTATATAGTTCTTCCACTTTTAAGTTTTCTGTCATAGCTAATCTACTTAACATTTTTTAAAAATTCTGATTTGACTCTTCTCACCAATTTGACTCTGTGAATAAAAACCGAGGGGGAACCTTGTATAAATGCGCACTCCCAACAATGGACACTTAGGCACGCTGTTTAGGGCTCTCAATAATAAAATATACAAGAGGCTCTCTGGAACCACTGACGCACAAATTGTGAGCTACAGCTTTGAATGCACCAAATCTTTTTTTACAAACCTTTTGAAGCACTGACATACGGGTAATTGTGAGAAGGCAGCAGGTGAAAAAAATGGCTTTTGCGGAATGGGGTGCTGTCTACCCAGCAGTCATAGTGGCAAATAAACCACACTCTCCCTTTGGGATTAAATGCTTGCATGGCTCTGTCCCAGGTATGGACTGGTTTCTCTTCTGCTATGGATGCTTTCTAAAGAGCTTTTCACAGTGACTCCATTGGGCAACATCGCATCTCACGCCACCAGTATGCAGCCAATCCCCAGCACTTCCAACATTAGCAGCTGCAGCACAAGGAGGAGGGGCCTCGCGGACAGGACTCTGCAGGGCATTAATCACCCCTCCCCTCAATTTGGCTGGGGTCTTCCTGGAACTTTGGCCACCTCGCTTTGTTCAGGCCGCCAGTTCAACAGATCTCAGGATCAGGACATCCCTCCCTCAATGGAAAAGGACCCCAGCATGGCAATGAACTAAGAAAACCCAACAAGCAGGAAATTAACGTTGGCAGGGCTGCAGAATCTGGAGCGGATCATGGATGAGGAAAAGGATGGAACACTGCAGGAGATACAGCTAGTCCCGGAATATTTGGCTCTGTGGTTAAGTTGCTCGGCCATTTCTTTCACAAAACTCTCTGCCACTTGTGCAGAGCTTCACGCACTGACCTCACTAGCCTGTCGAATAAAGCAAAGTACATGCTAACAGTAAGAGGGGCTGTCCTTTCCTGTCTCATTACTGCTTCCATACACTCACTGACTGTTGGCAGCTCCTCTCCTCCTGACCCTGCTATTGTCATCGTTCCTTCAGCTCCTGATGACGGATCTGCTTCTTTGAGGAGCTTAGGCTTTAAGGAGTAAAAGCAGATGTGACTGTCCTGGGTGTCTCTTCTGTGTTGCACTATAGAATGACGGACAGGTCTGAGAGTCACAGCTGTCTATCAGTCTTCCTGCAGATTCTCCGATCAATCAGAAAACAACAACGTCACTCTGATGCTTGAATGACCCATTGTATTTTTCACCCTTCAATGTTCTCAATCCATTCGAAGACTGGCCTTTGGAGACCTGCGCCAACATTTCTTCCCCTGTTTGATTTATTCCAAAACCTCCTTCAGGAAAGTGTGTGCTTACATATGGAGATTGATGAGGTCAGGATGTGGAACTGTGAGATTAAATTATCAAGCAACATCAAACAATAAAATATTTTACAGGCACATCAATAAAAAATGAAGGCTGTGATGGGAATAGGATCACTAAGGGATAGGCAGGATAATATGACAGGTAATGATAGAGAGATGGCAGAAATATAAAATAATTATTTTGCTTCAGTGTTTGCCAGGGAGATAGAATAGGTTGATGTGACATTGAGTGATGAGAAGAGTAATGTTGTGAATACATTTCAAACATCAAAAGGGCATGTACTGAATTGGGGGGAAGGTGGTGGTATTGTCACTGGACCCAAGGTAATGCTCTGGGGACTCGGGTTCAAATCCCACCACAACAGATAGTGAAATTTGAATCAAATATCTGATGATGACCATGAAACCATTGCCGATTGTTGTAAAAACCCATCTGGTTCACTAATGTCCTTTAAGGAAGGAAATCTGCTGTCCTTACCTGGCCTGGTCTACATGTGACTCCAGACCCACAGCAATGTAGTTGGCTCTTAACTGCCCTCTGAACAAGGGTAATTAGGGCTGGGCAATAAATGCTGATCTAGCCTGCGATGCCCACATGCCATGAACGAATAAAAAAAAAATAAACTAAACAAACTCAAAAGGAAAAATTCCCTGATCCAGATGGATCCAAGTGTTTTAAAATAGCACAGGCCTCACTACTCATATTTAATAATTAATTAGAAAAGGGGGCAGTGCCAGAGGGCTGGCAGATAGCTAATGTAATTCCTATATTTAAGAAGGGAGACAGAACATGACCTGGGAATTATAGAGTTATTAACATCAGTGGTAGGAAAAAGAATGGAATCCCAACTAAAGGAGAGCATAGAAATGAGAAGTATAATAATGATTAGTTAGCAGAGATTTCAAACAAGAAAATGTTGTTTGACCAACCTTGTTAAAATTTTTGTGGAGGTAACAGAGTAGACAATGGTGATGCAGTAGATGTAATTTATCTGGATTTTCAAAAGGATGATAATGTACACTATAATAGGCAAATTGATAAGGTCAGAGAATGTGGAGTCGGGACAAGTGGAGAATGGATTGCTAGTTGGCTTCAAGACAGAAGGGGTAGATTATTGAGAGAGGTAGAAATGGGAAGTGGTGTTCCATAAGGATCAGCGGCAGGTTCATTACTGTTCACAACTTACATTAATGATTTGAACTTTGGAATCAAAAACACAATCTCTAAATTTGCAGATGACACCAAACTGGGTGGGAGTGTAGTCAATGCTGAGGAGGACTGCAAAAAATTACAGGAGGACATTAAACTCAAAGAATGGGCAAAATGATGTTTAACACAGGTCACTTATGACTTGGAAGGTACGAGTCTGGGTGGGGTAGAGGAACAAAGGGATCTCAGAGTACAAATACACCAATCACTAAAAATTATGACAGGTAAACAAGGCCATTAAAAAAGAAGCCAAACACTAGGTTTTATTTTTAGAGAGAGAGAATTCAAAAGTAGGGAAATTATGCTAAACCTTAGAGCAGTGCTCCCTGAACTTTTCCCACTGTGACCCCATTTTGAGGCTTGAAAATTGCTGTGACTCCAGAGTGTGAGCAAGGTCAGGGGTTAAAACTGATGAGGGTGGGAGCGGGTAACTGCAGATGTAGAAAGATAGTTGTAAGAGCAGGTTGTGGGGGTGGGGGGGGTAGTGGTGAGAGCATTGTGCCGGGGGGAGAGTCAGGAAGGGAGGGAGCGGAGGGAGCAGTGGGGGGAGCTGAGAGAGGAGTTGGGGGAGAGGTGTATGGGAGAGAACTGTGGAGGGTGGCGAGAGGGAGAGTTGTGACTGCAGGAGCATGGAAAGAGTTGTGAGAGTGGGGGACTGTTTAAATTGCTGAGTTTTTAAAACAAATTCATCTACCTTTTCACTGCCTTTTTTGGAGCAGGATTCAGGCCTCTAAGATTGGTCTGTTAAGTCATGCTCAATATTGGAAGAAAAACTTGAGGATTTAAAGGGGCCTCGTAGCTGTTAGCATTCAGTCCGAGCTCCAGGGCAGCCATTGCTGGAGCTCGCAACCCCAAAATCTCAGCTTGTGACCCAACTGGGCGTGACAACTCAGTTTGGGAAGCCCTGCCTTTGAATATTGAAGCTGCATGCAATTCTGGTTGCCATATTATAAAAAAGATATAGCAGCACTGGAGAAGGTGCAGAGAAGATTGACAAGGAATATGTAGGTTTACAGATCAGGAAAGGATTGACAGGCTGGACCTTCTCTCTTGAGAACAGAAGACTGCGGGGTTACTGAATAGAGGTCTTTAAAATTCTGAAAGGTTTTGATAGAGTGGATACAGAGAATGTTTCCTCTTGTGGGGAAGAGCAGAACTAGAGGTCATCAATATAAGATAGTCACCAAGAAATCCAATAGGGAATTCAGAGGAAGCTTCGTCACCCAGAGAGTGGGGAGAATGTGGAACTCACTACCACAGGGAGTGGCTGAAGTGAATGGTGTAGATGTATTTAAGGGGAAACAGGACAAACAGTTGAGGGAGAAGGGAATAGAGGGTTACAATGATAGATTTAGATGAAAAAATGATGGGAGGCGGCTCAAGTGGAGCATAAACACTTGGCATGGACCGAAGGCCTGTTTCTGTGCCATATATGTAGGATCAGGCTTAGCTGTGAATGAAGGCCTCCACATGGAATAGCTGCTAAAACTAACCCGTGCAGATAGGGGGGGATTTTCCAGTTCTGCCAGTGGCGGCTGTAATAGTGGACAGGTCCGGAAAACATGGAGGAAGGTGAAAAGTCGATTTTCAGCTGGTGGAAAAACAGGATGCAGCTATCCACTCCTGACACTGATGGGTGCTCGGGTGTCCTGCCACACCAGGGTGGGAATGGTGTTTGCATGGATTCAAACATCACGAGTACTCATTATGCAGTGAGCTTGTCAGAATCACAGCCCCATTGCTAGACAGAGGGTCATACCAGGATCTAATGAGACCAGCATCATTCCCCATCAGCTTTAAATGATGTGCACCTGGTGAATCGCATTTCACTTGGGAGTTGGAGGTATACACAGACGGGGGAAGCATTCTATGCGCTGTGCCCGCGGCTGCTCCCACTCCATGCCAGGCTGCACAGGCAACATCAGCAGGTGCTCGAGGGAGGGGCACACAGCCACAGCTCAACGTTCATTACCAGTGAAAAGCAGGAGAGCAGTGAGTAGCGGCTGGGAAGGGCAAAGACCTGATTGGTGGGAGGTAAGAATGGAGAAGGGTGCAAACAGTCACGTGACTGGGGGGAATGGGGAAGGGTGCACACAGACACATGACTGGGGGAATATTGGGGAAGGGTGCACACAGACACATGACTGGGGGAATATTGGGGAAGGGTGCACACAGACACATGACTGGGGGAATGTTGGGTAAGGGTGCACACAGACACATGACAGGGGGAATATTGGGGAAGGGTACACACAGACACATGACTGGGGGGAATGGGGAAGGGTGCACACAGACACATGACTGGGGGAATATTGGGTAAGAGTGCACACAGACACATGACGGGGGAATATTGGGGAAGGGCGCAAACAGACACATGACTGGGGGGAATGGGGAAGGGTGCATACAGACAAATGACTGGGGGAAATATTGGGGAAGGGTGCACACAGACACATGAATGTGCGGGACTGGGAAGGGTGTACACAGTCACATGACTGGGGGAATGTTGGGTAAGGGTGCACACAGACACATGACAGGGGGAATATTGGGGAAGGGTACACACAGACACATGACTGGGGGGAATGGGGAAGGGTGCACACAGACACATGACTGGGGGAATATTGGGTAAGAGTGCACACAGACACATGACAGGGGGAATATTGGGGAAGGGCGCAAACAGACACATGACTGGGGGGAATGGGGAAGGGTGCATACAGACAAATGACTGGGGGAATATTGGGGAAGGGTGCACACAGACACATGAATGTGCGGGACTGGGGAAGGGTGTACACAGTCACATGACTGGGGGAATATTGGGGAAGGGTGCACACTGACACATGACTGGGGGAATATTGGGAAAGGGTGCACACAGATACATGACTGGGGGAATATTGTGAAAGGGTGCACACAGACATATGACTGAGGGAAGATTGGGAAAGGGAGCACCCAGACACATGACTGGGGGAATATTAGGGAAGGATGCACACATACACATGACGGGGGGAAGATTGGGGAAGGGTGCACACAGGCACATGACTGGGGGAATATTGGGGAAGGGTGCACACAGACACATGACTGGGGGAATATTGTGAAAGGGTGCACACAGACACATGAACGGGGTGAAGACTGAGGAAGGGTGCACAGAGACACATGACCAGGGGGAAGATTGGGGAAGGGTGCACAAAAACACATGACTGGGGGAATATTGGGGAAGGGTGCACACAAACACATGACTGAGGGAAGATTGGGAAAGGGAGCACCCAGACACATGACTTGGGGGAATATTGGGGAAGGATGCACACATACACATGACAGGGGAAGATTGGGGAAGGGTACTCACAGACACGTGACTTGAGCAAGAATGGGGGAAGGCTGCACAGAGACACAGAACTGGGGAAAGACTGGGGAAGGGTGAACACAGACACATGACTGTGGGAATGTTGGGGAAGTGTGCACACAGGTACATGACGGGGGAATATTGGGGAAGGGTGCACACAGACACATGAATGTGTGGGACTGGGGAAGGGTGCACACAGCCACATGACAGGGGGAATATTGGGAAAGGGTGCACACAGACAGATGAATGTGTGGGACTGGGGATGGGTGTACACAGCCACATGACAGGGGGAATATTGGGAAAGGGTGCACACAGACACATGACAGGGGGAATATTGGGAAAGGGTGCACACAGACACATGACTGGGTTAATATTGGGGAACTGTGCACACAGACACATGACTGGGGGAATATTGGGGAAGGGTGCACACAGACAGAGAGTTGGGGGAAGACTAGGAAGGGGTGCACATAGACACGTGACTGGTGGAATATTGGGGAAGGGTGCACAGTGACACATGAATGGGGGACTGATGGGGAAGGGTGCAAACAGACACATGACTGGGGGAATATTGGGTAAGCGTGCACAAAGACACACATCTGGGGGAATGTTGGGGATGGGTGCAGACAGACACATGACAAGAGGATTATTGGGGAAGGGTGCAAACAGTCACATATCTAGGGGCGAATGGGGAAGGGTGCGCATGGACACATGACTGGGGGAAGATTGGGAAAGAGAGCACCCAGACACATGACTTGGGGAAATATTGGGGAAGGGTGCACACAGACACATGACAGGGGAAGATTGGGGAAGGGAGCACACAGACACGTGACTTGGGCAAGAATGGGGGAAGGCTGCAGAGAGACACAGAACTGGGGAAAGACTGGGGAAGGGTGAACACAGACACATGACTGTGGGAATATTGGGGAAGGTTGCACACAGACACATGACTGGGGGAATATTTGGGAAGGGTGCACACAGACACATGACGGGGGAATATTGGGGAATGGTACACACAGACACATGACTGGGGGGATATTGGGGAAGGTGCACACAGACACATGACTGGGTTAATATTGGGGAAGGGCGCACACAGACACATGACTGGGGGAACATTGGGGAAGGGTGCAAACAGACACATGACTGGGTTAATATTGGGGAAGGGCGCACACAGACACATGACTGGGGGAATATTGGGGAAGGGTGCACACAGACACATGACTGGGAGAATATTGGGGAAGGGTGCACACAGACACATGACTGGGGGAATATTGGGGAAGGGTGCTCAAAATATGGTAGGGGGAATATTGGGAAAGGTGCACACAGACACATGACTGGGGGAATATTGGGAAAGGGTGCACACAGACACATGACTGGGGGAATATTGGGAAAGGTGCACACAGACACATGACTGGGGGAATATTGGGAAAGGGTGCAAACAGACACATGACTGGGTTAATATTGGGGAAGGGCGCACACAGACACATGACTGGGGGAATATTGGGGAAGGGTGCACACAGACACATGACTGGGAGAATATTGGGGAAGGGTGCACACAGACACATGACTGGGGGAATATTGGGTAAGAGTGCACACAGACACATGACAGGGGGAATATTGGGGAAGGGCGCAAACAGACACATGACTGGGGGGAATGGGGAAGGGTGCATACAGACAAATGACTGGGGGAATATTGGGGAAGGGTGCACACAGACACATGAATGTGCGGGACTGGGGAAGGGTGTACACAGTCACATGACTGGGGGAATATTGGGGAAGGGTGCACACTGACACATGACTGGGGGAATATTGGGAAAGGGTGCACACAGATACATGACTGGGGGAATATTGTGAAAGGGTGCACACAGACATATGACTGAGGGAAGATTGGGAAAGGGAGCACCCAGACACATGACTGGGGGAATATTAGGGAAGGATGCACACATACACATGACGGGGGGAAGATTGGGGAAGGGTGCACACAGGCACATGACTGGGGGAATATTGGGGAAGGGTGCACACAGACACATGACTGGGGGAATATTGTGAAAGGGTGCACACAGACACATGAACGGGGTGAAGACTGAGGAAGGGTGCACAGAGACACATGACCAGGGGGAAGATTGGGGAAGGGTGCACAAAAACACATGACTGGGGGAATATTGGGGAAGGGTGCACACAAACACATGACTGAGGGAAGATTGGGAAAGGGAGCACCCAGACACATGACTTGGGGGAATATTGGGGAAGGATGCACACATACACATGACAGGGGAAGATTGGGGAAGGGTACTCACAGACACGTGACTTGAGCAAGAATGGGGGAAGGCTGCACAGAGACACAGAACTGGGGAAAGACTGGGGAAGGGTGAACACAGACACATGACTGTGGGAATGTTGGGGAAGTGTGCACACAGGTACATGACGGGGGAATATTGGGGAAGGGTGCACACAGACACATGAATGTGTGGGACTGGGGAAGGGTGCACACAGCCACATGACAGGGGGAATATTGGGAAAGGGTGCACACAGACAGATGAATGTGTGGGACTGGGGATGGGTGTACACAGCCACATGACAGGGGGAATATTGGGAAAGGGTGCACACAGACACATGACAGGGGGAATATTGGGAAAGGGTGCACACAGACACATGACTGGGTTAATATTGGGGAACTGTGCACACAGACACATGACTGGGGGAATATTGGGGAAGGGTGCACACAGACAGAGAGTTGGGGGAAGACTAGGAAGGGGTGCACATAGACACGTGACTGGTGGAATATTGGGGAAGGGTGCACAGTGACACATGAATGGGGGACTGATGGGGAAGGGTGCAAACAGACACATGACTGGGGGAATATTGGGTAAGCGTGCACAAAGACACACATCTGGGGGAATGTTGGGGATGGGTGCAGACAGACACATGACAAGAGGATTATTGGGGAAGGGTGCAAACAGTCACATATCTAGGGGCGAATGGGGAAGGGTGCGCATGGACACATGACTGGGGGAAGATTGGGAAAGAGAGCACCCAGACACATGACTTGGGGAAATATTGGGGAAGGGTGCACACAGACACATGACAGGGGAAGATTGGGGAAGGGAGCACACAGACACGTGACTTGGGCAAGAATGGGGGAAGGCTGCAGAGAGACACAGAACTGGGGAAAGACTGGGGAAGGGTGAACACAGACACATGACTGTGGGAATATTGGGGAAGGTTGCACACAGACACATGACTGGGGGAATATTTGGGAAGGGTGCACACAGACACATGACGGGGGAATATTGGGGAATGGTACACACAGACACATGACTGGGGGGATATTGGGGAAGGTGCACACAGACACATGACTGGGTTAATATTGGGGAAGGGCGCACACAGACACATGACTGGGGGAACATTGGGGAAGGGTGCAAACAGACACATGACTGGGTTAATATTGGGGAAGGGCGCACACAGACACATGACTGGGGGAATATTGGGGAAGGGTGCACACAGACACATGACTGGGAGAATATTGGGGAAGGGTGCACACAGACACATGACTGGGGGAATATTGGGGAAGGGTGCTCAAAATATGGTAGGGGGAATATTGGGAAAGGTGCACACAGACACATGACTGGGGGAATATTGGGAAAGGGTGCACACAGACACATGACTGGGGGAATATTGGGAAAGGTGCACACAGACACATGACTGGGGGAATATTGGGAAAGGGTGCAAACAGACACATGACTGGGTTAATATTGGGGAAGGGCGCACACAGACACATGACTGGGGGAATATTGGGGAAGGGTGCACACAGACACATGACTGGGAGAATATTGGGGAAGGGTGCACACAGACACATGACTGGGGGAATATTGGGGAAGGGTGCACACAGACACATGACTGGGAGAATATTGGGAAAGGGTGCACACAGACACATGACTGGGGGAATATTGGGGAAGGGTGCTCAAAACATGGTAGGGGGAATATTGGGAAAGGTGCACACAGACACATGACTGGGGGAATATTGGGAAAGGGTGCACACAGACACATGACTGAGGGAATATTGGGAAAGGTGCACACAGACACATGACTGGGGGAATATTGGGAAAGGGTGCAAACAGACACATGATGGGGGAATATTGGGATAGGGTGCACACAGACACATGACTGGTGGAATAGAGGTGAAGGGTGCACACAGACACATGAATGTGCGAGACTGGGGAAGGGTGCACACAGACACATGACTGGGGGAATAGAGGTGAAGGGTGCAAACAGACACATGAATGTGCGAGACTGGGAAAGGGTGCACACAGACACATGACTGGGGGAATAGAGGTGAAGGGTGCACACAGACACATGAATGTGCGAGACTGGGGAAGGGTGCACACAGACACATGACTGGGGGAATATTGGGAAAGGGTGCACACAGACACATGAATGTGCCGGACTGGGGAAGGGTGCACACAGACACATGAATGTTCCAGACTGGGGAAGGATGCACACAGCCACATGATGGGGGAATATTGGGAAAGGGTGCACACAGACACATGAATGTGCCGGACTGGGGAAGGGTGCACACAGCCACATGACTGGGAGAATATTGGGGAAGGGTGCACACAGACACATGACTGGGGGAATATTGGGGAAGGGTGCACACAGACACATGACTGGGGGAATATTGGGGAAGGGTGCACACAGACACATAACTTGGGGAATATTGGGGAAGGGTGCAAACAGACACATGACTGGGGGAATATTGGGTAAGCGTGCACAAAGACACACATCTGGGGGAATGTTGGGGATGGGTGCAGACAGACACATGACAAGAGGATTATTGGGTAAGGGTGCAAACAGTCACATATCTAGGGGCGAATGGGGAAGGGTGCGCATGGATACATGACTGGGGGAGGATTGGGAAAGAGAGCACCCAGACACATGACTTGGGGAAATATTGGGGAAGGGTGCACACAGACACATGACAGGGGAAGATTGGGGAAGGGTGCACACAGACACGTGACTTGGGCAAGAATGGGGGAAGGCTGCACAGAGACACAGAACTGGGGAAAGACTGGGGAAGGGTGAACACAGACACATGACTGTGGGAATATTGGGGAAGGTTGCACACAGACACATGACTGGGGGAATATTTGGGAAGGGTGCACACAGACACATGACGGGGGAATATTGGGGAATGGTACACACAGACACATGACTGGGGGGATATTGGGGAAGGTGCACACAGACACATGACTGGGTTAATATTGGGGAAGGGCGCACACAGACACATGACTGGGGGAACATTGGGGAAGGGTGCAAACAGACACATGACTGGGTTAATATTGGGGAAGGGCGCACACAGACACATGACTGGGGGAATATTGGGGAAGGGTGCACACAGACACATGACTGGGAGAATATTGGGGAAGGGTGCACACAGACACATGACTTGGGGAATATTGGGGAAGGGTGCACACAGACACATGACTGGGAGAATATTGGGGAAGGGTGCACACAGACACATGACTTGGGGAATATTGGGGAAGGGTGCTCAAAACATGGTAGGGGGAATATTGGGAAAGGTGCACACAGACACATGACTGGGGGAATATTGGGAAAGGGTGCACACAGACACAAGACTGGGGGAATATTGGGAAAGGTGCACACAGACGCATGACTGGGGGAATATTGGGAAAGGGTGCAAACAGACACATGACTGGGTTAATATTTGGGAAGGGCGCACACAGACACATGACTGGGGGAATATTGGGGAAGGGTGCACACAGACACATGACTGGGAGAATATTGGGGAAGGGTGCACACAGACACATGACTGGGGGAACATTGGTGAAGGGTGCACACAGACACATGACTGGGGGAATATTGGGAAAGGGTACACACAGACATATGGCTGTGGGAATATATTTGGGAAGGGTGCACACAGACACATGACAGGGGGAATATTGGGGAAGGGTGCACACAGACACAGATCTGTGGGAATGTTGGGGAAGGGTGCACAAAACATGGTAGGGGGAATATTGGGGATGGGTGCACACAGACACATGACAGTGGGGAGAAGGGGTAGGGTGCCCACAGAAACATGACTGGGGGAATATTGAGGAAGGGTGCACACAGACACATGACTGGGTGGATATTGGGGAAGGGTGCACACAGACATATGACTGGGGGGATATTGAGGAAGGGTGCACACAGACACATGACTGGGTGGATATTGGGGAAGGGTGCACACAGACATATGACTGTGGGAATATTGGGGAAGGGTGCACACAGACACATGACTGGGGGAATATTGGGGAAGGGCGCACACAGACAGATGACTGGGGGAATATTGGGGAAGGGTGCACACAGTCACGTGACTTGGGGAAGAATGTGGAAGGGTACACACAGACACAAGGATGGGGGAATATATTGTGGAAGGCTGCACACAAACATGACTGGGGGAATAATGGGGAAGGGTGCACACAGACAGAGAGTTGGGGGAAGACTAGGAAGGGGTGCACACAGACACGTGACTGGGGGAATATTGGGGAAGGGTGCACACAGACACATGACTGGGGGAATATTGGGGAAGGGTGCACACAGACACATGACTGGGGGAATAATGGGGGAAGTGCACACACAGACACATGACTGGGTGAAAATTGGGGAAGGGTGCACACAGACACATGACTGGAGGAATATTGGGGAAGGGTGCACACAGACACATGACTGGGGGAATAATGGGGGAAGTGCACACACAGACACATGATTGGGTGAAAATTGGGGAAGGGTGCACACAGACACAGAACTGTGGGAATGTTGGGGAAGGGTGCACACAGACACATGACTGGGGGAATATTGGGAAAGGGTACACACAGACACATGACTGGGGGAATATTGGGAAAGGGTACACACAGACATATGGCTGTGGGAATATATTTGGGAAGGGTGCACACAGACACATGACAGGGGGAATATTGGGGAAGGGTGCACACAGACACAGAACTGTGGGAATGTTGGGGAAGGGTGCACAAAACATGGTAGGGGGAATATTGGGGATGGGTGCACACAGACACATGACAGTGGGGAGAAGGGGTAGGGTGCCCACAGAAACATGACTGGGGGAATATTGAGGAAGGGTGCACACAGACACATGACTGGGTGGATATTGGGGAAGGGTGCACACAGACATATGACTGGGGGGATATTGAGGAAGGGTGCACACAGACACATGACTGGGTGGATATTGGGGAAGGGTGCACACAGACATATGACTGTGGGAATATTGGGGAAGGGTGCACACAGACACATGACTGGGGGAATATTGGGGAAGGGCGCACACAGACACATGACTGGGGGAATATTGGGGAAGGGTGCACACAGTCACGTGACTTGGGGAAGAATGTGGAAGGGTACACACAGACACAAGGATGGGGGAATATATTGTGGAAGGCTGCACACAAACATGACTGGGGGAATAATGGGGAAGGGTGCACACAGACAGAGAGTTGGGGGAAGACTAGGAAGGGGTGCACACAGACACGTGACTGGGGGAATATTGGGGAAGGGTGCACACAGACACATGACTGGGGGAATATTGGGGAAGGGTGCACACAGACACATGACTGGGGGAATATTGGGGAAGGGTGCACACAGACACATGACTGGGGGAATATTGGGGAAGGCTGCACACAGACAAGTGACTGGGGGGATATTGGGGAAGAGTGCACACACTCATGACTGGGGGAATATTTGTGAAGGATGCACAAAGACACATGACTTGGGTGAATATTGTGGAAGGGTGCACACAGACACGTGACTGGGGGAATATTGGGGAAGGGTGCACACAGACACATGACTGGGGGAATATTGGGGAAGGGTGCACACAGCCACATGACTGGGGGAATATTGGGGAAGGGTGCACACAGACACATGACTGGGGGAATATTGGGGAAGGGTGCACACAGACACATGACTGGGGGAATATTGGGGAAGGGTACACACAGACATATGGCTGTGGGAATATATTTGGGAAGGGTGCACATCGAAACATGACTGGGGGAATAATGGGGGAAATGCACACAAACACATGACTGGGGGAATATTGGGGAAGGGCGCACATAGACACGTGACTGGGGGAATATTGGGAATGGGTGCACACAATCACATGACTGGGGGGATACTGCGGAAGGGTGCACACAGACACATGACTGGGGGAATATTGGGGAAGGGTGCACACAGACACATGACTGGGTGAATATTGGGGAAGGGTGCACACAGACACAGTACTGAGAATATTGGGGAAGGGTGCACACAGACACATGACTGGGAGAATATTGGGGAAGGGTGCACACAGACACATGACTGGGGGAATATTGGGGAAGGGTGCACACAGACACATGACTGGGAGAATATTGGGGAAGGGTGCACACAGACACATGACTGGGGGAATATTGGGGAAGTGTGCTCAAAACATAGTAGGGGGAATATTGGGAAAGGTGCACACAGACACATGACTGGGGGAATATTGGGAAAGGGTGCACACAGACACATGACTGGGGGAATATTGGGAAAGGTGCACACAGACACATGACTGGGGGAATATTGGGAAAGGGTGCAAACAGACACATGACTGGGGGAATAGAGGTGAAGGGTGCACACAGACACATGAATGTGCGAGACTGGGGAAGGGTGCACACAGACACATGACTGGGGGAATAGAGGTGAAGGGTGCACACAGACAGATGAATGTGCGAGACTGGGAAAGGGTGCACACAGACACATGACTGGGGGAATAGGAGTTAAGGGTGCACACAGACACATGAATGTGCGAGACTGGGGAAGGGTGTACACAGCCACATGACAGAGGGAATATTGGGAAAGGGTGCACACAGACACATGAATGTGCCGGACTGGGGAAGGGTGCACACAGACACATGAATGCTCCGGACTGGGGAAGGGTGCACACAGCCACATGATGGGGGAATATTGGGAAAGGGTGCACACAGCCACATGACAGAGGGAATATTGGGGAAGGGTACACACAGACACATGAATGTGCGGGACTGGGGATGGGTGTACACAGCCACATGACTGGGAGAATATTGGGGAAGGGTGCACACAGACACATGACTGGGGGAATATTGGGGAAGGGTGCACACAGACACATGACTGGGGGAATATTGGGGAAGGGTGCACACAGACACATGACTGGGGGAATGTTGGGTAAGGGTGCACACAGACACATGACAGGGGGAATATTGGGGAAGGGTACACACAGACACATGACTGGGGGGAATGGGGAAGGGTGCACACAGACACATGACTGGGGGAATATTGGGTAAGAGTGCACACAGACACATGACAGGGGGAATATTGGGGAAGGGCGCAAACAGACACATGACTGGGGGGAATGGGGAAGGGTGCATACAGACAAATGACTGGGGGAATATTGGGGAAGGGTGCACACAGACACATGAATGTGCGGGACTGGGGAAGGGTGTACACAGTCACATGACTGGGGGAATGTTGGGTAAGGGTGCACACAGACACATGACAGGGGGAATATTGGGGAAGGGTACACACAGACACATGACAGGGGGGAATGGGGAAGGGTGCACACAGACACATGACTGGGGGAATATTGGGTAAGAGTGCACACAGACACATGACAGGGGGAATATTGGGGAAGGGCGCAAACAGACACATGACTGGGGGGAATGGGGAAGGGTGCATACAGACAAATGACTGGGGGAATATTGGGGAAGGGTGCACACAGACACATGAATGTGCGGGACTGGGGAAGGGTGTACACAGTCACATGACTGGGGGAATATTGGGGAAGGGTGCACACTGACACATGACTGGGGGAATATTGGGAAAGGGTGCACACAGATACATGACTGGGGGAATATTGTGAAAGGGTGCACACAGACATATGACTGAGGGAAGATTGGGAAAGGGAGCACCCAGACACATGACTGGGGGAATATTAGGGAAGGATGCACACATACACATGACGGGGGGAAGATTGGGGAAGGGTGCACACAGGCACATGACTGGGGGAATATTGGGGAAGGGTGCACACAGACACATGACTGGGGGAATATTGTGAAAGGGTGCACACAGACACATGAACGGGGTGAAGACTGAGGAAGGGTGCACAGAGACACATGACCAGGGGGAAGATTGGGGAAGGGTGCACAAAAACACATGACTGGGGGAATATTGGGGAAGGGTGCACACAAACACATGACTGAGGGAAGATTGGGAAAGGGAGCACCCAGACACATGACTTGGGGGAATATTGGGGAAGGATGCACACATACACATGACAGGGGAAGATTGGGGAAGGGTACTCACAGACACGTGACTTGAGCAAGAATGGGGGAAGGCTGCACAGAGACACAGAACTGGGGAAAGACTGGGGAAGGGTGAACACAGACACATGACTGTGGGAATGTTGGGGAAGTGTGCACACAGGTACATGACGGGGGAATATTGGGGAAGGGTGCACACAGACACATGAATGTGTGGGACTGGGGAAGGGTGCACACAGCCACATGACAGGGGGAATATTGGGAAAGGGTGCACACAGACAGATGAATGTGTGGGACTGGGGATGGGTGTACACAGCCACATGACAGGGGGAATATTGGGAAAGGGTGCACACAGACACATGACTGGGTTAATATTGGGGAACTGTGCACACAGACACATGACTGGGGGAATATTGGGGAAGGGTGCACACAGACAGAGAGTTGGGGGAAGACTAGGAAGGGGTGCACATAGACACGTGACTGGTGGAATATTGGGGAAGGGTGCACAGTGACACATGAATGGGGGACTGATGGGGAAGGGTGCAAACAGACACATGACTGGGGGAATATTGGGTAAGCGTGCACAAAGACACACATCTGGGGGAATGTTGGGGATGGGTGCAGACAGACACATGACAAGAGGATTATTGGGGAAGGGTGCAAACAGTCACATATCTAGGGGCGAATGGGGAAGGGTGCGCATGGACACATGACTGGGGGAAGATTGGGAAAGAGAGCACCCAGACACATGACTTGGGGAAATATTGGGGAAGGGTGCACACAGACACATGACAGGGGAAGATTGGGGAAGGGAGCACACAGACACGTGACTTGGGCAAGAATGGGGGAAGGCTGCAGAGAGACACAGAACTGGGGAAAGACTGGGGAAGGGTGAACACAGACACATGACTGTGGGAATATTGGGGAAGGTTGCACACAGACACATGACTGGGGGAATATTTGGGAAGGGTGCACACAGACACATGACGGGGGAATATTGGGGAATGGTACACACAGACACATGACTGGGGGGATATTGGGGAAGGTGCACACAGACACATGACTGGGTTAATATTGGGGAAGGGCGCACACAGACACATGACTGGGGGAACATTGGGGAAGGGTGCAAACAGACACATGACTGGGTTAATATTGGGGAAGGGCGCACACAGACACATGACTGGGGGAATATTGGGGAAGGGTGCACACAGACACATGACTGGGAGAATATTGGGGAAGGGTGCACACAGACACATGACTGGGGGAATATTGGGGAAGGGTGCTCAAAATATGGTAGGGGGAATATTGGGAAAGGTGCACACAGACACATGACTGGGGGAATATTGGGAAAGGGTGCACACAGACACATGACTGGGGGAATATTGGGAAAGGTGCACACAGACACATGACTGGGGGAATATTGGGAAAGGGTGCAAACAGACACATGACTGGGTTAATATTGGGGAAGGGCGCACACAGACACATGACTGGGGGAATATTGGGGAAGGGTGCACACAGACACATGACTGGGAGAATATTGGGGAAGGGTGCACACAGACACATGACTGGGGGAATATTGGGTAAGAGTGCACACAGACACATGACAGGGGGAATATTGGGGAAGGGCGCAAACAGACACATGACTGGGGGGAATGGGGAAGGGTGCATACAGACAAATGACTGGGGGAATATTGGGGAAGGGTGCACACAGACACATGAATGTGCGGGACTGGGGAAGGGTGTACACAGTCACATGACTGGGGGAATATTGGGGAAGGGTGCACACTGACACATGACTGGGGGAATATTGGGAAAGGGTGCACACAGATACATGACTGGGGGAATATTGTGAAAGGGTGCACACAGACATATGACTGAGGGAAGATTGGGAAAGGGAGCACCCAGACACATGACTGGGGGAATATTAGGGAAGGATGCACACATACACATGACGGGGGGAAGATTGGGGAAGGGTGCACACAGGCACATGACTGGGGGAATATTGGGGAAGGGTGCACACAGACACATGACTGGGGGAATATTGTGAAAGGGTGCACACAGACACATGAACGGGGTGAAGACTGAGGAAGGGTGCACAGAGACACATGACCAGGGGGAAGATTGGGGAAGGGTGCACAAAAACACATGACTGGGGGAATATTGGGGAAGGGTGCACACAAACACATGACTGAGGGAAGATTGGGAAAGGGAGCACCCAGACACATGACTTGGGGGAATATTGGGGAAGGATGCACACATACACATGACAGGGGAAGATTGGGGAAGGGTACTCACAGACACGTGACTTGAGCAAGAATGGGGGAAGGCTGCACAGAGACACAGAACTGGGGAAAGACTGGGGAAGGGTGAACACAGACACATGACTGTGGGAATGTTGGGGAAGTGTGCACACAGGTACATGACGGGGGAATATTGGGGAAGGGTGCACACAGACACATGAATGTGTGGGACTGGGGAAGGGTGCACACAGCCACATGACAGGGGGAATATTGGGAAAGGGTGCACACAGACAGATGAATGTGTGGGACTGGGGATGGGTGTACACAGCCACATGACAGGGGGAATATTGGGAAAGGGTGCACACAGACACATGACAGGGGGAATATTGGGAAAGGGTGCACACAGACACATGACTGGGTTAATATTGGGGAACTGTGCACACAGACACATGACTGGGGGAATATTGGGGAAGGGTGCACACAGACAGAGAGTTGGGGGAAGACTAGGAAGGGGTGCACATAGACACGTGACTGGTGGAATATTGGGGAAGGGTGCACAGTGACACATGAATGGGGGACTGATGGGGAAGGGTGCAAACAGACACATGACTGGGGGAATATTGGGTAAGCGTGCACAAAGACACACATCTGGGGGAATGTTGGGGATGGGTGCAGACAGACACATGACAAGAGGATTATTGGGGAAGGGTGCAAACAGTCACATATCTAGGGGCGAATGGGGAAGGGTGCGCATGGACACATGACTGGGGGAAGATTGGGAAAGAGAGCACCCAGACACATGACTTGGGGAAATATTGGGGAAGGGTGCACACAGACACATGACAGGGGAAGATTGGGGAAGGGAGCACACAGACACGTGACTTGGGCAAGAATGGGGGAAGGCTGCAGAGAGACACAGAACTGGGGAAAGACTGGGGAAGGGTGAACACAGACACATGACTGTGGGAATATTGGGGAAGGTTGCACACAGACACATGACTGGGGGAATATTTGGGAAGGGTGCACACAGACACATGACGGGGGAATATTGGGGAATGGTACACACAGACACATGACTGGGGGGATATTGGGGAAGGTGCACACAGACACATGACTGGGTTAATATTGGGGAAGGGCGCACACAGACACATGACTGGGGGAACATTGGGGAAGGGTGCAAACAGACACATGACTGGGTTAATATTGGGGAAGGGCGCACACAGACACATGACTGGGGGAATATTGGGGAAGGGTGCACACAGACACATGACTGGGAGAATATTGGGGAAGGGTGCACACAGACACATGACTGGGGGAATATTGGGGAAGGGTGCTCAAAATATGGTAGGGGGAATATTGGGAAAGGTGCACACAGACACATGACTGGGGGAATATTGGGAAAGGGTGCACACAGACACATGACTGGGGGAATATTGGGAAAGGTGCACACAGACACATGACTGGGGGAATATTGGGAAAGGGTGCAAACAGACACATGACTGGGTTAATATTGGGGAAGGGCGCACACAGACACATGACTGGGGGAATATTGGGGAAGGGTGCACACAGACACATGACTGGGAGAATATTGGGGAAGGGTGCACACAGACACATGACTGGGGGAATATTGGGGAAGGGTGCACACAGACACATGACTGGGAGAATATTGGGAAAGGGTGCACACAGACACATGACTGGGGGAATATTGGGGAAGGGTGCTCAAAACATGGTAGGGGGAATATTGGGAAAGGTGCACACAGACACATGACTGGGGGAATATTGGGAAAGGGTGCACACAGACACATGACTGAGGGAATATTGGGAAAGGTGCACACAGACACATGACTGGGGGAATATTGGGAAAGGGTGCAAACAGACACATGATGGGGGAATATTGGGATAGGGTGCACACAGACACATGACTGGTGGAATAGAGGTGAAGGGTGCACACAGACACATGAATGTGCGAGACTGGGGAAGGGTGCACACAGACACATGACTGGGGGAATAGAGGTGAAGGGTGCAAACAGACACATGAATGTGCGAGACTGGGAAAGGGTGCACACAGACACATGACTGGGGGAATAGAGGTGAAGGGTGCACACAGACACATGAATGTGCGAGACTGGGGAAGGGTGCACACAGACACATGACTGGGGGAATATTGGGAAAGGGTGCACACAGACACATGAATGTGCCGGACTGGGGAAGGGTGCACACAGACACATGAATGTTCCAGACTGGGGAAGGATGCACACAGCCACATGATGGGGGAATATTGGGAAAGGGTGCACACAGACACATGAATGTGCCGGACTGGGGAAGGGTGCACACAGCCACATGACTGGGAGAATATTGGGGAAGGGTGCACACAGACACATGACTGGGGGAATATTGGGGAAGGGTGCACACAGACACATGACTGGGGGAATATTTGGGAAGGGTGCACACAGACACATGACGGGGGAATATTGGGGAATGGTACACACAGACACATGACTGGGGGAATATTGGGGAAGGTGCACACAGACACATGACTGGGTTAATATTGGGGAAGGGCGCACACAGACACATGACTGGGGGAACATTGGGGAAGGGTGCAAACAGACACATGACTGGGTTAATATTGGGGAAGGGCGCACACAGACACATGACTGGGGGAATATTGGGGAAGGGTGCACACAGACACATGACTGGGAGAATATTGGGGAAGGGTGCACACAGACACATGACTGGGGGAATATTGGGGAAGGGTGCTCAAAATATGGTAGGGGGAATATTGGGAAAGGTGCACACAGACACATGACTGGGGGAATATTGGGAAAGGGTGCACACAGACACATGACTGGGGGAATATTGGGAAAGGTGCACACAGACACATGACTGGGGGAATATTGGGAAAGGGTGCAAACAGACACATGACTGGGTTAATATTGGGGAAGGGCGCACACAGACACATGACTGGGGGAATATTGGGGAAGGGTGCACACAGACACATGACTGGGAGAATATTGGGGAAGGGTGCACACAGACACATGACTGGGGGAATATTGGGGAAGGGTGCACACAGACACATGACTGGGAGAATATTGGGAAAGGGTGCACACAGACACATGACTGGGGGAATATTGGGGAAGGGTGCTCAAAACATGGTAGGGGGAATATTGGGAAAGGTGCACACAGACACATGACTGGGGGAATATTGGGAAAGGGTGCACACAGACACATGACTGAGGGAATATTGGGAAAGGTGCACACAGACACATGACTGGGGGAATATTGGGAAAGGGTGCAAACAGACACATGATGGGGGAATATTGGGATAGGGTGCACACAGACACATGACTGGTGGAATAGAGGTGAAGGGTGCACACAGACACATGAATGTGCGAGACTGGGGAAGGGTGCACACAGACACATGACTGGGAGAATAGAGGTGAAGGGTGCAAACAGACACATGAATGTGCGAGACTGGGAAAGGGTGCACACAGACACATGACTGGGGGAATAGAGGTGAAGGGTGCACACAGACACATGAATGTGCGAGACTGGGGAAGGGTGCACACAGACACATGACTGGGGGAATATTGGGAAAGGGTGCACACAGACACATGAATGTGCCGGACTGGGGAAGGGTGCACACAGACACATGAATGTTCCAGACTGGGGAAGGATGCACACAGCCACATGATGGGGGAATATTGGGAAAGGGTGCACACAGACACATGAATGTGCCGGACTGGGGAAGGGTGCACACAGCCACATGACTGGGAGAATATTGGGGAAGGGTGCACACAGACACATGACTGGGGGAATATTGGGGAAGGGTGCACACAGACACATGACTGGGGGAATATTGGGGAAGGGTGCACACAGACACATAACTTGGGGAATATTGGGGAAGGGTGCAAACAGACACATGACTGGGGGAATATTGGGTAAGCGTGCACAAAGACACACATCTGGGGGAATGTTGGGGATGGGTGCAGACAGACACATGACAAGAGGATTATTGGGTAAGGGTGCAAACAGTCACATATCTAGGGGCGAATGGGGAAGGGTGCGCATGGATACATGACTGGGGGAGGATTGGGAAAGAGAGCACCCAGACACATGACTTGGGGAAATATTGGGGAAGGGTGCACACAGACACATGACAGGGGAAGATTGGGGAAGGGTGCACACAGACACGTGACTTGGGCAAGAATGGGGGAAGGCTGCACAGAGACACAGAACTGGGGAAAGACTGGGGAAGGGTGAACACAGACACATGACTGTGGGAATATTGGGGAAGGTTGCACACAGACACATGACTGGGGGAATATTTGGGAAGGGTGCACACAGACACATGACGGGGGAATATTGGGGAATGGTACACACAGACACATGACTGGGGGGATATTGGGGAAGGTGCACACAGACACATGACTGGGTTAATATTGGGGAAGGGCGCACACAGACACATGACTGGGGGAACATTGGGGAAGGGTGCAAACAGACACATGACTGGGTTAATATTGGGGAAGGGCGCACACAGACACATGACTGGGGGAATATTGGGGAAGGGTGCACACAGACACATGACTGGGAGAATATTGGGGAAGGGTGCACACAGACACATGACTTGGGGAATATTGGGGAAGGGTGCACACAGACACATGACTGGGAGAATATTGGGGAAGGGTGCACACAGACACATGACTTGGGGAATATTGGGGAAGGGTGCTCAAAACATGGTAGGGGGAATATTGGGAAAGGTGCACACAGACACATGACTGGGGGAATATTGGGAAAGGGTGCACACAGACACAAGACTGGGGGAATATTGGGAAAGGTGCACACAGACGCATGACTGGGGGAATATTGGGAAAGGGTGCAAACAGACACATGACTGGGTTAATATTTGGGAAGGGCGCACACAGACACATGACTGGGGGAATATTGGGGAAGGGTGCACACAGACACATGACTGGGAGAATATTGGGGAAGGGTGCACACAGACACATGACTGGGGGAATATTGGTGAAGGGTGCACACAGACACATGACTGGGAGAATATTGGGGAAGGGTGCACACAGACACATGACTGGGAGAATATTGGGAAAGGGTGCACACAGACACATGACTGGGGGAATATTGGGAAAGGTGCACACAGACACATGACTGGGGGAATATTGGGAAAGGGTGCAAACAGACACATGATGGGGGAATATTGGGAAAGAGTGCACACAGACACATGACTGGGGGAATAGAGGTGAAGGGTGCACATAGACACATGAATGTGCGAGACTGGGGAAGGGTGCACACAGACACATGACTGGGGGAATAGAGGTGAAGGGTGCACACAGACACATGAATGTGTGAGACTGGGAAAGGGTGCACACAGACACATGACTGGGGGAATAGAGGTGAAGGGTGCACACAGACACATGAATGTGCGAGACTGGGGAAGGGTGCACACAGACACATGACTGGGGGAATATTGGGAAAGGGTGCACACAGACACATGAATGTGCCGGACTGGGGAAGGGGGCACACAGACACATGAATGTTCCGGACTGGGGAAGGGTGCACACAGCCACATGATGGGGGAATATTGGGAAAGGGTGCACACAGACACATGAATGTGCCGGACTGGGGAAGTGTGCACACAGCCACATGACTGGGAGAATATTGGGGAAGGGTGCACACAGACACATGACTGGGGGAATATTGGGGAAGGGTGCACACAGAAACATGACTGGGGGAATATTGGGGAAGGGTGCACACAGACACATAACTTGGGGAATATTGGGGAAGGGTGCAAACAGACACATGACTGGGGGAATATTGGGTAAGCGTGCACAAAGACACACATCTGGGGGAATGTTGGGGAAGGGTGCACACAGCCACATGACTGGGAGAATATTGGGGAAGGGTGCACACAGACACATGAATGTGCGGGACTGGGGATGGGTGTACACAGCCACATGACTGGGAGAATATTGGGGAAGGGTGCACACAGACACATGACTGGGGGAATATTGGGGAAGGGTGCCCACAGACACATGACTGGGGGAATATTGGGGAAGGGTGCACACAGACACATAACTTGGGGAATATTGGGGAAGGGTGCAAACAGACACATGACTGGGGGAATATTGGGTAAGCGTGCACAAAGACACACATCTGGGGGAATGTTGGGGATGGGTACAGACAGACACATGACAAGAGGATTATTGGGTAAGGGTGCAAACAGTCACATATATAGGGGCGAATGGGGGAGGGTGCGCATGGATACATGACTGGGGGAAGATTGGGAAAGAGAGCACCCAGACACATGACTTGGGGAAATATTGGGGAAGGGTGCACACAGACACATGACAGGGGAAGATTGGGGAAGGGTGCACACAGACACGTGACTTGGGCAAGAATGGGGGAAGGCTGCACAGAGACACAGAACTGGGGAAAGACTGGGGAAGGGTGAACACAGACACATGACTGTGGGAATGTTGGGGAAGGGTGCACACAGACACATGACTGGGGGAATATTTGGGAAGGGTGCACACAGACACATGACAGGAGAGTATTGGGGAAGGGTGCACACAGACACATGACTGGGGGGATATTGGGGAAGGTGCACACAGACACATGACTGGGTTAATATTGGGGAAGGGCGCACACAGACACATGACTGGGGGAACATTGTGGAAGGGTGCACACAGACACATGACTGGGAGAATATTGGGGAAGGGTGCACACAGACACATGCCTGGGGGAATATTGGGGAAGGGTGCTCAAAACATGGTAGGGGGAATATTGGGAAAGGTGCACACAGACACATGACTGGGGGAATATTGGGAAAGGGTGCACACAGACACATGACTGGGGGAATATTGGGAAAGGTGCACACAGACACATGACTGGGGGAATATTGGGAAAGGGTGCACACAGACACATGACTGGGGGAATATTGGGAAAGGTGCACACAGACACATGACTGGGGGAATATTGGGAAAGGTGCACACAGACACATGACTGGGGGAATATTGGGAAAGGGTGCAAACAGACACATGACTGGGTTAATATTGGGGAAGGGCGCACACAGACACATGACTGGGGGAATATTGGGGAAGGGTGCACACAGACACATGACTGGGGGAATATTGGGAAAGGGTGCAAACAGACACATGACTGGGTTAATATTGGGGAAGGGCGCACACAGACACATGACTGGGGGAATATTGGGGAAGGGTGCACACAGACACATGACTGGGAGAATATTGGGGAAGGGTGCACACAGACACATGACTGGGGGAATATTGGGGAAGGGTGCACACAGACACATGACTGGGAGAATATTGGGGAAGGGTGCACACAGACACATGACTGGGGGAATATTGGGGAAGGGTGCTCACAACATGGTAGGGGGAATATTGGGAAAGGTGCATACAGACACATGACTGGGGGAATATTGGGAAAGGGTGCACACAGACACATGACTGGGGGAATATTGGGAAAGGTGCACACAGACACATGACTGGGGGAATATTGGGAAAGGGTGCAAACAGACACATGATGGGGGAATATTGGGAAAGGGTGCACACAGACACATGAATGTGCGAGACTGGGGAAGGGTGCACACAGACACATGACTGGGGGAATAGAGGTGAAGGGTGCACACAGACACATGAATGTGCGAGACTGGGAAAGGGTGCACACAGACACATGACTGGGGGAATAGGAGTTAAGGGTGCACACAGACACATGAATGTGCGAGACTGGGGAAGGGTGTACACAGCCACATGACAGAGGGAATATTGGGAAAGGGTGCACACAGACACATGAATGTGCCGGACTGGGGAAGGGTGCACACAGACACATGAATGTTCCGGACTGGGGAAGGGTGCACACAGCCACATGATGGGGGAATATTGGGAAAGGGTGCACACAGCCACATGACAGAGGGAATATTGGGGAAGGGTACACACAGACACATGACTGGGAGAATATTGGGGAAGGGTGCACACAGACACATGACTGGGAGAATATTGGGAAAGGGTGCACACAGACACATGACTGGGGGAATATTGGGAAAGGTGCACACAGACACATGACTGGGGGAATATTGGGAAAGGGTGCAAACAGACACATGATGGGGGAATATTGGGAAAGAGTGCACACAGACACATGACTGGGGGAATAGAGGTGAAGGGTCCACTTAGACACATGAATGTGCGAGACTGGGGAAGGGTGCACACAGACACATGACTGGGGGAATAGAGGTGAAGGGTGCACACAGACACATGAATGTGTGAGACTGGGAAAGGGTGCACACAGACACATGACTGGGGGAATAGAGGTGAAGGGTGCACACAGACACATGAATGTGCGAGACTGGGGAAGGGTGCACACAGACACATGACTGGGGGAATATTGGGAAAGGGTGCACACAGACACATGAATGTGCCGGACTGGGGAAGGGGGCACACAGACACATGAATGTTCCGGACTGGGGAAGGGTGCACACAGCCACATGATGGGGGAATATTGGGAAAGGGTGCACACAGACACATGAATGTGCCGGACTGGGGAAGTGTGCACACAGCCACATGACTGGGAGAATATTGGGGAAGGGTGCACACAGACACATGACTGGGGGAATATTGGGGAAGGGTGCACACAGAAACATGACTGGGGGAATATTGGGGAAGGGTGCACACAGACACATAACTTGGGGAATATTGGGGAAGGGTGCAAACAGACACATGACTGGGGGAATATTGGGTAAGCGTGCACAAAGACACACATCTGGGGGAATGTTGGGGAAGGGTGCACACAGCCACATGACTGGGAGAATATTGGGGAAGGGTGCACACAGACACATGAATGTGCGGGACTGGGGATGGGTGTACACAGCCACATGACTGGGAGAATATTGGGGAAGGGTGCACACAGACACATGACTGGGGGAATATTGGGGAAGGGTGCCCACAGACACATGACTGGGGGAATATTGGGGAAGGGTGCACACAGACACATAACTTGGGGAATATTGGGGAAGGGTGCAAACAGACACATGACTGGGAGAATATTGGGTAAGCGTGCACAAAGACACACATCTGGGGGAATGTTGGGGATGGGTACAGACAGACACATGACAAGAGGATTATTGGGTAAGGGTGCAAACAGTCACATATATAGGGGCGAATGGGGGAGGGTGCGCATGGATACATGACTGGGGGAAGATTGGGAAAGAGAGCACCCAGACACATGACTTGGGGAAATATTGGGGAAGGGTGCACACAGACACATGACAGGGGAAGATTGGGGAAGGGTGCACACAGACACGTGACTTGGGCAAGAATGGGGGAAGGCTGCACAGAGACACAGAACTGGGGAAAGACTGGGGAAGGGTGAACACAGACATATGACTGTGGGAATGTTGGGGAAGGGTGCACACAGACACATGACTGGGGGAATATTTGGGAAGGGTGCACACAGACACATGACAGGAGAATATTGGGGAAGGGTGCACACAGACACATGACTGGGGGGATATTGGGGAAGGTGCACACAGACACATGACTGGGTTAATATTGGGGAAGGGCGCACACAGACACATGACTGGGGGAACATTGTGGAAGGGTGCACACAGACACATGACTGGGAGAATATTGGGGAAGGGTGCACACAGACACATGACTGGGGGAATATTGGGGAAGGGTGCTCAAAACATGGTAGGGGGAATATTGGGAAAGGTGCACACAGACACATGACTGGGGGAATATTGGGAAAGGGTGCACACAGACACATGACTGGGGGAATATTGGGAAAGGTGCACACAGACACATGACTGGGGGAATATTGGGAAAGGGTGCACACAGACACATGACTGGGGGAATATTGGGAAAGGTGCACACAGACACATGACTGGGGGAATATTGGGAAAGGTGCACACAGACACATGACTGGGGGAATATTGGGAAAGGGTGCAAACAGACACATGACTGGGTTAATATTGGGGAAGGGCGCACACAGACACATGACTGGGGGAATATTGGGGAAGGGTGCACACAGACACATGACTGGGGGAATATTGGGAAAGGGTGCAAACAGACACATGACTGGGTTAATATTGGGGAAGGGCGCACACAGACACATGACTGGGGGAATATTGGGGAAGGGTGCACACAGACACATGACTGGGAGAATATTGGGGAAGGGTGCACACAGACACATGACTGGGGGAATATTGGGGAAGGGTGCACACAGACACATGACTGGGAGAATATTGGGGAAGGGTGCACACAGACACATGACTGGGGGAATATTGGGGAAGGGTGCTCAAAACATGGTAGGGGGAATATTGGGAAAGGTGCACACAGACACATGACTGGGGGAATATTGGGAAAGGGTGCACACAGACACATGACTGGGGGAATATTGGGAAAGGTGCACACAGACACATGACTGGGGGAATATTGGGAAAGGGTGCAAACAGACACATGATGGGGGAATATTGGGAAAGGGTGCACACAGACACATGAATGTGCGAGACTGGGGAAGGGTGCACACAGACACATGACTGGGGGAATAGAGGTGAAGGGTGCACACAGACACATGAATGTGCGAGACTGGGAAAGGGTGCACACAGACACATGACTGGGGGAATAGGAGTTAAGGGTGCACACAGACACATGAATGTGCGAGACTGGGGAAGGGTGTACACAGCCACATGACAGAGGGAATATTGGGAAAGGGTGCACACAGACACATGAATGTGCCGGACTGGGGAAGGGTGCACACAGACACATGAATGTTCCGGACTGGGGAAGGGTGCACACAGCCACATGATGGGGGAATATTGGGAAAGGGTGCACACAGCCACATGACAGAGGGAATATTGGGGAAGGGTACACACAGACACATGAATGTGCGGGACTGGGGATGGGTGTACACAGCCACATGACTGGGAGAATATTGGGGAAGGGTGCACACAGACACATGACTGGGGGAATATTGGGGAAGGGTGCACACAGACACAAGACTGGGGGAATATTGGGGAAGGGTGCACACAGACACATGACTGTGAGAATATTGGGGAAGGGTACACACAGACACATGACTGGGGGAATATTGGGGAAGGGTGTACACAGCCACATGACTGGGGGATGATTGGGGAAGGGTGCACACAGACACATGTCTGGGAAAAGATTGGGGAAAGGTGCACACAGAAACATGACTGGGGGAATATTTGGGAAGGGTGCACACAGACACATGACTGTGAGAATATTGGGGAAGGGTACACACAGACACATGACTGGGGGAATATTTGGGAAGGGTGTACACAGCCACATGACTGGGGGATGATTGGGGAAGGGTGCACACAGACACATGTCTGGGAAAAGATTGGGGAAAGGTGCACACAGACACATGACTGGGGGAATATTTGGGAAGGGTGCACACAGACACATGACTGGGAGAATATTGGGGAAGGGTGCACACAGACACATAACTTGGGGAATATTGGGGAAGGGTGCACACAGACACATGACAGGGAAAGATTGGGGAAGGGTGCACACAGACACGTGACTGCGAGACAATTGGGGAAGTGTGCACACAGACACAGAACTGGGGGAATAGTGGTGAAGAGTGCACACAGACACATGAATGTGTAGGACTGGGGAAGGGTGCACACAGACACATCACGGGGGAATATTGGGAAAGGGTGCACACAGACACATCACGGGGGAATATTGGGGAAGGGTGCACACAGACACATGACAGGGGAAGATTGGGGAAGGGTGCACACAGACACATCACGGGGGAATATTGGGGAAGGGTGCACACAGACACATGACAGGGGAAGATTGGGGAAGGGTGCACACAGACACGTGACTTGGGCAAGAATGGGGGAAGGCTGCACACAGACACATGACTGTGAGAATATTGGGGAAGGGTGCACACAGACACATGACTGGGGGAATATTGGGGAAGGGTGCACACAGACACATGACTGGGGGAGATTGGGGAAGGGTGCACACAGACACATGACTGGGGAATATTGGGGAAGGGTGCACACAGACACATGACTGGGGGAATATTGTGGAAGGGTGCACACAGACACAGAACTGGGGGAATATTGGGAAAGGGTGCACACAGACACATGACAGGGGGAATATTGGGAAAGGGCGCACACAGACAAATGACTGGGGGAATATTGTGGAAGGGTGCACACAGACACAGAAATGGGGGAATATTGGGAAAGGGTGCACACAGACAAATGACTGGGGGAATATTGGGAAAGGGTGCACACAGACACATGACAGGGGGAATATTGGGCAACGGTGCACACAGACACATGACTTGGGGAATATTGGGAAAGGGTGCACACAGACACATGACTGGGGGAATATTGGGGAAGAGTGCACACAGACACATGACAGGGGGAATAGAGTTGAAGGGTACACACAGACACATGAATGTGCCGGACTGGGAAAGGGTGCACACAGACACATGACTGCGGGAATATTGGGCAAGGGTGCACACAGACACATTTTGGGGGAATATTGGGGAAGGGTGCACACAGACACATGACTGGGGGAATATTGGGGAAGGGTGCACACAGACACATGACTGTGAGAATATTGGGGAAGGGTACACACAGACACATGACTGGGGGAATATTGGGGAAGGGTGTACACAGCCACATGACTGGGGGATGATTGGGGAAGGGTGCACACAGACACATGTCTGGGAAAAGATTGGGGAAAGGTGCACACAGACACATGACTGGGGGAATATTTGGGAAGGGTGCACACAGACACATGACTGTGAGAATATTGGGGAAGGGTACACACAGACACATGACTGGGGGAATATTGGGGAAGGGTGTACACAGCCACATGACTGGGGGATGATTGGGGAAGGGTGCACACAGACACATGTCTGGGAAAAGATTGGGGAAAGGTGCACACAGACACATGACTGGGGGAATATTTGGGAAGGGTGCACACAGACACATGACTGGGAGAATATTGGGGAAGGGTGCACACAGACACATAACTTGGGGAATATTGGGGAAGGGTGCACACAGACACATGACAGGGGAAGATTGGGGAAGGGTGCACACAGACACGTGACTGCGAGACAATTGGGGAAGTGTGCACACAGACACAGAACTGGGGGAATAGTGGTGAAGAGTGCACACAGACACATGAATGTGTAGGACTGGGGAAGGGTGCACACAGACACATCACGGGGGAATATTGGGAAAGGGTGCACACAGACACATCACGGGGGAATATTGGGGAAGGGTGCACACAGACACATGACAGGGGAAGATTGGGGAAGGGTGCACACAGACACATCACGGGGGAATATTGGGGAAGGGTGCACACAGACACATGACAGGGGAAGATTGGGGAAGGGTGCACACAGACACGTGACTTGGGCAAGAATGGGGGAAGGCTGCACACAGACACATGACTGTGAGAATATTGGGGAAGGGTGCACACAGACACATGACTGGGGGAATATTGGGGAAGGGTGCACACAGACACATGACTGGGGGAGATTGGGGAAGGGTGCACACAGACACATGACTGGGGAATATTGGGGAAGGGTGCACACAGACACATGACTGGGGGAATATTGTGGAAGGGTGCACACAGACACAGAACTGGGGGAATATTGGGAAAGGGTGCACACAGACACATGACAGGGGGAATATTGGGAAAGGGCGCACACAGACAAATGACTGGGGGAATATTGTGGAAGGGTGCACATAGACACAGAACTGGGGGAATATTGGGAAAGGGTGCACACAGACACAAGACTGGGGGAATATTGGGGAAGGGTGCACACAGACACATGACTGTGAGAATATTGGGGAAGGGTACACACAGACACATGACTGGGGGAATATTGGGGAAGGGTGTACACAGCCACATGACTGGGGGATGATTGGGGAAGGGTGCACACAGACACATGTCTGGGAAAAGATTGGGGAAAGGTGCACACAGAAACATGACTGGGGGAATATTTGGGAAGGGTGCACACAGACACATGACTGTGAGAATATTGGGGAAGGGTACACACAGACACATGACTGGGGGAATATTTGGGAAGGGTGTACACAGCCACATGACTGGGGGATGATTGGGGAAGGGGTGCACACAGACACATGTCTGGGAAAAGATTGGGGAAAGGTGCACACAGACACATGACTGGGGGAATATTTGGGAAGGGTGCACACAGACACATGACTGGGAGAATATTGGGGAAGGGTGCACACAGACACATAACTTGGGGAATATTGGGGAAGGGTGCACACAGACACATGACAGGGAAAGATTGGGGAAGGGTGCACACAGACACGTGACTGCGAGACAATTGGGGAAGTGTGCACACAGACACAGAACTGGGGGAATAGTGGTGAAGAGTGCACACAGACACATGAATGTGTAGGACTGGGGAAGGGTGCACACAGACACATCACGGGGGAATATTGGGAAAGGGTGCACACAGACACATCACGGGGGAATATTGGGGAAGGGTGCACACAGACACATGACAGGGGAAGATTGGGGAAGGGTGCACACAGACACATCACGGGGGAATATTGGGGAAGGGTGCACACAGACACATGACAGGGGAAGATTGGGGAAGGGTGCACACAGACACGTGACTTGGGCAAGAATGGGGGAAGGCTGCACACAGACACATGACTGTGAGAATATTGGGGAAGGGTGCACACAGACACATGACTGGGGGAATATTGGGGAAGGGTGCACACAGACACATGACTGGGGGAGATTGGGGAAGGGTGCACACAGACACATGACTGGGGAATATTGGGGAAGGGTGCACACAGACACATGACTGGGGGAATATTGTGGAAGGGTGCACACAGACACAGAACTGGGGGAATATTGGGAAAGGGTGCACACAGACACATGACAGGGGGAATATTGGGAAAGGGCGCACACAGACAAATGACTGGGGGAATATTGTGGAAGGGTGCACACAGACACAGAAATGGGGGAATATTGGGAAAGGGTGCACACAGACAAATGACTGGGGGAATATTGGGAAAGGGTGCACACAGACACATGACAGGGGGAATATTGGGCAACGGTGCACACAGACACATGACTTGGGGAATATTGGGAAAGGGTGCACACAGACACATGACTGGGGGAATATTGGGGAAGAGTGCACACAGACACATGACAGGGGGAATAGAGTTGAAGGGTACACACAGACACATGAATGTGCCGGACTGGGAAAGGGTGCACACAGACACATGACTGCGGGAATATTGGGCAAGGGTGCACACAGACACATTTTGGGGGAATATTGGGGAAGGGTGCACACAGACACATGACTGGGGGAATATTGGGGAAGGGTGCACACAGACACATGACTGTGAGAATATTGGGGAAGGGTACACACAGACACATGACTGGGGGAATATTGGGGAAGGGTGTACACAGCCACATGACTGGGGGATGATTGGGGAAGGGTGCACACAGACACATGTCTGGGAAAAGATTGGGGAAAGGTGCACACAGACACATGACTGGGGGAATATTTGGGAAGGGTGCACACAGACACATGACTGTGAGAATATTGGGGAAGGGTACACACAGACACATGACTGGGGGAATATTGGGGAAGGGTGTACACAGCCACATGACTGGGGGATGATTGGGGAAGGGTGCACACAGACACATGTCTGGGAAAAGATTGGGGAAAGGTGCACACAGACACATGACTGGGGGAATATTTGGGAAGGGTGCACACAGACACATGACTGGGAGAATATTGGGGAAGGGTGCACACAGACACATAACTTGGGGAATATTGGGGAAGGGTGCACACAGACACATGACAGGGGAAGATTGGGGAAGGGTGCACACAGACACGTGACTGCGAGACAATTGGGGAAGTGTGCACACAGACACAGAACTGGGGGAATAGTGGTGAAGAGTGCACACAGACACATGAATGTGTAGGACTGGGGAAGGGTGCACACAGACACATCACGGGGGAATATTGGGAAAGGGTGCACACAGACACATCACGGGGGAATATTGGGGAAGGGTGCACACAGACACATGACAGGGGAAGATTGGGGAAGGGTGCACACAGACACATCACGGGGGAATATTGGGGAAGGGTGCACACAGACACATGACAGGGGAAGATTGGGGAAGGGTGCACACAGACACGTGACTTGGGCAAGAATGGGGGAAGGCTGCACACAGACACATGACTGTGAGAATATTGGGGAAGGGTGCACACAGACACATGACTGGGGGAATATTGGGGAAGGGTGCACACAGACACATGACTGGGGGAGATTGGGGAAGGGTGCACACAGACACATGACTGGGGAATATTGGGGAAGGGTGCACACAGACACATGACTGGGGGAATATTGTGGAAGGGTGCACACAGACACAGAACTGGGGGAATATTGGGAAAGGGTGCACACAGACACATGACAGGGGGAATATTGGGAAAGGGCGCACACAGACAAATGACTGGGGGAATATTGTGGAAGGGTGCACATAGACACAGAACTGGGGGAATATTGGGAAAGGGTGCACACAGACACAAGACTGGGGGAATATTGGGGAAGGGTGCACACAGACACATGACTGTGAGAATATTGGGGAAGGGTACACACAGACACATGACTGGGGGAATATTGGGGAAGGGTGTACACAGCCACATGACTGGGGGATGATTGGGGAAGGGTGCACACAGACACATGTCTGGGAAAAGATTGGGGAAAGGTGCACACAGAAACATGACTGGGGGAATATTTGGGAAGGGTGCACACAGACACATGACTGTGAGAATATTGGGGAAGGGTACACACAGACACATGACTGGGGGAATATTTGGGAAGGGTGTACACAGCCACATGACTGGGGGATGATTGGGGAAGGGTGCACACAGACACATGTCTGGGAAAAGATTGGGGAAAGGTGCACACAGACACATGACTGGGGGAATATTTGGGAAGGGTGCACACAGACACATGACTGGGAGAATATTGGGGAAGGGTGCACACAGACACATAACTTGGGGAATATTGGGGAAGGGTGCACACAGACACATGACAGGGAAAGATTGGGGAAGGGTGCACACAGACACGTGACTGCGAGACAATTGGGGAAGTGTGCACACAGACACAGAACTGGGGGAATAGTGGTGAAGAGTGCACACAGACACATGAATGTGTAGGACTGGGGAAGGGTGCACACAGACACATCACGGGGGAATATTGGGAAAGGGTGCACACAGACACATCACGGGGGAATATTGGGGAAGGGTGCACACAGACACATGACAGGGGAAGATTGGGGAAGGGTGCACACAGACACATCACGGGGGAATATTGGGGAAGGGTGCACACAGACACATGACAGGGGAAGATTGGGGAAGGGTGCACACAGACACGTGACTTGGGCAAGAATGGGGGAAGGCTGCACACAGACACATGACTGTGAGAATATTGGGGAAGGGTGCACACAGACACATGACTGGGGGAATATTGGGGAAGGGTGCACACAGACACATGACTGGGGGAGATTGGGGAAGGGTGCACACAGACACATGACTGGGGAATATTGGGGAAGGGTGCACACAGACACATGACTGGGGGAATATTGTGGAAGGGTGCACACAGACACAGAACTGGGGGAATATTGGGAAAGGGTGCACACAGACACATGACAGGGGGAATATTGGGAAAGGGCGCACACAGACAAATGACTGGGGGAATATTGTGGAAGGGTGCACACAGACACAGAAATGGGGGAATATTGGGAAAGGGTGCACACAGACAAATGACTGGGGGAATATTGGGAAAGGGTGCACACAGACACATGACAGGGGGAATATTGGGCAACGGTGCACACAGACACATGACTTGGGGAATATTGGGAAAGGGTGCACACAGACACATGACTGGGGGAATATTGGGGAAGAGTGCACACAGACACATGACAGGGGGAATAGAGTTGAAGGGTACACACAGACACATGAATGTGCCGGACTGGGAAAGGGTGCACACAGACACATGACTGCGGGAATATTGGGCAAGGGTGCACACAGACACATTTTGGGGGAATATTGGGGAAGGGTGCACACAGACACATGACTGGGGGAATATTGGGGAAGGGTGCACACAGACACATGACTGTGAGAATATTGGGGAAGGGTACACACAGACACATGACTGGGGGAATATTGGGGAAGGGTGTACACAGCCACATGACTGGGGGATGATTGGGGAAGGGTGCACACAGACACATGTCTGGGAAAAGATTGGGGAAAGGTGCACACAGACACATGACTGGGGGAATATTTGGGAAGGGTGCACACAGACACATGACTGTGAGAATATTGGGGAAGGGTACACACAGACACATGACTGGGGGAATATTGGGGAAGGGTGTACACAGCCACATGACTGGGGGATGATTGGGGAAGGGTGCACACAGACACATGTCTGGGAAAAGATTGGGGAAAGGTGCACACAGACACATGACTGGGGGAATATTTGGGAAGGGTGCACACAGACACATGACTGGGAGAATATTGGGGAAGGGTGCACACAGACACATAACTTGGGGAATATTGGGGAAGGGTGCACACAGACACATGACAGGGGAAGATTGGGGAAGGGTGCACACAGACACGTGACTGCGAGACAATTGGGGAAGTGTGCACACAGACACAGAACTGGGGGAATAGTGGTGAAGAGTGCACACAGACACATGAATGTGTAGGACTGGGGAAGGGTGCACACAGACACATCACGGGGGAATATTGGGAAAGGGTGCACACAGACACATCACGGGGGAATATTGGGGAAGGGTGCACACAGACACATGACAGGGGAAGATTGGGGAAGGGTGCACACAGACACATCACGGGGGAATATTGGGGAAGGGTGCACACAGACACATGACAGGGGAAGATTGGGGAAGGGTGCACACAGACACGTGACTTGGGCAAGAATGGGGGAAGGCTGCACACAGACACATGACTGTGAGAATATTGGGGAAGGGTGCACACAGACACATGACTGGGGGAATATTGGGGAAGGGTGCACACAGACACATGACTGGGGGAGATTGGGGAAGGGTGCACACAGACACATGACTGGGGAATATTGGGGAAGGGTGCACACAGACACATGACTGGGGGAATATTGTGGAAGGGTGCACACAGACACAGAACTGGGGGAATATTGGGAAAGGGTGCACACAGACACATGACAGGGGGAATATTGGGAAAGGGCGCACACAGACAAATGACTGGGGGAATATTGTGGAAGGGTGCACATAGACACAGAACTGGGGGAATATTGGGAAAGGGTGCACACAGACAAATGACTGGGGGAATATTGGGAAAGGGTGCACACAGACACATGACAGGGGGAATATTGGGCAAGGGTGCACACAGACACATGACTTGGGGAATATTGGGAAAGGGTGCACACAGACACATGACTGGGGGAATATTGGGGAAGAGTGCACACAGACACAAGACAGGGGGAATAGAGTTGAAGGGTACACACAGACACATGAATGTGCCGGACTGGGAAAGGGTGCACACAGACACATGACTGGGGGAATATTGGGCAAGGGTGCACACAGACACATGATGGGGGAATATTGGGGAAGGGTGCACACAGACACATGACTGGGGGAATATTGGGGAAGGGTGCACACAGACACATGACTGGGGGAATAATGGGGGAAGTGCACACCCAGACACATGACTGGGGGAATATTGGGGAAGGGTGCACACAGACACATGACTGGAGGAATATTGGGGAAGGGTGCACACAGACACATGACTGGGGGAATAATGGGGGAAGTGCACACACAGACACATGACTGGGTGAAAATTGGGGAAGGGTGCACACAGACACATGACTGGAGGAATATTGGGGAAGGGTGCACACAGACACATGACTGGGGGAATAATGGGTGAAGAGCACACACAGACACATGATTGGGTGAAAATTGGGGAAGGGTGCACACAGACACAGAACTGTGGGAATGTTGGGGAAGGGTGCACACAGACACATGACTGGGGGAATATTGGGAAAGGGTACACACAGACACATGACTGGGGGAATATTGGGAAAGGGTACACACAGACATATGGCTGTGGGTATATATTTGGGAAGGGTGCACACAGACACATGACAGGGGGAATATTGGGGAAGGGTGCACACAGACACAGAACTGTGGGAATGTTGGGGAAGGGTGCACAAAACATGGTAGGGGGAATATTGGGGATGGGTGCACACAGACACATGACAGTGGGGAGAAGGGGTAGGGTGCCCACAGAAACATGACTGGGGGAATATTGAGGAAGGGTGCACACAGACACATGACTGGGTGGATATTGGGGAAGGGTGCACACAGACATATGACTGGGGGGATATTGAGGAAGGGTGCACACAGACACATGACTGGGTGGATATTGGGGAAGGGTGCACACAGACATATGACTGTGGGAATATTGGGGAAGGGTGCACACAGACACATGACTGGGGGAATATTGGGGAAGGGCGCACACAGACAGATGACTGGGGGAATATTGGGGAAGGGTGCACACAGTCACGTGACTTGGGGAAGAATGTGGAAGGGTACACACAGACACAAGGATGGGGGAATATATTGTGGAAGGCTGCACACAAACATGACTGGGGGAATAATGGGGAAGGGTGCACACAGACAGAGAGTTGGGGGAAGACTAGGAAGGGGTGCACACAGACACGTGACTGGGGGAATATTGGGGAAGGGTGCACACAGACACATGACTGGGGGAATATTGGGGAAGGGTGCACACAGACACATGACTGGGGGAATAATGGGGGAAGTGCACACACAGACACATGACTGGGTGAAAATTGGGGAAGGGTGCACACAGACACATGACTGGAGGAATATTGGGGAAGGGTGCACACAGACACATGACTGGGGGAATAATGGGGGAAGTGCACACACAGACACATGATTGGGTGAAAATTGGGGAAGGGTGCACACAGACACAGAACTGTGGGAATGTTGGGGAAGGGTGCACACAGACACATGACTGGGGGAATATTGGGAAAGGGTACACACAGACACATGACTGGGGGAATATTGGGAAAGGGTACACACAGACATATGGCTGTGGGAATATATTTGGGAAGGGTGCACACAGACACATGACAGGGGGAATATTGGGGAAGGGTGCACACAGACACAGAACTGTGGGAATGTTGGGGAAGGGTGCACAAAACATGGTAGGGGGAATATTGGGGATGGGTGCACACAGACACATGACAGTGGGGAGAAGGGGTAGGGTGCCCACAGAAACATGACTGGGGGAATATTGAGGAAGGGTGCACACAGACACATGACTGGGTGGATATTGGGGAAGGGTGCACACAGACATATGACTGGGGGGATATTGAGGAAGGGTGCACACAGACACATGACCTGGTGAGTATAGGGGAAGCGAGCACACAGTTACATGACTTGGGGAAGATTGGAGAAGGGTGCACACAGACAGATGACAGGGGCAATATTGGGGAAGTGTGCACACAGACACCAGACTGGAGGAATATGGTGGAAGGTTGTACAGAGGCACATTACTTGGGGATAATTGGGGAAGGGTGCACACAGACAGATGACTTGGAGGTTATTGGGGAAGGGAGCACACAGGCAGATGACTTGGGGAAGATTGGGGAAGGGTGCACACTGACACATGACTGGGGGAATATTGGGGAAGGGTGCACACAGGCAGATGACTTGGGGAAGATTGGGGAAGGGTGCACACTGACACATGACTGGGGGAAGATTGGGGAAGGCTGCACACAGACACAAGAATGGGGCAATATTGTGGAAGGTTGCACATAGACAGATGACAGGGGCAATATTGGGGATTAGTGCACACAGTCACATGAATGCGGAAGACTGGGGAAGTTTGCACACAGGCACATGACTTGATGAGTATTGGGGAAGTGTGTACAGAGACACATTACTTGGGGATAATTGGGGAAGGGTGCACACAGGCACATGACTTTGAGATTATTGGGGAAGGGAGCACACAGACAAATTACTGGGGGAATAAAGGACAAAGGTGCACACAGTCACATGACTAGAGGAATATTTGTGAAGGGTGCACACAGACACATGTCTGGGAGAATATTGGGGAAGGGTGCACACAGACACATGACTGGGGGAAGATTGGGGAAGGGTGCACGCAGACACGTGACTGGGGGAAGATTGGGGAAGGGTGAACACATGTACATGACTGGGGGAAAATTGGGGAAGGGTGCACAAACTGGGGAAAGATTGGAGAAGGGTGCACACAGATACGTGACTGGGGGAAGATTGGGGAAGGGTGCACATAGACCGATGACTGCGGAAGACTGGGGAAGGTTGCACACAGACACATGACTGGAGGAATAAAGGAGGAGGGTGCGCACAGTCACATGACTAGAGGAATATTGGGGAAGGGTGCACACAGACACATGAGTTGGGGAACATTGGGGAAGGGTGCACACAGGCACATGAGATGGGGAACATTGGGGAAGGGTGCACACAGGCACATGACTGCGGGAATAAAGGAGAAGGGTGCGCACAGTTACATCACTAGAGGAATATTAGGGAAGGGTGCACACAGACACATGACTGCGGGAATAAAGGAGAAGGGTGCGCACAGTTACATCACTAGAGGAATATTAGGGAAGGGTGCACACAGACACATGACTTGGGGAAGATTGGGGGAGCGTGCACACAGACACATGACTGGGGGAATATTGGGGAAGGGTGCACACAGACACATGACTGGGGGAATATTGGGGAAGGGTGCACACTGACACATGACTGGGGGAATATTGGGGAAGGGTGCACACAGACACATGACTGGGGGAATATTGGGGAAGGGTGCACACAGGTACATGACTTGGGGAAGGGTGCACATAGACACATGACTGGGGGAATAAAGGAGGAGGGTGCGCACAGTCACATGACTAGAGGGATATTGGGGAAGGGCGCACACAGACACATGAGTTGGGGAACATTGGGGAAGGGTGCACACAGACACATGACTGGGTTAATATTGGGGAAGGGTGCACACAGACACGTGACTGGGTGAATATTGGGGAAGAGTGCACACAGACACGTGACTTGGGGAATAATGGGGAAGGGTGCACACAGACACATGACTGGGGGATGATTGGGGAAGGGTGCACACAGACACGTGACTTGGGGAATATTAGGGAAGGGTGCACACAGACACGTGACTGGGTGAATATTGGGGAAGGGTTCGCACAGACACGTGACTTGGGGAATATTGGGGAAGGGTGCACACAGACACATGACTGGGGGAAGATTGGGGAAGGGTACACACAGACACTTGACTGGGGGAAGATTGGGGAAGGGTACACACAGACCCTTGACTGGGGGAAGATTTGGGAAGGGTGCACACAGACACTTGACTGGGGAAAGATTGGGGAAGGGTGCACACAGACACATGAATGGGGGAAGATTGGGGAAGGGTGCACAGAGACACATGACTGGGGGAAGATTGGGGAAGGCTGCACACAGACACAAGAATGGGGGAATATTGTGGAAGGGTGCACACAGACACTTGACTGGGGGAAGATTGGGGAAGGCTGCACACAGACACAAGAATGGGGGAATATTGGGGAAGGGTGCACACAGACACATGACTGGGGGAAGATTGGGGAAGGCTGCACACAGACACAAGAATGGGGGAATATTGTGGAAGGTTGCATAGACAGATGACAGGGGCAATATAGGGGAATAGTGCACACAGACACATATCTGGAGGAATATTGGGGAAGGGTGCACACAGGCACATGACTGGGGGAATATTGGGGAAGGGTGCACACAGACAGATGACTGGGGGAATATTGGGGAAGGGTGCACACAGGCACATGACTGGGGGAATATTGGGAATGGGTGCACACAGACACATGACTGGGGGAATATTGGGAAAGGGTGCACACAGACACATGACTGGGAGAATATTGGGGAAGGGTGCACACAGGCACATGACTGGGGGAATATTGGGAATGGGCGCACACAGACACATGACTGTGGGAGACTGGGGAAGTTTGCACACAGACACATGACTTGGTGAGTATAGGGGAAGCGAGCACACAGATACATGACTCGGGGAAGATTGGAGAAGGGTGCACACAGACACATGACTTGGTGAGTATTGGAGAAGGGTGCACACAGACACATGACTGGGGGAAGATTGGAGAAGGGTGCACACAGACACATGACTTGGTGAGTATTGGAGAAAGGTGCACACAGACACATGACTGGGGGAAGATTGGAGAAGGGTGCACACACAGACACATGACTTGGGAAGACTGGGGAAGTGAGCACACAGACACATGACTTGGGGAAGATTGGAGAAGGGTGCACACAAGCACATGACTTGGTGAGTATTGGGGAAGTGAGCACGCAGACACACGACTTGGGGATCATTGGGGAAAGATGGACACAGACAGATGACAGGGGCAATATTGGGGAAGGGTGCACACAGACACATGGTTTGGGGACTATTGGGGAAAGGTGCACACAGACACCAGACTGGAGGAATATGGGGGAAGGTTGTACAGAGGCACATTACTTGGGGATAATTGGGGAAGGGTGCACACAGACAGATGACTGGGGGAATATTGGGGAAGGGTGCATACAGACACATGGTTTGGGGACTATTGGGGAAAGGTGCACACAGACACAGGACTGGGGGAATATTGGGGAAGGGTGCACACAGACACATGACTGGGAAAAGATTGGGGAAGGGTGCACACAGACACATGACTGGGGGAATATTGGGGAAGGGTGCACACAGACACAGGACTGGGGGAATATTGGGGAAGGGTGCACACAGACACATGAATGGGGGAATATTGGAGAAGGGCGCACACAGACACATGACTGGGGGAATATTGGGGAAAGGTGCACACAGTCACATTACTGGGGGAATATTGCAGATGGCTGCACACAGATACATGACTGGGGGGCTATTGGGAAAGGGTGCACACAGACACATGACTGGGGGATTATTGGGGAAGGGCGCACACAGACACATGACTGGGGGAATATTGGGGAAAGGTGCACACAGTCACATTACTGGGGGAATATTGCAGATGGCTGCACACAGATACATGACTGGGGGGCTATTGGGAAAGGGTGCACACAGACACATGACTGGGGGAATATTGGGGAAGGGTGCACACAGACACATGGTTTGGGGTCTATTGGGGAAAGGTGCACACAGACGCAGGACTGGGGGAATATTGGGGAAGGGTGCACACAGACACATGACTGGGGGAATATTGGAGAAGGGTGCACACAGACACATGACTGGGGGTATATTGAGGAAGGGTGCACACAGACACATGAATGGGGGAATATTGGAGAAGGGTGAACACTGACACATGAATGGGGGAATATTGGAGAAGGGCGCACACAGACACATGACTGGGGGAATATTGGGGAAAGGTGCACACAGTCACATTACTGGGGGAATATTGCAGATGGCTGCACACAGATACATGACTGGGGGGCTATTGGGAAAGGGTGCACACAGACACATGACTGGGGGAATATTGGAGAAGGGTGCACACAGACACATGAATGGGGGGCTATTGGGAAAGGGTGCACACAGACACATGACTGGGGGATTATTGGGGAAAGGTGCACACAGACACAGGACTGGGAGAATATTGGGGAAGGGTGCACACAGACACATGACTGGGAGAATATTGGGGAAAGGTGCACACAGACACAGGACTGGGAGAATATTGGGGAAGGGTGCACACAGACACATGATTGGGAGAATATTGGGGAAAGGTGCACACAGACACAGGACTGGGAGAATATTGGGGAAGGGTGCACACAGACACATGACTGGGGGAATTTTGGGTAGGGTGCACACAGACACATGACTGGGGGAATATTGGGGAAGGGTGCACACAGACACATGACTGGGGGAATGTTGGGTAGGGGTGCCCACAGTCATATACCTTGGGGAAGATTGGGGAAGGGTGCGCACAGTCACATGACTGGGGGAATATTGGGGAAGGGTGCACACAGACACATGACTGGGGGAATTTTGGGTAGGGGTGCCCACAGTCATGTACCTTGGGGAAGATTGGGGAAGGGTGCGCACAGACACATGACTGGGGGAATATTGGAGAAGAGTGCACACAGACACATGACTGGGGGAATATTGGGGAGGGTGCACACAGACACATGACTGGGGGAATATTGGGGAAGGGTGCACACAGACACATGACTGGGGGAATATTGGAGAAGGGCTCACACAGATACATGACTGGGGGAACATTGCGGAAGGGTGCACACTGTCAGCGGGTTTGGGGGGTGTGGGTGTGGGGGTGGGGGGTTGTGTTGGTGGTGAGGGTGAGGGTGGGGGTGGGGTTGGGTTGTCCGATTTGGGTGTGTGTGTGTGTGGGCATGGGTTTTCGGTGGGTGTGGCTGGGGTTGTAGGTGGGTGTGGGTGGGCATGGGGTTGTAGGTGGGTGTGGGTGGGCAAGGGGCTGTTGTTGTTTGGGGTCGGGCTGGGTGTGGATGATGTGGGGGTGGTTGTGGGGGTGGGTTTTGGAGGGTGTGGGTGTGGTTCAGTTGGTGTGTGTGGGGCTGGGTGCTGGGTGTGTGTAGGTGGGGGTGTGGGTGGGTGTAGTGGTGGGAGGGATGAGAGTTGGGGTGGGGTTTTGTGTGTGTGTGGGGGTGGGTGCTGGGTGTGTGTAGGTGGGGGTGTGGGTGGGTGTAGTGGTGGGAGGGATGAATGTTTGGGTGGGGTTTTGTGTGTGTGTGGGGCGGCTGGGTGCTGGGTGTGTGTAGGTGGGGGTGTGGGTGGGTGTAGTGGTGGGAGGGATGAGTGTTGGGGTGGGGTTTTGTGTGTGTGTGTGTGGGGGTTGGGTGCTGGGTGTGTGTAGGTGGGGGTGTGGGTGGGTGTAGTGGTGGGAGGGATGAGTGTTGGGGTGGGGTTTTGTGTGTGTGTGGGGGGGGTGGGTGCTGGGTCTGTGTAGGTGGGGGTGTGGGTGGGTGTAGTGGTGGGAGGGATGAGTGTTGGGAAGGGGTTTTGTGTGTGTGTGTGTGTGGGGCTGGGTGCTGGGTGTGTGTAGGTGGGGGTGTGGGTGCGTGTAGTGGTGGGAGGGATGAGTGTTGGGTTGGGGTTGTGTGTGTGTGTGGGGGCTGGGTGCTGGGTGTGTGTCGGTGGGGGTGTGGGTGGGTGTAGTGGTGGGAGGGATGAGTGTTGGGGTGGGGTTTTGTGTGTGTGGGGGGTGGGTGCTGGGGGTGTGTAGGTGGGGGTGTGGGTGGCTGTACTGGTGGGAGGGATGAGTGTTGGAGTGGGGTTTTGTGTGTGTGTGTGTGGGGGGTGGGTGCTGGGTGTGTGTAGGTGGGGGTGTGGGTGGGTGTAGTGGTGGGAGGGATGAGTGTTGGGGTGGGGTTTTGTGTTTGTGTGTGTGGGGGTGGGTGCTGGGTGTGTGTAGGTGGGCGTGTGGGTGAGTGTAGTGGTGGGAGCGATGAGTGTTGGGGTGGGGTTTGTGTGTGTGTGTGGGGGTGGGTGCTGGGTGTGTGTAGGTGGGGGTGTGGGTGGGAGTAATGGTGGGAGGGATGATTGTTGGGTTGGGGTTTTGTGTGTGTGTGGGGGGTGGGTTCTGCGTGAGGGTAGGTGGGGGTGTGGGTGGGTTTTTTGGTGGGAGGGATGAGTGTTGGGGTGGGGTTTTGTGTGTGTGTGTGTGGGGGCTGGGTGTGTGTAGGTGGGGGTGTTGGTGGGTGTAGTGGTGGGAGGGATGAGTGTTGGGGTGGGGTTTTGTGTGTGTGTGTGGGGGGGTGGGTGCTGGGTGTGTGTAGGTAGGGGTGTGGGTGTTTGTAGTGGTGGGAGGGAAGAGTGTTGAGGTGGGGTTTTGTGTGTGTGTGTGTGGGGCTTGGTGCTGGGTGTGTGTAGGTGGGGGTGTGGGTGGGTGAAGTGGTGGGAGGGATGAGTGTTGGGGTGGGGTTTTGTGTGTGTGTGGGGCTGGGTGCTGGGTGTGTGTAGGTGGGGGTGTGGGTGGGTGTAGTGGTGGGAGGGCTGAGTGTTGGGGTGGGGTTTTGTGTGTGTGTAAGGGGGTGGGTGCTGGGTGTGTGTAGGTGGGGGTGTGGGTGGGTGTAGTGGTGGGAGGGATGAGTGTTGCGGTGGGGTTTTGTGTGTGTCTGTGTGGGGGGGTGGGTGCAAGGTGTGTGTCGGTGGGGGTGTGGGTGGGTGTAGTGGTGGGAGGGATGAGTGTTGGGGTGGGGTTTTGTGTGTGTGTGCGGGTGGGTGCTGGGTGTGTGTCGGTGGGTGCTGGGTCTGTGTAGGTCGGGGTGTGGGTGGGTGTAGTGGTGGGAGGGATGAGTGTTGGGGTGGGGTTTTGTGTGTGTGTGTGGGTGGGTGTTGGGTGTGTGTAGGTGGGGGTGTGGGTGGGTGTAGTGGTGGGAGGGATGAGTGTCGGGGTAGGGTTTTGTGTTTGTCTGTGTGGGGGGGTGGGTGCTGGGTGTGTGTATGTGGCGGTGTGGGTGGGTGTAGTGGTGGAAGGGATGAGTGTTGGGGTGGGGTTTTGTGTGTGTGTGTGGGGGTGGGTGCTGGGTGTGTGTAGGTGAGGGTGTGGGTGGGTGTAGTGGTGGGAGTGATGAGTGTTGGGGTGGGGCTTTGTGTGTGTGTGGGTGGTGGGTGCTGGGTGTGTGTAGGTGGGGGTGTGGGTGGGTGTAGTGGTTGGAGGGATGATTGTTGGGGTGGGGTTTTGTGTGTGTGTGGGGCTGGTGCTGGGTGTGTGTAGGGGGGGTTTGGGTGGGTGTAGTGGTGGGAGGGATGAGTGTTGGGGTGGGTTTTGTGTGTGTGTGTGTGTGGGGGGGGTTGGTGCTGGGTGTGTGTAGGTGGGGGTGTGGGTTGGTGTAGTGGTGGGAGGGATGAGTGTTGGTGTGGGTTTTTTGTGTGTGTGTGTGGGGGGTGGGTGCTGGGTGTGTGTAGGTGGGGGTGTGGGTGGGTGTAGTGGTGGGAGGGATGAGTGTTGGGGTGTGGTTTTGTGTGTGTGTGTGTGGGGAGTGGGTGCTGGGTGTGTGTAGGTGGGGGTGTGGGTGGGTGTAGTGGTGGTAGGGATGAGTGTTGGGGTGGTGTTTTGTGTGTGTGTGTGTGGGGGTGGGTGCTGGGTGTGTGTAGGTGGGGTTGTGGGTGGGTGTAGTGGTGGGAGGGATGAGTGTTGGGGTGGGGTTTTGTGTGTGTGTGTGGGGGTGGGTGCTGGGTGTGTGTAGGTGGGGGTGTGGGTGGGTATAGTGGTGGGAGGGATGAGTGTTGGGGTGGGGTTTTGTGTGTGTGTGTGGGGCTGGGTGTTGGATGTGTGTAGGTGGGGGTGCGGGTGGGTGTAGTGGTGGGTGGGATGTGTGCTGGGGTGGGGTTTTGTGTGTGTGTGTGGGGCTGGGTGCTGGGTGTGTGTTGGTGGTGGTGTGGGTGGGTGTAGTGGTGGGAGGGATGAGTGTTGGGGTGGGGGTTTGTGTGTGTGTGTGTGGGGGTGGGTGCTGGTTGTGTGTAGGTGGGGGTGTGGGTGGGTGTAGTGGTGGGAGGGATGAGTGTTGAGTTGGGGTTTTGTGAGTGTGTGTGTGGGGCTGGGTGCTGGGTGTGTGTAGGTGGGGTTGTGGGTGGGTGTAGTGGTGGGAGGGATGAGTTTTGGGGTGGTGTTTTGTGTGTGGTGGCTGGGTGCTGGGTTTGTGTAGGTGGGGGTGTGGGTGGGTGTAGTGGTGGGAGGGATGAGTGTTGGGGTGGGGTTTTGTGTGTGTGTGGGGTGTGGGTGCTGGTTGTGTGTAGGTGGGGGTGTGGGTGGGTGTATTGGTGGGTGGGATGAGTGTTGGGGTGGGGTTTTGTGTGTGTGTGTGGGGGGGTGGGTGCTGGGTGTGTGTATGTGGGGGTGTGGGTGGGTGTAGTGGTGGGAGGGATGAGTGTTGGGGTGGGGTTTTGTGTGTGTGTGTCTGTGTGGGGGGGTGGGTGCTGGGAGTGTGTAGGTGGGGGTCTGGGTGGGTGTAGTGGTGGGAGGGATGAGTGTTGGGGTGGGGTTTTGTGTGTGTGTGTAGGTGGGGGTGTGGGTGTGTGTAGGAGGGGGTGTGGGTGGGTGTAGTGGTAGGAGGGATGAGTTTTGGGGTGGGGTTTTGTGTGTGTGTGTGGGTGTCGGTGCTGGGTGTGTGTAGTTGCGGGTGTGGTGGGTGTAGTGGTGGGAGGGATGAGTGTTGGGGTGGGGTTTTGTGTGTGTGTGTGTGTGGGGGTGGGAGCAGGGTGTGTGTAGGTGGGGGTGTGGGTGGGTGTAGTGGTGGGAGGGATGAGTGTTGGGGTGGGGTTTTGTGTGTGTGTGTGGGGGGCTGGGTGCTGGGTGTGTGTAGGTGGGGGTGTGGGTGGGTGTAGTGGTGGGAGGTATGAGTGTTGGGGTGGGGTTTTGTGTGTGTGTGTGGTGGTGGGTGCTGGGATTGTGTAGGTGGGGATGTGGGTGTATGTAGTGGTGGGAGGGATGAGTGTTGGGATGGGGTTTTGTGTGTGTGTGTGTGGGGTGTGGGTGCAGGGTGTGTGTAGGTGGGTGTGTGGTTGGGTGTAGTGGTGGGAGGGATGAGTGTTGGGGTGGGGTTTTGTGTGTGTGTGGCGGCTGGGTGCTGGGTGTGTGTACGTGGGGGTGTGGGTGGGTGTAGTGGTGGGAGGGATGAGTGTTGGGGTGGGGATTTGTGTGTGTGTGTGGGGGTGGGTGCTGAGTGTGTGTAGGTGGGGTTGTGGGTGGGTGTAGTGGTGGGAGGAATGAGAGTTGGGGTGGGGTTTTGTGTGTGTGTGTCGGGGTCGGTGCTGGGTTTGTGTAGGTGGGGGTGTGGGTGGGTATAGTGGAGGGAGGGATGAGTGTTGGGGTGCGGTTTTGTGTGTGTGTGTGGGGTGCTGGGTGCTGGGTGTGTGTAGGTGGGGGTGTGGGTGGGTGTAGTGGTGGGAGGGATGAGTGTTGGGGTGGGGTTTTGTGCGTGTGTGTGTGGTGGCTGAGTGCTGGGTGTGTGTAGGTGGGGGTGTGGGTGGGTGTAGTGGTGTGAGGGATGAGTTTTGTGTTGGTGTTTTGTGTGTGTTTCGGGCTGGGTGCTGGGTGTGTGTAGGTGGAGTTCTGGGTGGGTGTAGTGGTGGGAGGGATGAGTGTTGGGGTGGGGTTTTGTGTGTGTGTGTGTGGGGTGTGGGTGTTGGGTGGGTGAAGGTGGGGGTGTGGGTGGGTGTAGTGGTGGGAGGGATGATTGTTGGGGTGGGGTTTTGTGTGTGTGTGTGGGGGTGGGTGCTGGGTGTGTGTAGGTGGAGTTGTGGGTGGGTGTAGTGGTGGGAGGGATGAGTGTTGGGGTGGGGTTTTTTGTGTGTGTGTGGGGGTGGGTGCTGGGTGTGTGTAGGTGGGGGTGTGGGTGGGTATAGTGGTGGGAGGGATGAGTGTTGGGGTGGGGTTTTGTGTGTGTGTGTGGGGCTGGGTGTTGGATGTGTGTAGGTGGGGGTGCGGGTGGGTGTAGTGGTGGGTGGGATGTGTGCTGGGGTGGGGTTTTGTGTGTGTGTGTGGGGCTGGGTGCTGGGTGTGTGTTGGTGGTGGTGTGGGTGGGTGTAGTGGTGGGAGGGACGAGTGTTGGGGTGGGGTTTTGTGTGTGTGTGTGGGCTGGGTGCTGGGTGTGTGTAGGTGGGGGTGTGGGTGGGTGTTGCGGTGGGAGGGATGAGTGTTGGGGTCGGGGTTTGTGTGTGTGTGTAGGTGGGGGTGTTGGTGTGTGTAGGTGGGGGTTTGGTGGGGTTAGTGGTGGGAGGGATGAGTGTTGGGGTGGGGTTTTGTGTGTGTGTGTGAGGGTTGGTGCTGGGTGTGTGTAGGTGGGTGTGTGGGTGTGTGTAGAGGTGGGAGGGATGAGTGTTGGGGTTGGGTTTTGTGTGTGTGTGTGAGGGTTGGTGCTGGGTGTGTGTAGGTGTGGGTGTGGGTGGGTGTAGTGGTGGGAGTGATGAGTGTTGGGGTGGGTTTTTTTGTGTGTGAGTGTGTGGGGCTGGGTGCTGGGTGTGTGTAGGTGGGGGTGTGGGTGGATGTAGTGGTGGGAGGGATGAGTGTTGGGGTGGTGTTTTGTGTGTGTGTGTGTGGTGCTGGGTGCTGGGTGTGTGTAGGTGGGGGTGTGGGTGGGTGTTGTGGTGGGAGGGATGAGTGTTGGGGTGGGGTTTTGTGTGTGTGTAGGGGGTGGGTGCTGGGTTTGTGTAGGTGGGGGTGTGGGTGGGTGTAGTGGTGGGGGGGATGAGTGTTGGGGTGGGGTTTGTGTGTGTGTGTGTGGGGGCTTGGTGCTGGGTGTGTGTAGGTGGGGGTGTGGGTGGGTGTAGTGGTGGGAGGGATGAGTGTTGGGGTGTGGTTTGGTGTGTGTGTGTGTGGGGCTGGGTGCTGGGTGTGTGTAGGTGGGGGTGTGGGTGGGTGTAGTGGTGGGAGGGATCAGTGTTGGGGTGGGGTTTTGTGTGTGTGTGTGGGTGCTGGGTGCTGGGCGTGTGTAGTTGGGGGTGTGGGTGGGTGTAGTGGTGGGAGGGATGAGTGTTGGGGTGGGGTTTTGTGTGTGTGTGGGGGGTGGGTGCTGGGTGTGTGTAGGTGGGAGTGTGGTTGGGTGTATTGGTGGGAGGGATGAGTGTTGGGGTGGGGTTTTGTGTGTGTGTGTGGGGGGTGGGTGCTGGGTGTGTGTAGGTGGGGGTGTGGGTGGTTGTAGTGGTGGGAGGGATGAGTGTTGGGGTGGGGTTTTGTGTGTGTGTGTGGGGCTGGGTGCTCGGTGTGTGTATGTGGGTGTGTGGGTGGGTGTAGTGTTGGGAGGGATGAGTGTTGGGGTGGGGGTTTTGTGTGTGTGTGTGTGGGGTGGGTGCTGGCTCTGTGTAGGTGGGGGTGTAGGTGGGTGTAGTGGTGGGAGGGATGAGTGTTGGGGTGGGGTTTTGTGAGTGTGTGTGGGGGTTGGTGCTGGGTGTGTGTAGGAGGGGGTGTGGGTGGGTATAGTGGTGGGAGGGATGAGTGTTGGGGTGGGGTTTTGTGTGTGTGTGTGGGGGCTGGGTGCTTGGTGTGTGTAGGTGGGGGTGTGGGTGGCTGTAGTGGTGGGAGGGATGAGTGTTGGGGTGGAGTTTTGTGTGTGTGTAGGGGGTGGGTGCTGGGTTTGTGTAGGTGGGGGTGTGGGTGGGTGTAGTGGTGGGGGTTTGAGTGTTGGGGTGGGGTTTGTGTGTGTGTGTGTGGGGGCTTGGTGCTGGGTGTGTGTAGGTGGGGGTGTGGGTGGGTGTAGTGGTGGGAGGGATGAGTGTTGGGGTGTGGTTTGGTGTGTGTGTGTGTGGGGCTGGGTGCTGGGTGTGTGTAGGTGGGGGTGTGGGTGGGTGTAGTGGTGGGAGGGATCAGTGTTGGGGTGGGGTTTTGTGTGTGTGTGTGGGTGCTGGGTGCTGGGCGTGTGTAGTTGGGGGTGTGGGTGGGTGTAGTGGTGGGAGGGATGAGTGTTGGGGTGGGGTTTTGTGTGTGTGTGGGGGGTGGGTGCTGGGTGTGTGTAGGTGGGAGTGTGGTTGGGTGTATTGGTGGGAGGGATGAGTGTTGGGGTGGGGTTTTGTGTGTGTGTGTGGGGCTGGGTGCTCGGTGTGTGTATGTGGGTGTGTGGGTGGGTGTAGTGTTGGGAGGGATGAGTGTTGGGGTGGGGGTTTTGTGTGTGTGTGTGGGGGGTGGGTGCTGGGTCTGTGTAGGTGGGGGTGTAGGTGGGTGTAGTGGTGGGAGGGATGAGTGTTGGGGTGGGGTTTTGTGTGTGTGTGTGGGGGTTGGTGCTGGGTGTGTGTAGGAGGGGGTGTGGGTGGGTGTAGTGGTGGGAGGGATGAGTGTTGGGGTGGGGTTTTGTGTGTGTGTGTGGGGGCTGGGTGCTTGGTGTGTGTAGGTGGGGGTGTGGGTGGCTGTAGTGGTGGGAGGGATGAGTGTTGGGGTGGGGTTTTGTGTGTGTGTGTGTTTGGTGGTGAGTGCTGGGTGTGTGTAGGTGGGGGTGTGGGTGGGTGTAGTGGTAGGAGGGATGAGTGTTGGGGTGGGGTTTTGTGTGTGTGTGTGTGTGGGGGTGGGGTTTTGTGTGTGTGTGGTGGTGGGTGCTGGGTGTGTGTAGGTGGGGGTGTGGGTGGGTGTAGTGGTGGTAGGGATGAGTGTTGGGGTGGGGTTTTGTGTGTGTGTGTGCGGGCTGGGTGCTGGGTGTGTGTTGGTGGGTGTGTGGGTGGGTGTAGTGGTGGGAGGGATGAGTTTTGGGGTGGTGTTTTGTGTGTGGTGGCTGGGTGCTGGGTTTGTGTAGGTGGGGGTGTTGGTGGGTGTAGTGGTGGGAGGGATGAGTGTTGGGGTGGGGTTTTGTGTGTGTGTGGGGTGTGGGTGCTGGGTGTGTGTAGGTGGGGGTGTGGGTGGGTGTATTGGTGGGTGGGATGAGTGTTGTGGTGGGGTATTGTGTGTGTGTGTGGGGATTTGGTGCTGGGTGTGTGTATGTGGTGGTGTGGGTGGGTGTAGTGGTGGGAGGGATGAGTGTTGGGGTGGGGTTTGTGTGTGTGTGTGTGAGGGCAGGGTGCTGGGTGTGTGTAGGTGGGGGTGTGGGTGGGTGTAGTTGTGGGAGGGATGAGTGTTGGGGTGGGGTTTTGTGTGTGTGTGTAGGTGGGGGTGTGGGTGTGTGTAGGAGGGGGTGTGGGTGGGTGTAGTGGTGGGAGGGATTAGTTTTGGGGTGGGGTTTTGTGTGTGTGTGTGTGGGTGCTGGGTGCTGGGTGTGTGTAGTTGCGGGTGTGGTGGATGTAGTGGAGGGAGGGATGAGTGTTGGGTTGGGGTTTTGTGTGTGTGTGTGGGGTGGGTGCTGGGTGTGTGTAGGTGGGGGTGTGGGTGGGTGTAGTGGTGGGAGGGATGAGTGTTTGGGTGGGGTTTTCTGTGTGTGTGTTTGAGGGTGGGTGCTGGGTGTGTGTAGGTGGGGGTGTGGGTGGGTGTAGTGGTGGGAGGGATGAGTGTTGGGGTGGGGTTTTGTGTGTGTGTGTGGGGTTGGGTGCTGGGTGTGTGTAGGTGGGGGTGTGGGTGGGTGTAGTGGTGGGAGGGATGAGTTGGTGTGGTGTGGGTGGGGGGTGGGTGCTGGGTGTGTGTAGGTGGTGGTGTGGGTGGGTGTAGTGGTGGGAGGGATGAGTGTTGGGGTGGGGTTTTGTGTGTGTGTGTGGGGGGTGGGTGCTGGGTGTGTGTAGGTGGGGGTGTGGGTGGGTGTAGTGGTGGGAGGTATGAGTGTTGGGGTGGGGTTTTGTGTTTGTGTGTGGGGGTGGGTGCTGGGATTGTGTAGGTGGGGGTGTGGGTGTGTGTAGTGGTGGGAGGGATGAGTGTTGGGGTGGGGTTTGGTGTGTGTGTGTGTGGGGTGTGGGTGCAGGGTGTGTGTAGGTGGGGGTTTGGGTGGGTGTAGTGGTGGGAGGGATGAATGTTGGGGTGGGCTTTTGTGTGTGTGTGGCGGCTGGGTGCTGGGTGTGTGTAGGTGGGGGTGTGGCTGGGTGTAGTGGTGGGAGGGATGAGTGTTGGGGTGGGGTTTTGTGTGTGTGTGTGTGTGGGCCTGGGTGCTGGGTGTGTGTAGGTGTGGATGTGGGTGGGTGTAGTGGTGGGAGGGATGAGTGTTGGGGTGGGGTTTTGTGTGTGTGTGTGTGGGCTGGGTGCTGGGTGTGTGTAGGTGGGGTGTGGGTGGGTGTAGTGGTGGGAGGGATGAGTGTTGGGGGGGGGTTTTGTGTGTGTGTGTGGGGGTGGGTGCTGGGTGTGTGTAGGTGGGGGTGTGGGTGGGTGTAGTGGTGGGAGTGATGAGTTTTGGGTTGGTGTTTTGTGTGTGTTTGGGGCTGGGTGCTGGGTGTGTGTAGGTGGAGGTCTGGGTGGGTGTAGTGGTTGGAGGGATGAGTGTTGGGGTGGGGTTTTGTGTGTGTGTGTGTGTGGTGTGTGGGTGCTGGGTGTGTGTAGGTGGGGTTGTGTTTGGGTGTAGTGGTGGGAGGGATGAGTGTTGTGGTGGGGTTTTGTGTGTGTGTGTGGGGGTGGGTGCTGGGTGGGTATAGTGGTGGGAGGGATGACTGTTGGGGTGGGGATTTGTGTGTGTGTGTGGGGCTGGGTGCTGGGTGTGTGTAGGTGGGGGTGTGGGTGGGTGTAGTGGTGGGTGGGATGTGTGTTGGGGTGGGGTTTTGTGTGTGTGTGTGGGGCTGGGTGCTGGGTGTGTGTAGGTGGTGGTGTGGGTGGGTGTAGTGGTGGGAGGGATGAGTGTTGGGGTGGGGTTTTGTGTGTGTGTGGGGGGGGTGGGTGCTGGGTCTGTGTAGGTGGGGGTGTGGATGGGTGTAGTGGTGGGAGGGATGAGTGTTGGGAAGGGGTTTTGTGTGTGTGTGTGTGTGTGGGGCTGGGTGCTGGGTGTGTGTAGGTGGGGGTGTGGGTGCGTGTAGTGGTGGGAGGGATGAGTGTTGGGTTGGGGTTGTGTGTGTGTGTGGGGGCTGGGTGCTGGGTGTGTGTCGGTGGGGGTGTGGGTGGGTGTAGTGGTGGGAGGGATGAGTGTTGGGGTGGGGTTTTGTGTGTGTGTGGGGGGTGGGTGCTGGGGGTGTGTAGGTGGGGGTGTGGGTGGCTGTACTGGTGGGAGGGATGAGTGTTGGGGTGGGGTTTTGTGTGTGTGTGTGTGGGGGGTGGGTGCTGGGTGTGTGTAGGTGGGGGTGTGGGTGGGTGTAGTGGTGGGAGGGATGTGTGTCGTGGTGGGGTTTTGTGTGTGTGTGTGTGGGGGTGGGTGCTGGGTGTGTGTAGGTGGGCGTGTGGGTGAGTGTAGTGGTGGGAGCGATGAGTCTTGGGGTGGGGTTTGTGTGTGTGTGTGGGGGTGGGTGCTGGGTGTGTGTAGGTGGGGGTGTGGGTGGGAGTAATGGTGGGAGGGATGATTGTTGGGTTGGGGTTTTGTGTGTGTGTGGGGGGTGGGTTCTGCGTGAGGGTAGGTGGGGGTGTGGGTGGGTTTTTTGGTGGGAGGGATGAGTGTTGGGGTGGGGTTTTGTGTGTGTGTGTGTGGGGGCTGGGTGTGTGTAGGTGGGGGTGTGGGTGGGTGTAGTGGTGGGAGGGATGAGTGTTGGGGTGCGGTTTTGTGTGTGTGTGTGGGGGGGTGGGTGCTGGGTGTGTGTATGTGGGGGTGTGGGTGTTTGTAGTGGTGGGAGGGAAGAGTGTTGGGGTGGGGTTTTGTGTGTGTGTGTGTGGGGCTTGGTGCTGGGTGTGTGTAGGTGGGGGTGTGGGTGGGTGAAGTGGTGGGAGGAATGAGTGTTGGGGTGGGGTTTTGTGTGTGTGTGGGGCTGGGTGCTGGGTGTGTGTAGGTGGGGGTGTGGGTGGGTGTAGTGGTGGGAGGGCTGAGTGTTGTGGTGGGGCTTTGTGTGTGTGTGGGGGGTGGGTGCTGGGTGTGTGTAGGTGGGGGTTTAGGTGGGTGTAGTGGTGGGAGGGATGAGTGTTGGGGTGGGGTTTTGTGTGTGTGTGTGGGGGTGGGTGCTGGGTGTGTGTAGGTGGGGGTGTGGGTGGGTGTAGTGGTGGGAGGGATGAGTGTTGCGGTGGGGTTTTGTGTGTGTCTGTGTGGGGGGGTGGGTGCAAGGTGTGTGTCGGTGGGGGTGTGGGTGGGTGTAGTGGTGGGAGGGATGAGTGTTGGGGTGGTTTTGTGTGTGTGTGGTGGTGGGTGCTGGGTGTGTGTAGGTGGGGGCGTGGGTGAGTGTAGTGGTGGGAGCGATGAGTGTTGGGGTGGGGTTTGTGTGTGTGTGTGGGGGTGGGTGCTGGGTGTGTGTAGGTGGGGGTGTGGGTGGGAGTAATGGTGGGAGGGATGATTGTTGGGTTGGGGTTTTGTGTGTGTGTGGGGGGTGGGTTCTGCGTGAGGGTAGGTGGGGGTGTGGGTGGGTTTTTTTGGTGGGAGGGATGAGTGTTGGGGTGGGGTTTTGTGTGTGTGTGTGTGGGGGCTGGGTGTGTGTAGGTGGGGGTGTGGGTGGGTGTAGTGGTGGGAGGGATGAGTGTTGGGGTGCGGTTTTGTGTGTGTGTGTGGGGGGGTGGGTGCTGGGTGTGTGTAGGTGGGGGTGTGGGTTTTTGTAGTGGTGGGAGGGAAGAGTGTTGGGGTGGGGTTTTGTGTGTGTGTGTGTGGGGCTTGGTGCTGGGTGTGTGTAGGTGGGGGTGTGGGTGGGTGAAGTGGTGGGAGGGATGAGTGTTGGGGTGGGGTTTTGTGTGTGTGTGGGGCTGGGTGCTGGGTGTGTGTAGGTGGGGTGTGGGTGGGTGTAGTGGTGGGAGGGCTGAGTGTTGGGGTGGGGCTTTGTGTGTGTGTGGGGGGTGGGTGCTGGGTGTGTGTAGGTGGGGGTGTAGGTGGGTGTAGTGGTGGGAGGGATGAGGGTTGGGGTGGGGTTTTGTGTGTGTGTAAGGGGGTGGGTGCTGGGTGTGTGTAGGTGGGGGTGTGGGTGGGTGTAGTGGTGGGAGGGATGAGTGTTGCGGTGGGGTTTTGTGTGTGTCTGTGTGGGGGGGTGGGTGCAAGGTGTGTGTCGGTGGGGGTGTGGGTGGGTGTAGTGGTGGGAGGGATGAGTGTTGGGGTCGGGTTTTGTGTGTGTGTGGGGGTGGGTGCTGGGTGTGTGTAGGTGGGGGCGTGGGTGGGTGTAGGTGGGGTTGTGGGTGGTTGTAGTGGTGGGAGGGATGAGTGTTGGGGTGTGGTTTTGTGTTTGAGTGTGGGGGGTGGGTGCTGGGTCTGTGTAGGTCGGGGTGTGGGTGGGTGTAGTGGTGGGAGGGATGACTGTTGGGGTGGGGTTTTGTGTGTGTGTGTGTGGGTGGGTGTTGGGTGTGTGTAGGTGGGGGTGTGGGTGGGTGTAGTGGTGGGAGGGATGAGTGTCGGAGTAGGGTTTTGTGTTTGTCTGTGTGGGGGGGTGGGTGCTGGGTGTGTGTATGTGGCGGTTTGGGTGGGTGTAGTGGTGGGAGGGATGAGTGTTGGGGTGGGGTTTTGTGTGTGTGTGTGGGGGTGGGTTCTGGGTGTGTGTAGGTGAGGGTGTGGGTGGGTGTAGTGGTGGGAGTGATGAGTGTTGGGGTGGGGCTTTGTGTGTGTGTGGGGCTGGTGCTGGGTGTGTGTAGGGGGGGTTTGGGTGGGTGTAGTGGTGGGAGGGATGAGTGTTGGGGTGGGTTTTGTGTGTGTGTGTGTGTGGGGGGTTGGTGCTGGGTGTGTGTAGGTGGGGGTGTGGGTTGGTGTAGTGGTGGGAGGGATGAGTGTTGGGGTGGGTTTTGTGTGTGTGTGTGTGGGGGGTGGGTGCTGGGTGTGTGTAGGTGGGGGTGTGGGTGGTTGTAGTGGTGGGAGGGATGAGAGTTGGGGTGGGGTTTTGTGTGTGTGTGTGTGGGGAGTGGGTGCTGGGTGTGTGTAGTAGGGGGTGTGGGTGGGTGTAGTGGTGGTAGGGATGAGTGTTGGGGTGGTGTTTTGTGTGTGTGTGTGGGGGGTGGGTGCTGGTTGTGTGTAGGTGGGGGTGTGGGTGGGTGTAGTGGTGGGAGGGATGAGTGTTGAGGTGGGGTTTTGTGAGTGTGTGTGTGGGGCTGGGTGCTGGGTGTGTGTAGGTGGGGGTATGGGTGGGTGTAGTGGTGGGAGGGATGAGTTTTGGGGTGGTGTTTTGTGTGTGGTGGCTGGGTGCTGGGTTTGTGTAGGTGGGGGTGTGGGTGGGTGTAGTGGTGGGAGGGATGAGTGTTGGGGTGGGGTTTTGTGTGTGTGTGGGGTGTGGGTGCTGGTTGTGTGTAGGTGGGGGTGTGGGTGGGTGTATTGGTGGGTGGGATGAGTGTTGGGGTGGGGTTTTGTGTGTGTGTGTGGGGGGGTGGGTGCTGGGTGTGTGTATGTGGGGGTGTGGGTGGGTGTAGTGGTGGGGTGATGAGTGTTGGGGTGGGGTTTTGTGTGTGTGTGTCTGTGTGGGGGGGTGGTTGCTGGGAGTGTGTAGGTGGGGGTGTGGGTGGGTGTAGTGGTGGGAGGGATGAGTGTTGGGGTGGGGTTTTGTGTGTGTGTGTAGGTGGGGGTGTGGGTGTGTGTAGGAGGGGGTGTGGGTGGGTGTAGTGGTGGAAGGGATGAGTTTTGGGGTGGGGTTTTGTGTGTGTGTGTGGGTGTCGGTGCTGGGTGTGTGTAGTTGCGGGTGTGGTGGGGGTAGTGGTGGGAGGGATGAGTGTTCGAATGGGGTTTTGTGTGTGTGTGTGTGGGGTGTGGGTGCAGGGTGTGTGTAGGTGGGTGTGTGGGTGGGTGTAGTGGTGGGAGGGATGAGTGTTGGGGTGGGGTTTTGTGTGTGTGTGTGGGGGTGGGTGCTGGGTGTGTGTAGGTGGGGTTGTGGGTGGGTGTAGTGGTGGGAGGAATGAGTGTTGGGGTGGGGTTTTGTGTGTGTGTGTGGGGGTGGGTGCTGGGTTTGGGTAGGTGGGGGTGTGGGTGGGTATAGTGGAGGGAGGGATGAGTGTTGGGGTGCGGTTTTGTGTGTGTGTGTGGGGTGCTGGGTGCTGGGTGTGTGTAGGTGGGGGTGTGGGTGGGTGTAGTGGTGGGAGGGATGAGTGTTGGGGTGGGGTTTTGTGCGTGTGTGTGTGGTGGCTGAGTGCTGGGTGTGTGTAGGTGGGGGTGTGGGTGGGTGTAGTGGTGGGAGGGATGAGTTTTGTGTTGGTGTTTTGTGTGTGTTTCGGGCTGGGTGCTGGGTGTGTGTAGGTGGAGGTCTGAGTGGGTGTAGTGGTGGGAGGGATGAGTGTTGGGGTGGGGTTTTGTGTGTGTGTGTGTGGGGTGTGGGTGTTGGGTGGGTGAAGGTGGGGGTGTGGGTGGGTGTAGTGGTGGGAGGGATGCTTGTTGGGGTGGGGTTTTGTGTGTGTGTGTGGGGGTGGGTGCTGGGTGTGTGTAGGTCTGGTTGTGGGTGGGTGTAGTGGTGGGAGGGATGAGTATTGGGGTGGGGTTTTGTGTGTGTGTGTGGGGGTGGGTGCTGGGTGTGTGTAGGTGGGGGTGTGGGTGGGTATAGTGGTGGGAGGGATGAGTGTTGGGGTGGGGTTTTGTGTGTGTGTGTGGGGCTGGGTGTTGGGTGTGTGTAGGTGGGGTTGCGGGTGGGTGTAGTGGTGGGTGGGATGTGTGTTGGGGTGGGGTTTTGTGTGTGTGTGTGGGGCTGGGTGCTGGGTGTGTGTAGGTGGTGGTGTGGGTGGGTGTAGTGCTGGGAGGGATGAGTGTTGGGGTGGGGTTTTGTGTGTGTGTGTGGGCTGGGTGCTGGGTGTGTGTAGGTGGGGGTGTGGGTGGGTGTTGTGGTGGGAGGGATGAGTGTTGGGGTCGGGGTTTGTGTGTGTGTGTAGGTGGGGGTGTTGGTGTGTGTAGGTGGGGGTTTGGTGGGGGTAGTGGTGGGAGGGATGAGTGTTGGGGTGGGGTTTTGTGTGTGTGTGTGAGGGTTGGTGCTGGGTGTGTGTAGGTGGGTGTGTGGGTGTGTGTAGAGGTGGGAGGGATGAGTGTTGGGGTTGGGTTTTGTGTGTGTGTGTGAGGGTTGGTGCTGGGTGTGTGTAGGTGTGGGTGTGGGTGGGTGTAGTGGTGGGAGTGATGAGTGTTGCGGTGGGTTTTTTTGTGTGTGAGTGTGTGGGGCTGGGTGCTGGGTGTGTGTAGATGGGGGTGTGGGTGGATGTAGTGGTGGGAGGGATGAGTGTTGGGGTGGTGTTTTGTGTGTGTGTGTGTGGTGCTGGGTGCTGCGTGTGTGTAGGTGGGTGTGTGGGTGGGTGTTGTGGTGGGAGGGATGAGTGTTGGGGTGGGGTTTTGTGTGTGTGTATGGGGTGGGTGCTGGGTTTGTGTAGGTGGGGTCTGGGTGGGTGTAGTGGTGGGGGGGATGAATGTTGGGGTGGGGTTTGTGTGTGTGTGTGTGGGGGCTGGGTGCTGGGTGTGTGTAGGTGGGGGTGTGGGTGGGTGTAGTGGTGGGAGGAATGAGTGTTGGGGTGTGGTTTGGTGTGTGTGTGTGGGGCTGGGTGCTGGGTGTGTGTAGGTGGGGGTGTGGGTGGGTGTAGTGGTGGGAGGGATGAGTGTTGGGGTGGGGTTTTGTGTGTGTGTGTGGGTGCTGGGTGCTGGGCGTGTGTAGTTGGGGGTGTGGGTGGGTGTAGTGGTGGGAGGGATGAGTGTTGGGGTGGGGTTTTGTGTGTGTGTGGGGGGTGGGTGCTGGGTGTGTGTAGGTGGGGGTGTGGGTGGGTGTATTGGTGGGAGGGATGAGTGTTGGGGTGGGGTTATGTTTGTGTGTGTATGTGGGTGGTGGGTGCTGGGTGTGTGTAGGTGGGGGTGTGGGTCGTTGTAGTGGTGGGAGGGATGAGTGTTGGGGTGGGGTTTTGTGTGTGTGTGTGGGGCTGGGTGCTCGGTGTGTGTATGTGGGTGTGTGGGTGGGTGTAGTGTTGGGAGGGATGAGTGTTGGGGTGGGGGCTTTGTGTGTGTGTGTGGGGGGTGGGTGTTGGGTGTTTGTAGGTGGGGGTGTAGGTGGGTGTAGTGGTGGGAGGGATGAGTGTTGGGGTGGGGTTTTGTGTGTGTGTGTGGGGGTTGGTGCTGGGTGTGTGTAGGAGGGGGTGTGGGTGGGTGTAGTGGTGGGAGGGATGAGTGTTGGGGTGGAGTTGTGTGTGTGTGTGTGTGGGGCTGGGTGCTGGGTGTGTGTAGGTGGGGGTGTGGGTGGGTGTAGTGGTGGGAGGGAAGAGTGTTGGTGATGGAGTATGTGTGTGTGTGTGTGGGAGTTGGTACTGGGTGTGTGTAGGTGGGGGTGTGGGTGGGTGTAGTGGTAGGAGGGATGAGTGTTGGGTGGGTTTGTGTGTGTGTGTGTGGGGCTGGTGCTGGGGTGTGTGTAGGTGGGGGTGTGGGTGGTTGTAGTGTGGGAGGGATGAGTGTTGGGGTGGGGTTTTGTGTGTGTGTGTGGTGGGTGCTGGGTGTGTGAGGTGGGGGTGTGGGTGGGTGTAGTGGTGGGAGGGAGGGATGTTGGGGTTGGGGTTTTGTGGGGGGTGTGGTGTGTGGGGGTGTGGGTGCTGGGTGTGTGTAGGTGGGGGTGTGGGTGGGTGGTGGGGGAGGTGAGTGGGGGGTTTTGTGTGTTTGTGTGGTGGTGGGTGCTGGGTGTGTGTAGGTGGGGGTGTGGGTGGGTGTAGTGGTGGGAGGGATGAGTGTTGGGGTGGGGTTTTGTGTGTGTGTGTGGGGTAGTGTGCTGGGTGTTTGTAGGTGGGTGTGTGGGTGGGTGTAGTGGTGGGAGGGATGAGTTTTGGGCTGGGGTTTTGTGTGTGTGTGGTGGGTGGGTGCTGGGTGTGTGTAGGTGGGGGTGTGGGTGGGTGTAGTGGTGGGAGGGATGAGTGTTGGGGTGGGGTTTTGTGTGTGTGTGTGTGGGAGTGGGTGCTGGGTGTGTGTAGGTGGGGGTGTGGGTGGGTGTAGTGGTGGGAGGGATGAGTGTTGGGGTGGGGTTTTGTCTGTGTGTGTGGGGGTTGGGTGCTTGTTCTGTGTAGGTGAAGGTCTGGGTGGGTGTAGTGGTGGGAGGGATGAGTGTTGGGGTGGGGTTTTGTGTGTGTGTGTGGGGGGTGGGTGCTGGGTGTGTGTAGGTGGTGGTGTGGGTGGGTGTAGTGGTGGGAGGGCATGAGTGTTGGGGTGGGGTTATGTGTGTGTGTAGTGTGGGGAGGGGTTGCTGGGTGTGTGTAGGTGGGGGTGTGGGTGGTTGTAGTGGTGGGTGGGATGAGTGTTGGGGTGGGGTTTTGTGTGTGTGTGTGGGTGCTGGGTGCTGGTGTGTGTATGTGGGTGTGTGGGTGGGTGTAGTGGTGGGGAGGGATGAGTTGTTGGGGTGGGGTTTTGTGTGTGTGTGTGGGGTGGGTGCTGGGTGTGTGTAGGTGGGGGTTGTGGTGGGTGTAGTGGGGAGGGATGAGTGTTGGGGTTGGGGTTTTGTGCTGTGTGTGTGGGGGTGGGTGCTGGTGTGTGTAGGTGGGGTGTGGGTGGGTGTAGTGGTGGGAGTGATGAGTGTTGGGGTGGGGTTTTGGTGTGTGTAGTGGGGGGTGGGTGCTGGTGTGTTGTAGGTGGGGGTGTGGGGGGGTGTAGTGGTGGGAGGGTTGAGTGTTGGGGTGGGGTTTTGTGTTTGTGTGTGGGGGTGGGTGCTGCGTGTGTGTAGGTGGGGGGGGTGGGTGTGGAGTGGTGGGAGGGATGAGTGTTGGGGTGGGGTTTGGTGTGTGTGTGTGTGGGGTTGTGGGTGCAGGGTGTGGTGTAGGTGGGGGTGTGGGTGGGTGTAGTGGGTGGGAGGGCTGAATGTTGGGGTGGGGTTTTGTGTGTTTGTGTGGCGGCTGGGTGCTGGGTGTGTGTAGGTGGGGTGTGGTGGGTGTTAGTGGTGGGAGGGATGAGTGTTGGGGTGGGGTTTGTGTGTGTGTGTGTGTGGGCCTGGTGCTGGGTGTGTGTAGGTGTTGTATGTGGGTGGGTGTAGTGGTGGGAGGGATGAGTGTTGGGGTGGGTTTGTTTGTGTGTGTGTGGGCTGGGTGCTGGGTGTGTGTAGGTGGGGTGTGGGTGGGTGTAGTGGTGGGAGTGATGCGTGTTGGGTGGGGTTTTGTGTGTGTGTGTGGGGGTGGGTGCTGGGTGTGTGTAGGTGGAGGTCTGGGTGGGTGTAGTGGTTGGAGGGATTAGTGTTGGGGTGGGGTTTTGTGTGTGTGTGTGTGGGGTGTGGGTGCTGGGTGTGTGTAGGTGGGGTTGTGGGTGGGTGTAGTGGTAGGAGGGATGAGTGTTGTGGTGGGGTTTTGTGTGTGTGTGTGGGGGTGGGTGATGGGTGGATATAGTGGTGGGAGGGATGACTGTTGGGGTGGGGATTTGTGTGTGTGTGGGGGGCTGGATGCTGGGTGTGTGTAGGTGGGGGTGTGGGTGGGTGTAGTGGTGGGTGGGATGTGTGTTTGGGGTGGGGTTTTGTGTGTGTATGAGAGGTGGGTGCTGGGTGTGTGTAGGTGGTGGTGTGGGTGGGTGTAGTGGTGGGAGGGTTGAGTGTTGGGGTGGGGTTTTGTGTTTGTGTGTGGGCTGGGTGCTGGGTTTGTGTAGGTGGGGGTGTGGGTGGGTGTTGTGGTTGGAGGGATGAGTGTTGGGGTGGGTGTTTGTGTGTGTGTGTAGCTGGGGGTGTTGGTGTGTGTAGGTGGGGGTGTGGTGTGTGTAGTGGTGGGAGGGATGAGTGTTGGGGTGGGGTTTTGTGTGTGTGTGTGAGGGTTGGTGCTGGGTGTGTGTAGGTGGGTGTGTGGGTGTGTGTAGAGGTGATAGGGATGAGTGTTGGGGTGGGGTTTTGTGTGTGTGTGTGAGGGTTGGTGCTGGGTGTGTGTAGGTGGGTGTGTGGGTGTGTGTAGAGGTGGGAGGGATGAGTGTTGGGGTTGGGTTTTGTGTGTGTGTGTGAGGGTTGGTGCTGGGTGTGTGTAGGTGGTGGTGTGGGAGGGTGTAGTGGTGGGAGGGATGAGTGTTGGGGTGGGGTTTTGTGTGTGTGGGGGCGGGTGCTGGGTCTGTGTAGGTGGGGGTGTGGGTGGGTGTACTGGTGGGAGGGATGAGTGTTCGGGTGGGGTTTTGTGTGTGTGTGTGTGGGGCTGGGTGCTGGGTGTGTGTAGATGAGGGTGTGGGTGGGTGTAGTGGTGGGAGGGATGAGTGTTTGCATGGGGTTTTGTGTGTGTGTGGGGTTTGTGTGCTGGGTGTGTGTAGGTGGGGGTGTGGGTGGGTGTAGTGGTGGGAGGGATGAGTGTTGAGGTGGGGTTTTGTGTGTGTGTTTGGGGGCTGGGTGCTGGGTGTGTGTAGGTGGGGGTGTGGGTGGGTGTAGTGGTGGGAGGGATGAGTGTTGGGGTGGGTTTTGTGTGTGTGTGTGGGGGTGGGTGGGTGGGTGTGTGTAGGTTGGGGTGTGGGTGGGTGTAGTGGTGGGAGTGATGAGGGTTGGGGTGGGTTTTTTTGTGTGTGAGTGTGTGGGGCTGGGTGCTGGGTGTGTGTAGGTGGGGGTGTGGGTGGGTGTAGTGGTGGGAGGGATGAGTGTTGGGGAAGGGGTTTTTTGTGTGTGTGTGTGGGGGGTGGGTGCTGGGTGTGTGTAGGTGGGAGTGTGGGTGGGTGTAGTGGTGGGAGGGATGAGTGTTGGCTTGGGGTTTTGTGCGTGTGTGTGGGGGTGGGTGCTGGGTGTGTGTAGGTGGGGGTGTGGGTGGGTGTAGTGGTGGGAGGGATGAGTGTTGGGGTGGGGTTTTGTGTGTGTGTAAGGGAGTGGGTGCTGGGTTTGTGTAGGTGGGGGTGTGGGTGGGTGTAGTGGTGGGAGGGATGAGTGTTGGGGTGGGGTTTGGTGCCTGTGTGTGTGGGGCTGGGTGCTGGGTGTGTGTAGGTGGGGGTGTGGGTGGGTGTAGTGGTGGGAGGGATGAGTGTTGGTGTGGGGTTTTGTGTGTGTGTGAGAGTGGGGGCTGCGTGCTGGGTTTGTGTAGTTCGGGGTGTGGGTGGGTGTAGTGGTGGGAGGGATGAGTGTTGGGGTGGGGTTTTGTGTGTGTGTGTGGGTGCTGGGTGCTGGGTGTGTGTAGGTGGGGGTGTGGGTGGGTGTAGTGGTGGGAGGGATGAGTGTTGGGGTGGGGTTTTGTGTGTGTAAGTGGGGGTGGGTGCTGGGTGTGTGTAGGTGGGGGTGTGGGTGGGTGTAGTGGTGGGAGGGATGAGTGTTGGGGTGGGGGTTTTGTGTGTGTGTGTGGGGGGTGGGTGCTGGGTGTGTGTAGGTGGGGGTGTGGGTGGGTGTAGTGGTGGGAGGGATGAGTGTTGGGGTGGGGTTTTGTGTGTGTGTGTGGGGCTGGGTGCTGGGTGTGTGTAGGTGGGGTGTGGGTGGGTGTAGTGGTGGGAGGGACTGAGTGTTGGGGTGGGGCTTTTGTGTGTGTGTGGGGGGTGGGTGCTGGGTGTGTGTAGGTGGGGTGTAGTGGGTGGGTGTAGTGGTGGGAGGGATGAGTGTTGGGGGTGGGTTTTGTGTGTGTGTGGGGGGTGGGTGCTGGGTGTGTGTAGGTTGGGGTGTGGGTGGGTGTAGTGGTGGGAGGGATGAGTGTTGCGGGTGGGGTTTGTGTGTGTGTGTGTGGGGGTGGGTGCTGGGTGTGTGTAGGTGGGGGTGTGGTGGGTGTAGTGGTGGAGGGATGAGTGTTGGGGGTGGGGTTTGTGTGTGTGTGTGGGGGTGGTGCTGGGTGTGTGTAGGTGGGGGTGTGGGTGGTGTAGTGGTGGGAGGGATGAGTGTTGGGGTGGGGTTTGTCGTGTGTGTGTGGGGGGTTGGTGCTGGGTGTGTGTAGGTGGGGGTGTGGGTGGGTGTTGTGGTGGGAGGGATGAGTGTTGGGGTAGGGTTTTGTGCGTGTGTGTGTGGGGATGGGTGCTGGGTGTGTGTAGGTGGGGGTGTGGGTGGGTGTAGTGGTGGGAGGGATGAGTGTTGGGGTGGGGTTTTGTGTGTGTGAGTTTGGCAGGGTGCTGGGTGTGTGTAGGTGGGGGTGTGGGTGGGTGTAGTGTGGGAGGGATGAGTGTTGGGGTGGGGTTTTGTGTGTGTGTCTGGGGGTTGGGCTGGCTGGGTGTGTGTAGGTGGGGGTGTGGGTGGTGTAGTGGTGGAAGGGATGAGTGTTGGGGTGGGGTTTTGTGTGTGTGTGTGGGGGGCTGGGTGCTGGGTGTGTGTAGGTGGGGGTGTGGGGTGGGTGTTAGTGTGGAGGGATGAGTGTTGGGGTGGGGTTTTGTGTGTGTGTGGGGGGTGTGGTGCTGGGTGTGTGTAGGTGGGGGGGTGGGTGGGTGTAGTGGTGGGAGGGATGAGTGTTGGGTGTGGGTTTTGTGTGTGTGTGTGGGTTTGGGTGCTGTGTGTGTGTAGGTGGGGGTGTGGGTGGGTGTAGTGGTGGGAGGGATGAGTGTTGGGGTGGGGTTTTGTGTGTGTGTGTGGGGTGCTGGGTGCTGGGTGTGTGTAGGTGGGGGTGTGGGTGGGTGTAGTGGTGGGAGGGATGAGTGTTGCGGTGGGGTTTTTTTGTGTGTGTGTGTGGGGTTGGGTGCTGGGTGTGTGTAGGTGGGGGTGTGGGTGGGTGTAGAGGTGGGAGGGATGAGTGTTGGGGTGGGGTTTTGTGTGTGTGGGTGTGTGTGGGCTGGGTGCTGGGTGTGTGTAGGTGGGGGTGTGGGTGGGTGTAGTGGTCGGAGGAATGAGTGTTTGGTTGGGGTTTTGTGTGTGTGTGTGTGGGGGGTGGGGGCTGGGTGTCTGTAGGTGGGGGTGTGGGTGGGCGTAGTGGTGGGAGGGAATGAGTGTTGGGGTGGGGGTTTTGTGTTGTGTGTGAGGGTGGGTGCTGGGGGTGTGTGTAGGTGGGGGTGTGGTGGGTGTAGTGGCTGGGAGGGATGAGTGTTGGGTTTGCGGTTTTGTGTGTGTGTGGGGGTTGGGTGCTGGGTGTGCGTTGGTGGGGGTGTGGGTGGGTGTATAGTGGTGGCGGCTGAGTGTTCGGGGTGGGGTTTGTCGTTTGTGTGTGTGGGGGGGTGGGTGCTGGGTGTGTGTAGGTGGGGGTGTGGGTGGGTGTAGTGGTGGGAGGGATGAGTGTTGGGTTGGGGTTTTGTGTGTGTGTGGGGGGTGGGTGCTGCGTGAGTGTAGGTGGGGGTTTGGGTGGGTGTAGTGGTGGAAGGGATTAGTGTGTTGAGGTGGGGTTTTGTGTGTGTGTGTGGGGGTGGGTGCTGGGTGTGTGTAGGTGGGGGTGTGGGTGGGTGTAGTGGTGGGAGGGATGAGTGTTGGGGTGGGGTTTTGTGTGTGTGTGTGGGGCTGGTGCTGGGTGTGTGTAGGTGGGGGTGTGGGTGGGTGTAGTGGTGGGAGGGATGAGTGTGGGGTGGGTTTTGGTGTTGTGTGTGTGGGGGTGGGTGCTGGGTGTGTGTAGGTGGGGGTGTGGGTGGGTGTAGTGGTGGGAGGGATGAGTGTTGGGGTGGGGTTTTGTGTGTGTGTGTGTGGGGGTGGGTGCTGGGTGTGTGTAGGTGGGGGTTTGGGTGGGTGTAGTGGTGGTGGGATGAGTGTTGAGGTGGGGTTTTGTGTGTTTGTTTGTGGGGGTGGGTGCTGGTTGTGTGTAGGTGGTGGTGTGGGTGGGTGTAGTGGTGGGAGGGATGAGTGTTGGGGTAGGGGTTTTGTGTGTGTGTGTGTGGGGAGTGGGTGCTGGGTGTGTGTAGGTGGGGGTGTGGGTGGGTGTAGTGGTGGGAGGGATGAGTGTTGGGGTGGGGTTTTGTGTGTGTGTGTGGTGGTGGGTGCTGCGTGTGTGTAGGTGGTGGTTTGGGTGTGTGTAGTGGTGGGAGGGATGAGTGTTGGGGTGGGGTTTTGTGTGTGTGTGTGGGGGGTGGGTGCTGGGTGTGTGTAGGTGGGGTGTGGGTGGGTGTAGTGGTGGGAGGGATGAGTGTTGCGGTGGGGTTTTGTGTGTGTGTGTGGGGGCTGGGTGCTGGGTGTGTGTAGGTGGGGGTGTGGGTGGGTGTAGTGGTGGGAGGGATGAGTGTTGGGGTGGAGTTTTGTGTGTGTGTGTGTGGGGGTTGGAGCTGGGTGTGTGTAGGTGGGGGTGTGGGTGGGTGTAGTGGTGGGAGGGATGAGTGTTGGGGTGGGGTTTTGTGTGTGTGTGTGTGGGGGATGGTGCTGGGTGTGTGTAGGTGGGGGTGTGGGTGGGTGTGTGGTGGGAGGGAAAGAGTGTAGGGGTGGGGTTTTGTGTGTGTGTGTGTGGGGCTTGGTGCAGGGTGTGTGTAGGTGGGGGTGTGGGTGGGTGAAGTGGTGGGAGGGATGAGTGTTGGGGTGGGGTTTTGTGTGTGTGTGGGGCTGGGTGCTGGGTGTGTGTAGGTGGGGGTGTGGAGTGGGTGTAGTGGTGGGAGGGCTGAGTGTTGGGGGTGGGCTTTTGTGTGTGTGTGGGTGGCGTGGGTGCTGGGTGTGTGTAGGGTGGGGGTGTAGGTGGGTTGGTGTAGTGGTGGGAGGGATGAGTGTTGGGGTGTGGTTTTGTGTGTGTGTATGGGGGTGGGAATGTGGGTGTGTGTAGGTGGGGGTGTGGGTGGGTGTAGTGGTGGGTGGGATGAGTGTTGCGGTGGGGTTTTTGTGTGTGTGTGTGGGGTGGGTGCCTGGGTGTGTGTAGGTGGGGGTGTGGGTGGGTGTAGTGGTGGGAGGGATGAGTGTTGGGGTGGGGTTTTGTGTGTGTGTGTGTGGGGTGGGTGCTGGGTGTGTGTAGGTGGGGGTGTGGGTGGGTGTAGTGGTGGGAGGGATGAGTGTTGGGGTGGGGTTTTGTGTGTGTGTGTGGGGGTGGGTGCTGGGTGTGTGTAGGTGGGGGTGTGGGTGGGTGTAGTGGTGGGAGGGATGAGTGTTGGGGTGGGGTTTTGTGTGTGTGTGTGGGGGTGGGTGCTGGGTGTGTGTAGGTGGGGGTGTGGGTGGGTGTAGTGGTGGGAGGATGAGTGTTGGGGTGGGGATTTTGTGTGTGTGTGTGGGGGTGGGTGCTGGGTGTGTGTAGGTGGGGGTGTGGGGTGGTGTAGTGGTGGGAGGGATGAGTGTTGGGGTGGGTTTTTTTGTGTGTGTGTGTGGGGGTGGGTGCTGGTTGTGTGTTAGGTGGGGGTGTGGGTGGGTGTAGTGGTGGGAGGGATGAGTGTTGGGTGGGGTTTTGTGTGTGTGTGTGTGGGGCTGGGTGCTGGGTGTGTGTAGGTGGGGGTGTGGGTGGGTGTAGTGGTGGGAGGGATGAGTGTTGGGGGTGGGGTTTTGTGTGTGTGTGTGGGGGTGGTGCTGGGTGTGTGTAGGTGGGGTGTGGGTGGGTGTAGTGGTGGGAGGGAATGAGTGTTGGGGTGGGGTTTTGTGTGTTTGTGTGTGTGGGGGGTGGGTGCTTGGTGTGTGTAGGTGGGGGTGTGGGTGGTGTAGTGGTGGGAGGGATGAGTGTTGGGGTGGGTTTTTGTCTGTGTTTGTGTGGGGGTGGGTGCTGGGTGTGTGTAGGTGGGGGTGTGGTGGGTGTAGTGGTGGGAGGGATGAGTGTTGGGGTGGGGTTTTGTGTCTGTGTGTCTGGGGGTGGGTGCTGGGTGTGTGTAGGTGGGGGTGTGGGAGGGTGTAGTGGTGGGAGGGATGAGTGTTGGGGTGGGGTTTTGTGTGTGTGTGTGGGGTGGGTGCTGGGTGTGTGTAGGTGGGGGTTGTGGAGTGGTGTAGTGGTGGGAGGGATGAGTGTTGGGGTGGGGTTTTGTGTTGTGTGTGTTGGGTGGGGTGCTTGGTGTGTGTAGGTGGGGTGTGTGGGTGGGTTGTAGTGGTGGGAGGGATGAGTGTTGGGGTTGGGAGTTTTTGTGTGTGTGTGTGGGGGTGGGTGCTGGGTGGTGTAGGTGGGGGTGGGGTGGTGTAGCGGTGGGAGGGATGAGTGTTGGGGTGGGGTTTTTGTGTGTGGGTCGTGGGGTGGGTGCTGGGTGTGTGTAGGTGGTGGTGTGGGTGGGTGTAGTGGTGGGAGGGATGAGTGTTGGGGTTGGGGTTTTGTGTTTGTGTGTGGGGTGGGTGCTGGGTGTGTGTAGGTGGGGGTGTGGGTGGTGTAGTGGTGGGAGGGAATGAGTGTTGGGTGGGTGGGTTTTTTGTGTTGTGTGTGTGGGGCTGGGGTGCTTGGTGTGTGTAGTAGCGGGTGTGGGTGGGTGTAGTGATGGGAGGGATGAGTGTTGGGTTGGGGTTTTTGTGTGTGTGTGCGGTTGTGCTGGGTGTGTGTAGGTGGGGTGTGTGGTGGGGTGTAGTGGTGGGAGGGATGAGTGTTGGGGTGGGGTTGTGTGTGTGGTGTGTGGGGGTGTGTGCTGGGTGTGTGTAGGTGGGGGTGTGGGTGGGTGTAGTGGTGGGAGGGATGAGTGTTGGGGTGGGGTTTTGTGTGTGTGTGTGGGGGCTGGGTGCGGGGTGTGTGTAGGTGGGGGTGTGGTGGGTGAGTGGTGGAGGGATGAGTGTTGGGGGGGGGTTTTGTGTGGTGTGTGTGGGTGGGTGCTGGGTGTGTGTAGGTGGGGGGTGTGGGTGGGTGTAGTGGTGGAGGGATGAGTGTTGGGGTGGGGTTTTGTGTGTGTGTGGGGGGCTGGGGGCTGGGGTGTGTGTAGGTGGGGGTGTGGGTGGGTGTAGTGTGGGAGGGATGAGTGTTGGGGTGGGGTTTTGTGTGTGTGTGTGGGGGTGGGTGCTGGGTGTGTGTAGGTGGGGGTGTGGGTGGGTGTAGTGGTGGGAGGATGAGTGTTGGGGGGGGGTTTGTGTGGGTGTGTGTGGGGGTGGGTGGTGGGTGTGTGTAGGTGGGGGTGTGGGAGGGTGTAGTGGTGGGAGGGATGAGTGTTGGGGTGGGGTTTTGTGTGTGTCTTGGGGGTGGGTGCTGGTGTGTGTAGGTGGGGTGTGGGTGGGTGTAGTGGTGGGAGGGATGAGTGTTGGGGTGGGGTTTTGTGTGTGTGTGTTTGGGGGCTGGGTGCTGGGTGTGTGTAGGTGGGGGTGTGGGTGGGTGTAGTGGTGGGAGGGATGAGTGTTGGGGTTGGGTTTGGTGTGTGTGTGTGGGGGCTGGGTGCTGGGTGTGTGTAGGTGGGGGTGTGGGTGGGTGTAGTGGTGGGAGGGATGAGTGTTGTGTGGGGTTTTGTGTGTGTGTGTGAGTTGGGGCTGCGTGCTGGGTTTGTGTAGTTCGGGGTGTGGGTGGGTGTAGTGGTGGGAGGGATGAGTTTTGGGGTGGGGTTTTGTGTGTGTGTGTGGGTGCTGGGTGCTGGGTGTGTGTAGGTGGGGGTGTGGGTGGGTGTAGTGGTGGGAGGGATGAGTGTTGGGGTGGGGTTTTGTGTGTGTGTGTGGGGGCTGGGTGCTGGGTGTGTGTAGGTGGGGGTGTGGGTGGGTGTAGTGGTGGCAGGGATGAGTGTTGGGGTGGGGTTTTGTGTGTGTGTGTGGGGGGTGGGTGCTGGGTGTGTGTAGGTGGGGGTGTGGGTGGTTGTAGTGGTGGGAGGGATGAGTGTTGGGGAGGGGTTTTGTGTGTGTGTGTGTGGGGCTGGGTGCTGGGTGTGTGTAGGTGGGGGTGTAGGTGGGTGTAGTGGTGGGAGGGATGAGTGTTGGGGTGGGGTTTTGTGTGTGTGTGTGGGGGTTGGTGCTGGGTGTGTGTAGGAGGGGGTTTGGGTGGGTGTAGTGGTGGGAGGGATGAGTGTTGGGGTGGGGTTTTGTGTGTGTGTATGTGCGGCTGGGTGCTTGGTGTGTGTAGGTGGGGGTGTGGGTGGGTGTAGTGGTGGGAGGGATGAGTGTTGGGGTGGAGTTTTGTGTGTGTGTGTGGGGGGGTTGGTACTGGTTGTGTGTAGGTGGGGTTGTGGGTGGGTGTAGGGGTAGGAGGGATGAGTGTTGGGGTGGGGTTTTGTGTGTGTGGTGGTGGGTGCTGGGTGTGTGTAGGTGGGTGTGTGGGTGTGTGTAGTGGTGGGAGGGATGAGTGTTGGGGTGGTGTTTTGTGTGTGTGTGCGGGGTTGTGTGCTGGGTGTGTGTAGGTGGGGGTGTGGGTGGGTGTTTTGGTGGGAGGGATGACTGTTGGGGTGGGGTTTTGTGTGTGTGTGGGTGGGGTGTGGGTGCTGGGTGTATGTATGTGGGGGTGTGGGTGGGTGTAGTGGTGGGAGGGATGAGTGTTGCGGTGGGGTTTTGTGTGTGTGTGTGGGGGCTGGGTGCTGGGTGTGGGTAGGTGGGGGTGTGGGTGGGTGTAGTGGTGGGAGGGATGAGTGTTGGTGTGGGGTTTTGTGTGTGTGTGTGGGGGTTGGAGCTGGGTGTGTGTAGGTGGGGGTGTGGGTGGGTGTAGTGGTGGGAGGGATGAGTGTTGGGGTGGGGTTTGGTGCCTGTGTGTGTGGGGCTGGGTGCTGGGTGTGTGTAGGTGGGGGTGTGGGTGGGTGTAGTGGTGGGAGGGATGAGTGTTGGGGTGGGGTTTTTTTGTTTGTGTGTGGGGGTGGGTGCTGGGTGTGTGTAGGTGGGTTTGTGGGTGGGTGTAGTGGTGGGAGGGATGAGTGTTGGGGTGGGGTTTTGTGTGTGCGTGTGTGGTGGTGGGTGCTGGGTGTGTGTAGGTTTGGGTGTGGGTGGGTGTAGTGGTGGGAGGGATGAGTGTTGGGGTGGGGTTTGTGTGTGTGTGGGGTTTTGGGTGCTGGGTGTGTGTAGGTGGGGGTGTGGGTGGGTGTAGTGGTGGGAGGGATGAGTGTTGGGTTGGGGTTTTGTGTGTGTGTAGGGGGCTGGGTGCTGGTGTGTGTAGGTGGGGGTGTGGGTGGGTGTAGTGGTGGGAGGGATGAGTGTTGGGGTGGGGTTTTGTGTGTGTGTGTGTGGGGGGGGTGCTGGGTGTGTGTAGGTGGGGGAGTGGGTGGGTGTAGTGGTGGGAGGGATGAGTGTTGGGGTGGGGTTTTGTGTGTGTGAGTGTGTGTGTGTGGTGGTGTGGGTGTGTGTAGGTGGGGGTGTGGGTGGGTGTAGTGGTGGGAGGGATGAGTGTGGGGCTGGGGTTTTGTGTGTGTGTGTGGGGTGGGTGCTGGGTGTGTGTAGGTGGGGGTGTGGGTGGGTGTAGTGGTGGGAGGGATGAGTGTTGGGGTGGGGTTTTGTGTGTGTGAGTTGGGCTGGGTGCTGGGTGTGTGTAGGTGGGGGTTTGGGTGGGTGCAGCGGTGGGAGGGATGCGTGTTGGTGTGGGGTTTCCTGTGTGTGTTTGTGGGGGGTGGGTGCTGGGTGTGTGTAGGTGGGGGTGTGGGTGGGTGTAGTGGTGGGAGGGATGAGTGTTGGGGTTGGCGTTTTGTGTGTGTGTGTGTGGGGCTGGGTGCTTGGTGTGTGTAGGTGGGGGTGTGGGTGGGTGTAGTGGTGGGAAGGATGAGTGTTGGGGTGGGGTTTGTGTGTGTGTGGGGGTGGGTGCTGTGTGTGTGTAGGTGGGTTTGTGGGTGGGTGTAGTGGTGGGAGGGATGAGTGTTGGGGTGGGGTTTTGTGTGTGTGTGTGGGGCTGGGTGCTGGGTGTGTGTAGGGGGGTTTGGTGGGTGTAGTGGTGGGAGGGATGAGTGTTGGGGTGGGGTTTTGTGTGTGTGTGTTTGGGGGGTGGGTGCTGGGTGTGTGTAGGTGGGGGTGTGGGTGGGTGTAGTGGTGGGAGGGATGAGTGTTGGGGTGGGTTTTGTGTGTGTGTGTGTGGGGGCTGGGTGCTGGGTGTGTGTAGGTGGGGGTGTGGGTGGGTGTAGTGGTGGGAGGGATGAGTGTTGGGGTGGGGTTTTGTGTGTGTGTGTGGGGAGTGGGTGCTGGGTGTGTGTAGGTGGGGGTGTGGGTGGGTGTAGTGGTGGGAGGGATGAGTGTTGGGGTGGGGTTTTGTGTTTGTGTGTGGGCTGGGTGCTGGGTGTGTGTAGGTGGGGGTGTGGGTGGGTGTAGTGGTGGGAGGGATGAGTGTTGGGGTGGGGTTTTGTGTGTGTGTGGGGGTGGGTGCTGGGTGTGTGTAGGTGGGGGTGTGGGTGGGTGTAGTGGTGGGAGGGATGAGTGTTGGGGTGGGGTTTTGTGTGTGTGTGTGGGGCTGGGTGCTGGGTGTGTGTAGGTGGGGGTGTGGGTGGGTGTAGTGGTGGGAGGAATGAGTGTTGGGTGGGGTTTGTGTGTGTGTGGGGGGGCTGGGTGCTGGGTGTTTGTAGGTGGGGGTGTGGGTGGGTGTAGTGGTGGGAGGGATGAGTGTTGGGGTGGGGTTTTGTGTGTGTGTGTGGGGGTGGGTGCTGGGTGTGTGTAGGTGGGGGTGTGGGTGGGTGTAGTGGTGGGAGGGATGAGTGTTGGGGTGGGGTTTTGTGTGTGTGTGTGTGGGGTGGGTGCTGGGTGTGTGTAGGTGGGGGTGTGGGTGGGTGTAGTGGTGGGAGGGATGAGTGTTGGGGTGGGGTTTTGTGTGTGTGTGTGGGGTGGGTGCTGGGTGTGTGTAGGTGGGGGTGTGGGTGGGTGTAGTGGTGGGAGGGATGAGTGTTGGGGTGGGGTTTTGTGTGTGTGTGTGTGGGGTGGGTGCTGGGTGTGTGTAGGTGGGGGTGTGGGTGGGTGTAGTGGTGGGAGGGATGAGTGTTGGGGTGGGGTTTTGTGTGTGTGTGTGTGGGGGGGTGCTGGGTGTGTGTAGGTGGGGGTGTGGGTGGGTGTAGTGGTGGGAGGGATGAGTGTTGGGGTGGGGTTTTGTGTTTGTGTGTGGGGGTGGGTGCTGTGTGTGTGTAGGTGGGGGTGTGGGTGGGTGTAGTGGTGGGAGGGATGAGTGTTGGGGTGGGGTTTTGTGTGTGTGTGTGGGGCTGGGGTGCTGGGTGTGTGTAGGTGGGGGTTGGGTGGGTGTAGTGGTGGGAGGGATGAGTGTTGGGGTGGGGTTTGTGTGCTGTGTGTTTGGGGGCGGGGTGCTGGGTGTGTGTAGGTGGGGTGTGGGTGGGTGTAGTGGTGGGAGGGATGAGTGTTGTGGTGGGTTTTGTGTTGTGTGTGAGTGGGGGGCTGGGTGCTGGGTGTGTGTAGGTGGGGGTGTGGGTGGGGTGTAGTGGTGGGAGGGATGGGTGTTGGGGTGGGGGTTTTGTGTGTGTGTGTGGGGGTGCTGGGTGCTGGGTGTGTGTAGGTGGGGTTGTGGGTGGGTGTAGTGGTGGGAGGGATGAGTGTTGGGGTGCGGGTTTGTGTGTGTGTGTGGGGGCTGGGTGCTGGGTGTGTGTAGGTGGTGGTGTTGGTGGGTGTAGTGGTGGGAGGGATGAGTGTTGGGGTGGGGTTTTGTGTGTGTGTGTGTGGGGTTGGGTGCTGGGTGTGTGTAGGTGGGGGTTGGGTGGGTGTAGTGGTGGGAGGGATGAGTGTTGGGGAGGGGTTTTGTGTGTGTGTGTGTGGGGCTGGGTGCTGGGTGTGTGTAGGTGGGGGTGTGGGTGGGTGTAGTGGTGGGAGGGATGAGTGTTGGGGTGGGGTTTTGTGTGTGTGTGTGTGGGTTGGTGCTGGGAGTGTGTAGGAGGGGGTTTGGGTGGGTGTAGTGGTGGGAGGGATGAGTGTTGGGGTGGGGTTTTGTGTGTGTGTGTGGGGGCTGGGTGCTGGGTGTGTGTAGGTGGGGGTGTGGGTGGGTGTAGTGGTGGGAGGGATGAGTGTTGGGGTGGGGTTTTGTGTTGTGTGTGGGGGGTTGTGCTGGTTGTGTGTAGGTGGGGGTGTGGGTGGGTGTAGTGGTGGGGGGGATGAGTGTTGGGGTGGGGTTTTGTGTGTGTGTGTGGGGGGTGGGTGCTGGGTGTGTGTAGGTGGGGGTGTGGGTGGGTGTAGTGGTGGGAGGGATGAGTGTTGGGGTGGGGTTTTGTGTGTGTGTGTGTGGGGGTGGGTGCTGGGTGTGTGTAGGTGGGGGTGTGGGTGGGTGTAGTGGTGGGAGGGATGAGTGTTGGGGTGGGGTTTTGTGTGTGTGTGTGTGGGGTGGGTGCTGGGTGTGTGTAGGTGGGGGTGTGGGTGGGTGTAGTGGTGGGAGGGATGAGTGTTGGGGTGGGGTTTTGTGTGTGTGTGTGGGGGTGGGTGCTGGGTGTGTGTAGGTGGGGGTGTGGGTGGGTGTAGTGGTGGGAGGGATGAGTGTTGGGGTGGGGTTTTGTGTGTGTGTGTGGGGGGGTGGGTGCTGGGTGTGTGTAGGTGGGGGTGTGGGTGGGTGTAGTGGTGGGAGGGATGAGTGTTGGGGTGGGGTTTTGTGTGTGTGTGTGGGGGGGTGCTGGGTGTGTGTAGGTGGGGTGTGGGTGGTGTAGTGGTGGGAGGGATGAGTGTTGGGGCTGGGGTTTGTTGTGTGTGTGTGGGGCTGGGTGCTGGGTGTGTGTAGGTGGGGTGTGGGTGGGCGTAGTGGTGCGAGGGATGAGTGTTTTGGTGGGGTTTTGTGTGTGTGTGTGGGTTGGCTGGGTGCTGGTGTGGTGGTAGGTGGGGTGTGGGTGGGTGTAGTGGTGGGAGGATGAGTGTTGGGGTGGGGTTTTGTGTGTGTGTGTGGGGGGTGGGTGCTGGGTGTGTGTAGGTGGGGGTGTGGGTGGGGTGTAGTGGTGGGAGGGATGAGTGTTGGGGTGGGGTTTTGTGTGTGTGTGTGGGGGGTGGGTGCTGGGTGTGTGTAGGTGGGGGTGTGGGTGGGTGTAGTGGTGGGAGGGAATGAGTGTTGGGGTGGGGTTTTGTGTGTGTGTGTGTGGGGCTGGGTGCTTGGGTGTGTGTAGGTGGGGGTGTGGTGGTGTAGTGGTGGGAGTGATGAGTGTTGGGGTGGGGTTTTGTGTGTGTGTGTTTGGAGGTGGGTGCTGGGTGTGTGTAGGTGGGGGTTTGGGTGGGTGTCGTGGTGGGAGGGATGAGTGTTGGGGTGGGGTTTTGTGTGTGTGTGGCTGGGGGATTGTGCTGGGTGTGTGTAGGTGTGGGTGTGGGTGGGTGTAGTGGTGGGAGGGAAGTGTTGGGGTGTGGGTTTTGATGTGTGTGTGTGGGGGCTGGGTTGCTGGGTGTGTGTAGGGTGGGGGTGTGGTGGTGTAGTGGTGGAGGGATGAGGGTGTTGGGGTGGGTTTTTGTGTGTGTGGTGGGGGTGGGTGCTTGGTGTGTGTAGGTGGGTGTGTGGTGGGGTGTAGTGGTGGGAGGGATGAGTGTTGGGGTGGGTTTTGTGTGTGTGTGGGGGTGGGTGCTGGGTGTGTGTAGGTGGGGGTGTGGGTGGGTGTATGGTGGGAGGGATGAGTGTTGGGTGGGGTTTTGTGTGTGTGTGTGGGGGCTGGGTGCTGGGTGTGTGTAGGTGGGGGTGTGGGTGGGTTACAGTGGTGGGAGGGATGAGTGTTGGGTGGGGTTTGTGTGTGTGTGTGGGGGCTGGGTGCTGGGTGTGTGTAGGTGGGGGTGTGGGTGGGTTGTAGTGGTGGGAGGGATGAGTGTTGGGGTGGGTTTTGTGCTGTGTGTGTGGGGGCTGGGTGCTGGGGTGTGTGTAGGTGGGGGTGTGGGGGTGGGTGTAGTGGTGGGAGGGATGAGTGTTGGGTGTGGTGGTTTTGTGTGTGTGTGAGGGGGCTGGGTGCTGGGTGGTGTGTAGGTGGGGGTGTGGGTGTGTGTAGTGGTGGGAGGGATGAGTGTTGGGTGGGGTTTGTGCTGTGATGTGTGAGGGGGGCTGGTGCTGGGTGTGTGTAGGTGGGGTGTGGGTTGGGTTGTAGTGGATGGGAGGGCTGAGTGTTGGGGTGGGGTTTTGTGTGTGTGTGAGGGTGGGGTGCTGGGTGGTGTAGGTGAGGGTCTGGGTGGGTGTAGTGGTGGGAGGGTTGAGTGTTGGGGTGGGGTTTTGTGTTTGTGTGTGGGGGTGGGTGCTGGGTGTGTGTAGGTGGGGGTGTGGGTGGGTGTAGTGGTGGGAGGGATGAGTGTTGGGGTGGGGTTTTGTGTGTTTGTGTGTGGGGGTGGGTGCTGGGTGTGTGTAGGAGGGGGTGTGGGTGGGTGTAGTGGTGGGAGGGATGAGTGTTGGGGTGGGGTTTTGTGTGTGTGTGTGTGGGGGGGTGGGTGCTGGGTGTGTGTAGGTGGGGGTGTGGGTGGGTGTAGTGGTGGGAGGGATGAGTGTTGGGGTGGTGTTTTGTCTGTGTGTGTGTGGGGGATGGTGCTGGGTGTGTGTAGGTGGGGGTGTGGGTGGGTGTAGTGGTGGGAGGGATGTGTGTTGGGGTGGGGTTTTGTGTGTGTGTGTGGGGTGGGTGCTGGGTGTGTGTAGGTGGGGGTGTGGGTGGGTGTAGTGGTGGGAGGGATGAGTGTTGGGGTGGGGTTTTGTGTGTGTGTGTGGGGGTGGGTGCTGGGTGTGTGTAGGTGGGGGTGTGGGTGGGTGTAGTGGTGGGAGGGATGAGTGTTGGGGTGGGGTTTTGTGTGTGTGTGTGGGGGTGGGTGCTGGGTGTGTGTAGGTGGGGGTGTGGGTGGGTGTAGTGGTGGGAGGGATGAGTGTTGGGGTGGGGTTTTGTGTGTGTGTGTGGGGTGTGGGTGTGGTGTGTGTAGGTGGGGGTGTGGGTGGGTGTAGTGGTGGGGGGATGGGTTTGGGTGTGTGTGTGTGTGGGGGTGCTGGGTGTGTGTAGGTGGGGGTGTGGGTGGGTGTAGTGGTGGGAGGGATGAGTGTTGGGGTGGGGTTTTGTGTGTGTGTGTGGGGGGTGGGTGCTGGGTGTGTGTAGGTGGGGGTGTGGGTGGGTGTAGTGGTGGGAGGGATGAGTGTTGGGGTGGGGTTTTGTGTGTGTGTGTGTGGGGGTGGGTGCTGGGTGTGTGTAGGTGGGGGTGTGGGTGGGTGTAGTGGTGGGAGGGATGAGTGTTGGGTGGGGTTTTGTTGTGTGTGTGTGGGGCTGGGTGCTGGGTGTGTGTAGGTGGGGGTGTGGGTGGGTGTAGTGGTGGGAGGGATGAGTGTTGGGTTGGGGTTTTGTGTGTGTGTGTGTGGGGGGCGTGGGTGCTGGGTGTGTGTAGGTGGGGGTGTGGGTGGGTGTAGTGTTGGGTGGGATGAGTGTTGGGGTGGGGTTTTGTGTGTGTGTGTGGGGGGTGGGTGCTGGGTGTGTGTAGGTGGGGTGTGGGTGGGTGTAGTGGTGGGAGGGATGAGTGTTGGGGTGGGGTTTTGTGTGTGTGTGTGTGGGGGCTGGGTGCTGGGTGTGTGTAGGTGGGGGTGTGGTGGGTGTAGTGGTGGGAGGATGAGTGTTGGGGTGGGGTTTTGTGTGTGTGTGTGTGGGGTGGTGCTGGGTGTGTGTAGGTGGGGTGTGGGTGGGTGTAGTGGTGGGAGGGATGAGTGTTGGGGTGGGGTTTTTGTGTGTGTGTGTGGGGGCTGGTGTGCTTGGTGTGTGTAGGTGGGGGTGTGTGTGGGTTGTAGTGGTGGGAGGGATGAGTGTTGGGTGGAGTTTTGTGTGTGTGTGGTGGGGGTGGTTGGTGCTGGTTGTAGTGTAGGTGGGGGTGTGGGTGGGTGTTGAGGGTTGGAGGGATGAGTGTTGGGGTGGGGTTTGTGCGTGTGTGGGGGTTTGGGTGCTGGGTGTGTGTAGGTGGGGTGTGGGTGGGTGTAGTGGTGGGAGGGATGAGGGTTGGGGGGTGGTGTTTTGTGTGTGTGTGGGGGGTTGGTGCTGGGTGTGTGTAGGTGGGGTGTGGGTGGGTGTGTAGTGTGGGAGGGAAGAGTGTTGGGTGGGGTTTTGATGTGCTGTGTGTGGGTGGGTGTGGAGCTGGGTGTGTGTAGGTGGGGTGTGGGTGGGTGTAGTGGTGGGAGGGATGAGTGTTGGCGGTGGGGCTTTTTGTGTGTGTGTGTGGGGGTGGGTGCTGGGTGTGTAGGTGGGGGTGTGGCGTGGGTGTAGTGGTGGGAGGGATGAGTGTTGGGGTGGGGTTTGTGTGTGTGTGTTTGGGGGCTGGGTGCTGGGTGTGTGTAGGTGGGGGTGTGGGTGGGTGTAGTGGTGGGAGGGATGAGTGTTGGGGTGTGGTTTGGTGCCTGTGTGTGTGGGGCTGGGGGCTGGGTGTGTGTAGGTGGGGGTGTGGGTGAGTGCAGTGGTGGGAGGGATGAGTGTTGGTGTGGGGTTTTGTGTGTGTGTGTGTGTGGGGGCTGCGTGCTGGGTTTGTGTAGTTCGGGGTGTGGTTGGGTGTAGTGGTGGGAGGGATGAGTGTTGTGGTGGGGTTTTGTGTGTGTGCGTGTGGGTGCTGGGTGCTGGGTGTGTGTAGTTGGGGGTGTGGGTGGGTGTAGTGCGTGGGAGGGATGAGTGTTGGGGTGGGGTTCTTGTGTGTGTGTGTGGGGGGTGGGTGCTGGGTGTGTGTAGGTGGGGGTGTGGGTGTGTTAGTGGTGGGAGTGATGAGTGTTGGGGTGGGTTTTTGTGTGTGAGTGTGGTGGGGTGGGTGCTGGGTGTGTGTAGGTGGGGGTGTGGGTGGTGTAGTGGTTGGGAGTGTGAGTGTTGGAGTGGTGGGGTTTTTTGTGTTGCTGTGTGTGGGGGGGTGGTGCTGGGTGTGTGTAGGTGGGGGTGTGGGTGGGTGTAGTGGTGGGAGGGATGAGTGTTGGGGTGGGTGTTTTGTTCCATTGTGTGTGGTGTGGGGGGTGGGTGCTGGGTGTGTGTAGGTGGGGGTGTGTGGTGGTTGTAGTGGTGGGAGGGATGAGTGTTGGGGTGGGGTTTTTGTGAGTGTGTGTGTGGGGGTGGGTGCTGGGTGTGTGTAGGTTGGGGGTGTAGGTGGGTGTAGTGGTGGGCGGGATGAGTGTTGGGGTGGGGTTTGTGTGTGTGTGTGGGGTTGGGCTGGGAGTGTGTAGGAGGGGGTGTGGGTGGGTGTAGTGGTGGGAGGGATGAGTGTTGGGGTGGGGTTTTGTAAGTGTGTGTGGGGGGTGCGTGCTGGGTGTGCGCAGTTGGGGGTGTGGGTGGGTGTAGTGGTGGGAGGGATGAGTGTTGGGGTGGGGTTTTGTGTGTGTGTGTGGGGGGTGGGTGCTGGGTGTGTGTAGGTGGGGGTGTGGGTGGGTGTAGTGGTGGGAGGGATGAGTGTTGGGGTGGGGTTTTGTGTGTGTGTGTGGGGGTGGGTGCTGGGTGTGTGTAGGTGGGGGTGTGGGTGGGTGTAGTGGTGGGAGGGATGAGTGTTGGGGTGGGGTTTTGTGTGTGTGTGTGGGGGTGGGTGCTGGGTGTGTGTAGGTGGGGGTGTGGGTGGGTGTAGTGGTGGGAGGGATGAGTGTTGGGGTGGGGTTTTGTGTGTGTGTGTGTGGGGGTGGGTGCTGGGTGTGTGTAGGTGGGGGTGTGGGTGGGTGTAGTGGTGGGAGGGATGAGTGTTGGGGTGGGGTTTTGTGTGTGTGTGTGGGGGTGGGTGCTGGGTGTGTGTAGGTGGGGGTGTGGGTGGGTGTAGTGGTGGGAGGGATGAGTGTTGGGGTGGGGTTTTGTGTGTGTGTGTGGGGGTGGGTGCTGGGTGTGTGTAGGTGGGGGTGTGGGTGGGTGTAGTGGTGGGAGGGATGAGTGTTGGGGTGGAGTTTTGTGTGTGTGTGTGTGGGGGTGGGTGCTGGGTGTGTGTAGGTGGGGGTGTGGGTGGGTGTAGTGGTGGGAGGGATGAGTGTTGGGGTGGGGTTTTGTGTGTGTGTGTGCGTGTGGGGGTGTGGGTGCTGGGTGTGTGTAGGTGGGGGTTTGGGTGGGTGTCGTGGTGGGAGGGATGAGTGTTGGGGTGGGGTTTTGTGTGTGTGTGTGGGGGTGGGTGCTGGGTGTGTGTAGGTGGGGGTGTGGGTGGGTGTAGTGGTGGGAGGGATGAGTGTTGGGGTGGGGTTTTGTGTGTGTGTGTGTGGGGGTGGGTGCTGGGTGTGTGTAGGTGGGGGTGTGGGTGGGTGTAGTGGTGGGAGGGATGAGTGTTGGGGTGGGGTTTTGTGTGTGTGTGTGGGGGTGGGTGCTGGTGTGTGTAGTGGGGGTGTGGGTGGTGTAGTGGTGGGAGGGATGAGTGTTGGGGTGGGGTTTTGTGTGTGTGTGTGGTGGGGCTGGGTGCTGGTTGTGAGTAGGTGGGGGTGTGGGTGGGTGTAGTGGTGGGAGGGAAGTGTTGGGCTTGGGTTTTGTGTGTGTGTGTGGAAGCTGGGTGCTGGGTGTGTGTAGGATGGGGTGTGGGTGCGCGTAGTGGTGGGAGGGATGAGTGTTGGGGTGGGGTTTTGTGTGTGGTGTGTGGGGGTTTTAGTGCTGGGTGTGTGTAGGAGGGGGTGTGGGTGGGGTAGTGGTGGAGGGATGAGTGTTGGGGTGGGGTTTATGTGTGTGGTGTGGGGTGTGGGTGCGGGTGTGTGAGTGGGGGTGTGGGTGTGTGTAGTGGTGGGAGGGATGAGTGTTGGGGTGGGGTTTTGTGTGTGTGAGTGGGGGTTGGTCTGGGTGTGTGTAGGTGGGGTTGAGGGTGGGTGTAGTGGTGGGAGGGATGAGTGTTGGGGTCGGGGTTTTGTGTGTGTGTGTGGGGGTGGGTGCTGGGTGTGTTGTAGGTGGGGTGTGGTGGGTGTAGGGTAGGGAGGGATGAGTGTTGGGGTGGGTTTGTTGCTGTGTGTGGGGTTGGGTGCTGGGTGTGTGTAGGTGGGGGTGGTGGGTGGGTGTAGTGGTGGGAGGATGAGTGTTGGGGTGGGGTTTTGTGTGTGTAGTGCGTGGGGTGTGGTGCTGGGTGTGTGTATGTCGGGGTGTGGGTGGGTGTAGTGGTGGGAGGGATGAGTGTTGGGGTGGGGTTTGTGTGTGTGTGTGGGGTGCTGGGTGCTGGGTATGTGTAGGTGGGAGTGTGGGTGGGTGTAGTGGTGGGAGGATGAGTGTTGGGGTGGGTTTTGTGTGTGTGTGTGGGGTGTGGGTGCTGGGTGTGTGTAGGTGGGGGTGTGGGTGGGTTGTAGTGGTGAAGGGATGAGTGTTGGGGTGGGGTTTGGTGCTGTGTGTGTGGGGTGGGTGCTGGGTGTGTGTAGGTGGGTGTGTGGGTGGTTGTAGGGTGGGAGGGATGAGTGTTGGGGTGGGGTTTTTGTGTGTGTGTGAGGGCTGGGTGCTGGGTGTGTGTAGGTGGTGGTGTGGTGGGTGTAGTGGTGGGAGGGATGAGTGTTGGGGTGGGGTTTTTTTGTGTGTGTGGGGGTTGGGTGCTGGGTGTGTAGGTGGGGTGTGGGTGGGTGTAGTGGTGGGAGGGATGAGTGTTGGGGTGGGGTTTTTGTGTGTGTGTGTGGGGTGGGTGCTGGGTGTGTGTAGGTGGGGTTGTGGGTGGGTGTAGTGGTGGGGAGGGAGAGTGTTGGGGTGGGTTTTGTGTGTGGTGTGGGGGTTGTGTCGCTGGGTGTGTGTAGGTGGGGGTGGTGGGTGGGTGGTTTTGTGTCGGGAGAGATGAGTGTTGGGGTGGGGTTTTGTGTGTGTGTTTGTGGGGGGTGGGTGCTGGGTGTGTGTAGGTGGGGGTGTGGGTGGGTGTAGTGGTGGGAGGGATGAGTGTTGGGGTGGGGTTTTGTGCGTGTGTTTGGGGGTGGGTGCTGGGTGTGTGTAGGTGGGGGTGTGGGTGGGTGTAGTGGTGGGAGGGATGAGTGTTGGGGTGGGGTTTTGTGTGTGTGTGTGGGGGTGGGTGCTGGGTGTGTGTAGGTGGGGGTGTGGGTGGGTGTAGTGGTGGGAGGGATGAGTGTTGGGGTGGGGTTTTGTGTGTGTGTGTGGGGTGGGTGCTGGGTGTGTGTAGGTGGGGGTGTGGGTGGGTGTAGTGGTGGGAGGGATGAGTGTTGGGGTGGGGTTTTGTGTGTGTGTGTGGGGTGGGTGCTGGGTGTGTGTAGGTGGGGGTGTGGGTGGGTGTAGTGGTGGGAGGGATGAGTGTTGGGGTGGGGTTTTGTGTGTGTGTGTGTGGGGCTGGGTGCTGGGTGTGTGTAGGTGGGGGTGTGGGTGGGTGTAGTGGTGGGAGGGATGAGTGTTGGTGTGGGGTTTTGTGTGTGTGTGTGGGGGGGGCTGCTGTGTGGGTGTGTGTAGGTGGGGGTGTGGGTGGGTGTAGTGGTGGGAGGGATGAGTGTTGGTGTGGGGTATTTTGTGTGTGTGTGTGGGGCTGGGTGCTGGGTGTGTGTAGGTGGGGTTGTGGGTGGGTGTAGTGGTGCGAGGGATGAGTGTTCGGGATGGGTTTTGTTTGTGTGTGTGTGGGGGGTGGGTGCTGGGTGTGTGTAGGTGGGGGTGTGGGTGGCTGTAGTGTTGGGAGTGATGAGTTGTTGGGTTGGGGTTTGTATGTGTGTGTGGGTGGGGTTGTGCTGGGTGTGTGTATGGACGGGTGTGTGTGGGTGTAGTGGTGGGAGGGATGAGTGTTGGGGTGGGGTTTTGTGTGTGTGTGTGGGGTGGGTGCTGGGTGTGTGTAGGTGGGGGTGTGGGTGGGTGTAGTGGTGGGAGGATGAGTGTATGGGTGGGTTTTGTGTGTGTGTGTGGGGGTGGTACTGGGTGTGTGTAGGTGGGGGCTGTGGGTGGGTGTAGTGGTAGGAGGGATGAGTGTTGGGGTGGGGTTTGTGTGTGTGTTGGGTGGGTGCTGGGTGTGTGTAGGTGGGGGTGTGGGTGGTGTGTAGTGGTGGGTGGGATGAGTGTTGGGTGGGGTTTTGTGTGTGTGTGTGGGGTTGTGTGCTGGGTGTGTGTAGGTGGGGGGTGGGGTGGGTGTTTTGGTGGGAGGGATGAGTGTTGGGGTGGGGTTTTGTGTGTGTGTGGGTGGGGTGTGGGTGCTGGGTGTATGTAGGTGGGGGTGTGGGTGGGTGTAGTGGTGGGAGGGATCAGTGTTGCGGTGGGGTTTTGTGTGTGTGTGTGGGGGTGGGTGCTGGGTGTGTGTAGGTGGGGGTGTAGGTGGGTGTAGTGGTGGGAGGGATGAGTGTTGGGGTGGGGTTTTGTGTGTGTGTGTGGGGGTTGGTGCTGGGTGTGTGTAGGTGGGGGTGTGGGTGGGTGTAGTGGTGGAGGGATGAGTGTTGGGGTGGGGTTTTGTGTGTGTGTGTGGGGCTGGGTGCTGGGTGTGTGTAGGTGGGGGTGTGGGTGGTTGTAGTGGTGGGAGGGATGAGTGTTGGGGTGGGGTTTTGTGTGTGTGTGTGGGGGGCTGGGTGCTGGGTTGTGTGTAGGTGGGGGTGTGGGTGGGTGTAGTGGTGGGAGGGATGAGTGTTGGGGTGGGTTTTGTGTGTGTGTGTGTGGGGTTTTGGTGCTGGGAGTGTGTAGGTGGGGGTGTGGGTGGGTGTAGTGGTGGGAGGGATGAGTGTTGGGGTGGGGTTTTTGTGTGTGTGTGTGGGGGTGGGTGCTGGGTGTGTGTAGGTGGGGGTGTGGGTGGGTGTAGTGGTGGGAGGGATGAGTGTTGGGGTGGGGTTTTGTGTGTGTGTGTGGGGGTTGGTGCTGGGTGTGTTTGTTGGGGTTTGGGTGGGTGTAGTGGTGGGAGGGATGGGTGTTGGGGTGGGGGTTTTGTGTGTGTGTGTGGGGGTGGGTGCTGGGTGTGTGTAGGTGGGGGTGTGGGTGGGTGTAGTGGTGGGAGGGATGAGTGTTGGGGTGGGGTTTTGTGTGTGTGTGTGTGGGGGGTGGGTGCTGGGTGTGTGTAGGTGGGGGTGTGGGTGGGTGTAGTGGTGGGAGGGATGAGTGTTGGGTTGGGGTTTTTTCAGTATGTGTGTGTGGCTGGGTGCTGGGTGTGTGTAGGTGGGGGTGTGGGTGGGTGTAGTGGTGGGAGGGATGAGTGTTGGGGTGGGGATTTGTGTGTGTGTGTGTGGGTGTGGGTGCTGGGTGTGTGTAGGTGGGGGTGTGGGTGGGTGTAGTGGTGGGAGGGATGAGTGTTGGGGTGGGGTTTTGTAAGTGTGTGTGGGGGGTGGATGCTGGGTGTGCGCAGTTGGGTGTGTGGGTGTTTGTAGTGGTGTGAGGGATGAGTGTTGGGGTGGGGTTTTGTGTGTGTGTGGGGCTGGGTGCTGGGTGTTTGTAGGTGGGGTGTGGGGTGGGTGTAGTGGTGGGAGGGATGAGTGTTGGGGTGGGGTTTTGTGTGTGTGTGTGGGAGGGTGGGTGGCTGGGTGTGTGTCGGTGCGGGGTGTGGGTGGGTGTAGTGGTGGGAGAGTATGAGTGTTGGGGTGGGGTTTTTGTGTGGTGGTGTTGGGTGTGGGTGCTGGTGTGTGTAGGTGGGGGTGTGGGTGGGTGTAGTGGTGGGAGGATGAGTGTTGGGGTGGGGTTTAGTGTGTGTGTGTGGGGGTTGGGTGCTGGTGTGTGTAGGTGGGGGTGTGGGTGGGTGTAGTGGTGGGAGGGATGAGTGTTGGGGTGGGTGTGTAGTGTGTGTGTGTGGGGGGCTGGGTGCTGTGTTGTGTGTAGGTGGGGTGTGGGTGGGTGTATGTGGTTGGAGGGATGAGTGTTTGGGTGGGGTTTTGTGTGTGTGTGTGGTGGGGTTGGTGCTGGGTGTGTGTAGGGGGGGTGTGGGTGGGTGTAGTGAAGGAGGGATGAGTGTTGGGGTGGGGTTATTGTGCTGTGTGTGTGGGGTGGGTGCTGGGCTGTGTGTAGGTGGGGGTGTGGGTGGGTGTAGTGGTGGAGGGATGAAGTGTTGGTGGTGGGGTTTTGTGTGTATGTTTGTGGGGGCTGGGTGCTGGGTGTGTAAGGTCGGGGGTGTGGGTGGGTGTAGTGTGGGAAGGGAAGAGTGTTGGGGTGGGTTTTGTGTTGTGTGGTGTGGGGAGGCTGGGTGCTGGGTGTGTGAAGGTGGCGGGTGTGGGTGGGTGTAGAGGTAGGAGGGATGAGTGTTGGGGTGGGGGTTTTTTGTGTGTAGTGGGGGGTGGGTGCTGGGTGTGTGTAGGTGGGGGTGTGTGGGTGGTGTAAGTGGTTGGGAGGGATGAGTGTTGGGGTGGGGTTTTGTGTGTGTGTGTGGGGGTTGTGTGCTGGGTGTGTGAGGAGGGGGTGTGGGTGGGTGTCTTTGGTGGAGGGATGAGTGTTGGGGTGGGGTTTTGTGTGTGTGTGTGGGGTCTGGGTGCTGGGTGTGTGTAGGTGGGGGTGTGGGTGGGTGTAGTGGTGGGAGGGATGAGTGTGTGGGGGGGGTTTTGTGTGTGTGGGGGGTGCGTGCTGGGTGTGTGTAGGTGCGGGTGTGGGTGGGTGTAGGGTGGGAGGGATGAGTGTTGGTGTGTGGTTCTGTGTGTGTGTGTGTGGGGGTTGGCTTTGGGTGTGTGTAGGTGGGGGTGTGGTTGGGTGGAGTGGTGGGAGGGATGAGTATTGGGGTGGGGTTTTGTGTGTGTGTGTGGGGGTTGGTGCTGGGTGTTTGTAGGTGGGGGTGTGGGTGGTGTAGTGGTGGGAGGGATGAGTGTTGGCGGTGGGGTTTTTGTGTGTGTGTGTGTGGGGTGGTGCTGGGTGTGTGTAGGTGGGGGTTGTGGGTGGTGTAGTGTTGGGAGGGATGAGTGTTGGGGTGGGGTTTTGTGTGTGTGGGGCTCGGTGCTGGGTGTGTGTAGGTGGGTGTGTGGGTGGGTGTAGTGGTGGGAGGAATGAGTGTGGGGTGGGGTTTTGTGGTGTGTGTGTGGGGTGTTGGTGCTGGGTGTGTGTAGGTGGGGGTGTGGGTGGGTGTAGTGGTGGGAGGGATGAGGGTTGGGGTGGGGTTTGTGCAGTGTGTGGGGGGCTGGGTGCTGGGTGTGTGTAGGTGGGGTGTGGGTGGGTGTAGTGGTGGGAGGGATGAGTGTTGGGGTGGGGTTTTGTGTGTGTGTGTGTGGGTGCTGTGTATGTGTAGGTGGGGGTGTGGGTGTGTGTAGTGGTTGGAGGGATGAGTGTTGGGGTGGGGTTTTGTGTGTGTGTGTGTGGGGGTGGGTGCTGGGTGTGTGTAGGTGGGGGTGTGGGTGGGTGTAGTGGTGGGAGGGAATGAGTGTTGGGGTGGGGTTTTGTGTGTTGTGTGTGGGGGTGGGTGCTGGGTGTGTGTAGGTGGGGGTGTGGGTGGGTGTAGTGGTGGGAGGGATGAGTGTTGGGGTGGGGTTTGTGTGTGTGTGTGGGGTGCTGGGCTTGGATGTGTGTAGGTGAGGTGTGGGTGGGGTGTAGTGGTGGGAGGGCTGAGTGTTTGGGTGGGGTTTTGTGTGTGTGTGGGGTGGGGTGGGTGCTGGGTGTGTGTAGGTGGGGGTGTGGGTGGGTGTAGTGGTGGGATGGATGAGTGTTGGGGTGGGGTTTTGTGTGTGTGTGTGGGGGTGTTTGCTGGGTGTGTGTAGGTGGGGCTGTGGGTGGGTGTTAGTGGTGGGAGGGAATGAGTGTTTGGGTGGGGTTTTGTGTGTGTGTGTGGGGTGGGTGCTGGGTGTGTGTAGGTGGGGGTGTGGGTGGGTGTAGTGGTGGGAGGGATGAGTGTTGGGGTGGGGTTTTGTGTGTGTGTGTGGGTGGGTGCTGGGTGTGTGTAGGTGGGGGTGTGGGTGGGTGTAGTGGTGGAGGGATGAGTGTTGGGTGGGGTTTTGTGTGTGTGTGTGGGGGCTGGTGCTGGGTGTGTGTAGGTGGGGTGTGGGTGGGTGTAGTGGTGGGAGGGATGAGTGTTGGGTGGGGTTTTGTGTGTGTGTGTGGGGGTGGGTGCTGGGTGTGTGTAGGTGGGGGTGTGGGTGGGTGTAGTGGTGGGAGGGATGAGTGTTGGGGGGGGGGTTTTGTGTGTGTGTGTGGGGGCTGGGTGCTGGGTGTGTGTAGGTGGGGGTGTGGGTGGGTGTAGTGGTGGGAGGGATGAGTGTTGGGGTGGGGTTTTGTGTGTGTGTGTGTGGGGCTGGGGGCTGGGTGTGTGTAGGTGGGGGTGTGGGTGGGTGTAGTGGTGGGAGGAATGAGTGTTGGGGTGGGGTTTTGTGTGTGTGTGTGCGGGGCTGGGTGCTGGGTGTGTTTAGGGGGGGTGTGGGTGGTGTAGTGGTGGAGGGATGAGTGTTGGGGTGGGGTTTTGTGTGTGTGTGTGGGCTGGAGCTGGGTGTGTGTAGGTGGGGGTGTGGGTGGTGTAGTGGTGGGAGGGATGAGTGTTGGGGTGGGGTTCTGTGTGTGTGTGTGGGGCGGGGTGCTGGGTGTGTGTAGGTGGGGGTGTGGGTGGGTGTAGTGGTGGGAGGGATGAGTGTTGGGGTGGGGTTTTGTGTGTGTGTGTGGGGGTGGGTGCTGGGTGTGTGTAGGTGGGGGTGTGGGTGGGTGTAGTGGTGGGAGGGATGAGTGTTGGGGTGGGGTTTTGTGTGTGTGTGTGTGGGGGTGGGTGCTGGGTGTGTGTAGGTGGGGGTGTGGGTGGGTGTAGTGGTGGGAGGGATGAGTGTTGGGGTGGGGTTTTGTGTGTGTGTGTGGAAGCTGGGTGCTGGGTGTGTGTAGGTGGGGGTGTGGGTGGGTGTAGTGGTGGGAGGGATGAGTGTTGGGGTGGGGTTTTGGGTGTGTGTGTGTGTGGGGGTGGGTGCTGGGTGTGTGTAGGTGGGGGTGTGGGTGGGTGTAGTGGTGGGAGGGATGAGTGTTGGGGTGGGGTTTTGTGTGTGTGTGTGGGGGGTTGCTGCTGGGTGTGTGTAGGAGGGGTGTGGGTGGGTGTAGTGGTGGAGGGATTGAGTGTTGGGGTGGGGTTTTTGTGTGTGTGTGTGGGTTGGGTGCGGGGTGTGTGTAGGTGGGGGTGTGGGTGGGTGTAGTGGTGGGAGGGATGAGTGTTGGGTGGGGTTTTGTGTGTGTGTGTGTGGGGTTGGTGCTGGGTGTGTGTAGGTGGGGGTGTGCGTGGGTGTAGTGGTGGGAGGGATGAGTTTTGGTGTGGGGTTTTGTGTGTGTGTGTGTTTGGGGCTGGGTGCTGGGTGTGTGTAGGTGGGGTTGTGGGTGGGTGTAGTGGTGGGAGGGATGAGTGTTGGGGTGGGGTTTTGTGTGTGTGTGTGGGGGTGTGTGCTGGGTGTGTGTAGGTGGGGGTGTGGGTGGGTGTAGTGGTGGGAGGGATGAGTGTTGGGGTGGGGTTTTGTGTGTGTGTGTGGGGTTGTGTGCTGGGTGTGTGTAGGTGGGGGTGTGGGTGGGTGTAGTGGTCGGAGGGATGGGTGTTGGGGTGGGGTTTTGTGCGTGTGTGTGGGGTGGGTGTGGGTGCTGGGTGTGTGTAGGTGGGGTGTGGGTGGTTGTAGTGGTGGGAGGGATGAGTGTTGGGGAAGGATTTGTATTTGTGTGGGGTGTGCGTGCTGGGTGTGTGTAGGTGGGGGTGTGGGTGGGTTTAGTGGTGGGAGGGATGAGTGTTGGGTGGGGTTTTGTGTGTGTGTGTGGGGTGGTGCTGGGTGTGTGTAGGTGGGTGTGTGGTGGGTGTAGTGGTGGGAGGGATGAGTGTTGGGGTGGGGTTTTGTGTGTGTGTGTGTGGGGGGGTGGGTGCTGGGTGTGTGTAGGTGGGGGTGTGGGGTGGTGTAGTGGTGGGAGGGAAGAGTGTTGGGGTGGGGTTTTGTGTGTGTGTGTGTGGGGCTTGGTGCTGGGTGTGTGTAGGTGGGGGTGTGGGTGGGTGTAGTGGTGGGAGGGATGAGTGTTGGGGTGGGGTTTTGTGTGTGTGTGTGGGGGTGGGTGCTGGGTGTGTGTAGGTGGGGGTTGTGGGTGGGGTGTAGTGGTGGGTGGGTTGAGTGTTGGGTGGGGTTTTGTAGCTGTGTGTGTGTGGGGCTGGGATGCGGGTGTGTGTAGGTGGGGGATTGGGTGGGGTGTAGTGGTGGGAGGGTTGAGTGTTCGGGTGGTGGTTTGTGTGTGTGTGTGGGGCTGGGTGCTGGGTGTGTTTAGGTGGGGGTGTGCGTGTGTGAAGTGGTGGGAGGGATGAGTGTTGTGGTGGGGTTTTGTGTGTGTGGGGGTGTGGGGTGGGGCTGGTTTGTGGAGGTGGGGGTTGTGTGGTGTAGTGGTGGGAGGGATGAGTGTTGGGTGTGGGGTTTTGTGTGTGTGTGTGGGGTGGTGGGTGCTGGGTGTGTGTAGGTGGGGTGTGGGTGGGTGTAGTGGTGGGAGGGATGAGTGTTGGGGTGGGGTTTTGTTGTGTGTGTGGGGGGGTGGGTGCTGGGTGCTGTGTAGGTCGGGGGTTGTGGGTGGGTGTAGTGGTGGAGGGATGATTGTTGGGGTGGGGTTTTGTGTGTGTGTGTGTGTGGCTGGGAGGCTGGGTGTGTGTAGGTGGGGGTGTGGGTGGTTGTAGTGGTGGGAGGGATGAGTGTTGGGGGGTGGGGGTTTTTTGTGTGTGTGTGTGTGGGGCTGGGTGCTGGGTGTGTGTTGGTGGGGGTGTGGGTGGGTGTAGTGGTGGGAGGGATGAGTGTTGGGGTGGGGTTTTGTGTGTGTGTGTGGGGGTGGTGCTGTGTGTGTGTAGTGGGGGTGTGGGTGGGTGTAGTGGTGGGAGGGATGAGTGTTGGGGTGGGGTTTTGTGTGTGTGTGTGTGGGTGCTGGGTGTGTGTAGGCTGGGGTGTGGGTGGGTGCTAGTGGTTGGAGGGATCGGTGTTGGGGTGGGGTTTTTGTGTGTGTGTGTGGGGGGCTGGTGCTGGGTGTGTGTAGGGTGGGTTGTGGGTGGGTGTAGTGGTCGGAGGGATGAGTGTTGGGTGGGGTTGTTGTGTGTGTGGGGGGTGGGTGCTGGGTGTGTGTGGTGTGTGTGTGGGTGTGTGTGGTGAGTGAGTGTTGGGGGTTTGGTGTTGTGGTGGGGTTGTGGTGTGGGGTGTTGGGTGGGTGTGGGTGTGTGCTGGGGTGGTGTGTTGGTGGTGTGGTTGTGTGTGGGTGTGTGTGTGGGTGGGGTGGGTGGTGTGTGGGGTGTGTTGGTGTTGTGGTGGGATGTGAGTGTCGGGGTGGGTGTTTGTGTGGGTGTGTGTGGTGTGGTGGGGGGTGGTGAGTGTGGGTGGGGTTTGGGTGTGTGTAGTGGTGGGGGGTGCTGGGGGTGGGGTTTTGTGTGTGTGTGGGGGGTGGGTGCTGCGTGAGTGTAGGTGGGGTATTGGGTGGGTGTAGTGGTGGAAGGGATGAGTGTTGGGGGGGGGGTGTTGTGTGTGTGTGGGGGGGTGGGTGCTGGGTGTGTGTAGGTGGGGGTGTGGGTGGGTGTAGTGGTGGGAGGGATGAGTGTTGGGGTGGGGTTTTGTGTGTGTGTGTGGGGGGTGGGTGCTGGGTGTGTGTAGGTGGGGGTGTGGGTGGGTGTAGTGGTGGGAGGGATGAGTGTTGGGGTGGGGTTTTGTGTGTGTGTGTGTGGGGGGTGGGTGCTGGGTGTGTGTAGGTGGGGGTGTGGGTGGGTGTAGTGGTGGGAGGGATGAGTGTTGGGGTGGGGTTTTGTGTGTGTGTGTGTGGGGGTGGGTGCTGGGTGTGTGTAGGTGGGGGTGTGGGTGGGTGTAGTGGTGGGAGGGATGAGTGTTGGGGTGGGGTTTTGTGTGTGTGTGTGGGGTGGGGTGCTGGGTGTGTGTAGGTGGGGTGTGGGTGGGTGTAGTGGTGGGAGGGATGAGTGTTGGGGTGGGGTTTTGTGTGTGTGTGTGTGGGGCTGGGTGCTGGGTGTGTGTAGGTGGGGGTGTGGGTGGGTGTAGTGGTGGGAGGGATGAGTGTTGGGGTGGGGTTTTGTTTGTGTGTGGGGCTGGGTGCTGGGTGTGTGTAGGTGGGGGTGTGGGTGGGTGTAGTGGTGGGAGGGATGAGTGTTGGGGTGGGGTTTTGTGTGTGTGTGGGGTTTGTGTGCTGGGTGTGTGTAGGTGGGGGTGTGGGTGGGTGTAGTGGTGGGAGAGATGAGTGTTGGGGTGGGGTTTTGTGTGTGTGTGTGGGGGGGGGGGGTGCTGGGTGTGTGTAGGTGGGGGTGTGGGTGGGTGTAGTGGTGGGAGGGATGAGTGTTGGGGTGGGGTTTTGTGTGTGTGTCTGTGGGGGTGGGTGCTGGTTGTGTGTAGGTGGGGGTGTGGGTGGGTGTAGTGGTGGGAGGGATGAGTGTTGGGGTGGGGTTTTGTGTGTGTGTGTGGGGGGGGGTGGGCTTTGGGTGTGTGTAGGTGGGGGTGTGGGTGGGTGTAGTGGTGGGAGGGATGAGTGTTGGGGTGGGGATTTGTGTGTGTGTGTGTGGGTGTGGGTGCTGGGAGTGTGTAGGTGGGGGTGTGGGTGGGTGTAGTGGTGGGAGGACGAGTGTTGGGGTGGGGTTTTTGCTGTGTGTGTGGCGGGCTGGTGCTGGGCTGTGTGTAGTGGGGTTGTGGTGGTGTAGTGGTGGGAGGGATGAGTGTTGGGGATGGGGTTTTTGTGTGTGTGTTTGGGGGGTGTGGGTGCTTGGTGTGTGTAGGTGGGGGTGTGGGTGGGTGTAGTGGTGGGAGGGAAGAGTTTTGGGGTGGGGTTCTGTGTGTGTGTGTGTAGGGGTGGGTGCTGGGTGTGTTGTAGGTGGGGGTGTGGTGGGTGTAGTGAGAGGTGGGAGGGATGAGTGTTTGGGGTGGGGTTTTGTGCTGTGCTGTGTGGGGCTGGGTGTGGGTGTCTGTAGGTGAGGGTGTGTGGGTGGGTGTAGTGGTGGGAGGGATGAGTGTTGGGTGGGGTTTTTTGTGTGTGTGTGTGTGGGGCTGGGTGCTGGGTGTGTGTAGATGGGGTGTGGGTGGGTGTAGTGGGGGAGGGATGAGTGTGGGGTGGGGTTTTGTGTGTGTGTGGGGGGTGTGGGTGCTGGGTGTGTGTAGGTGGGGTGTGGGTGGGTGTAGTGGTGGGAGGGATGAGTGTTGGGGTGGCGTTTTGTGTGTGTGTGGGGGGTGGGTGCTGGGTGTGTGTAGGTGGGGGTGTGGGTGGGTGTAGTGGTGGGAGGGATGAGTGTTGGGGTGGGGTTTTGTGTGTGTGTGTTGGGCTGGGTGCTGGGTGTGTGTCGGTGGGGGTGTGCGTGCGTGTAGTGGTGGGAGGGATGAGTGTTGGTGTGGGGTTTTTGTGTGTGTGTGTGGGGGGTGGGTGCTGGGTGTGTGTAGGTGGGGGTGTGGGTGGGTGTAGTGGTGGGAGGGATGAGTGTTGGGGTGGGGTTTTGTGTGTGTGTGTGGCTGTGTGCTGGGTGTGTGTAGGTGGGGTGTGGGTGGGTGTAGTGGTGGGAGGGATGAGTGTTGGGGTGGGGTTTTGTGTGTGTGTGTGGGGGGTGGGTGCTGGGTGTGTGTAGGTGGGGGTGTGGGTGGGTGTAGTGGTGGGAGGGATGAGTGTTGGGGTGGGGTTTTGTGTGTGTGTGTGTGTGTGTGTGTGGTGGTGTGGGTGTGTGTAGGTGGCGGTGTGGGTGGGTGTAGTGGTGGGAGGGATGAGTGTTGGGGTGGGTTTTTGTGTGTGTGTGTGGGGGTGGGTGCTGGGTGTGTGTAGGTGGGGGTGTGGGTGGGTGTAGTGGTGGGAGGGATGAGTGTTGGGGTGGGGTTTTGTGTGTGTGTGTGTGGGTGCTGGGTGTGTGTAGGCTGGGGTGTGGGTGGGTGTAGTGGTGGGAGGGATGAGTGTTGGGGTGGGGTTTTGTGTGTGTGTGTGTGGGGGTGTGGGTGCTGGGTGTGTGTAGGTGGGGGTGTGGGTGGGTGTAGTGGTGGGAGGGATGAGTGTTGGGGTGGGGTTTTGTGTGTGTGTGTGTGGGGTGGGTGCTGGGTGTGTGTAGGTGGGGGTGTGGGTGGGTGTAGTGGTGGGAGGGATGAGTGTTGGGGTGGGGTTTTGTGTGTGTGTGTGTGGGGTTGGGTGCTGGGTGTGTGTAGGTGGGGGTGTGGGTGGGTGTAGTGGTGGGAGGGATGAGTGTTGGGGTGGGGTTTTGTGTGTGTGTGTGGGGGGTGGGTGCTGGGTGTGTGTAGGTGGGGGTGTGGGTGGGTGTAGTGGTGGGAGGGATGAGTGTTGGGGTGGGGTTTTGTGTTTGTGTGTGTGTGGGGGTGGGTGCTGGGTGTGTGTAGGTGGGGGTGTGGGTGGGTGTAGTGGTGGGAGGGATGAGTGTTGGGGTGGGGTTTTGTGTGTGTGTGTGGGGGTGGGTGCTGGGTGTGTGTAGGTGGGGGTGTGGGTGGGTGTAGTGGTGGGAGGGATGAGTGTTGGGGTGGGGTTTTGTGTGTGTGTGGGGGGGCTGGGTGTGTGTAGGTGGGGGTGTGGGTGGGTGTAGTGGTGGGAGGGATGAGTGTTGGGGTGGGGTTTTGTGTGTGTGTGGGTGTGGGTGCTGGGTGTGTGTAGGTGGGGGTGTGGGTGGGTGTAGTGGTGGGAGGGATGAGTGTTGGGGTGGGGTTTTGTGTGTCTGTGTGGGGGGGTGGGTGCTGGGTGTGTGTAGGTGGGGGTGTGGGTGGGTGTAGTGGTGGGAGGGATGAGTGTTGGGGTGGGGTTTTGTGTGTGTGGGTGTGGGTGCTGGGTGTGTGTAGGTGGGGGTGTGGGTGGGTGGGGGGTTGTGGGTGGGTGTAGTGGTGGGAGGGATGAGTGTTGGGGTGGGGTTTTGTATTTGTGTGTGTGGGGGCTGGGTGCTGGGTGTGTGTAGGTGGGGGTGTGGGTGGGTGTAGTGGTGGGAGGGATGAGTGTTGGGGTGGGGTTTTGTGTGTGTGTGTGTGGGGGGGTGGGTGCTGGGTGTGTGTAGGTGGGGGTGTGGGTGGGTGTAGTGGTGGGAGGGATGAGTGTTGGGGTGGGGTTTTGTGTGTGTGTGTGTGGGGGGGGTGCTGGGTGTGTGTAGGTGGGGGTGGTGGGTGGGTGTAGTGGTGGGAGGGATGAGTGTTGGGGTGGGGTTTTGTTTGTGTGTGTGTGTGGGGATGGTGCGGGTGTGTGTAGGTGGGGTGTGGGTGGGTTGTAGTGGTGGGAGGGATTAGTGTTGGGGTGGGGTTTGTGTGTGTGTGTGTGGGGGGGGTGGGTGCTGGGTGTGTGTAGGTGGGTGTGTGGGGTGGGTGTAGTGGTGTGAGGATGAGTGTTGGGGTGGGGTTTTGTGTGTGTGGTGTGTGGGGGTGGGTGCTGGGTGTGTGTAGGTGGGGGTGTGGGTGGGTGTAGTGGTGGGAGGGATGAGTGTTGGGGTGGGGTTTTGTGTGTGTGTGTGTGGGGCTGGGTGCTGGGTGTGGGTAGGTTGGTGTGTGGGTGGGTGTAGTGCTGGGAGGGATAAGTGTTGGGGTGGGGTTTTGTGTGTGTGTGGGGCTGGGTGCTGGGTGTGTGTAGGTGGAGGTGTGGGTGGGTGTAGTGGTGGGAGGGATGAGTGTTGGGGTGGGGTTTTGTGTGTGTGTGTGTGGGGGTGGGTGCTGGGTGTGTGTAGGTGGGGGTGTGGGTGGGTGTAGTGGTGGGAGGGATGAGTGTTGGGGTGGGGTTTTGTGTGTGTGTGTGTGGGGCTGGGTGCTGGGTGTGTGTAGGTGGGGGTGTGGGTGGGTGTAGTGGTGGGAGGGATGAGTGTTGGGGTGGTGTTTTGTGTGTGTGGGAGCTGGGTGCTGGGTGTGTGTAGGTGGGGGTGTGGGTGGGTGTAGTGGTGGGAGGGATGAGTGTTGGGGTGGGTTTTGTGTGTGTGTGTGGGGTGTGGGTGCTGGGTGTGTGTAGGTGGGGGTGTGGGTGGGTGTAGTGGTGGGAGGGATGAGTGTTGGGGTGGGGTTTTGTGTGTGTGTGTGGGGGGTGGGTGCTGGGTGTGTGTAGGTGGGGGTGTGGGTGGGTGTAGTGGTGGGAGGGATGAGTGTTGGGGTGGGGTTTTGTGTGTGTGTGTGTGTGGGGGTGGGTGCTGGGTGTGTGTAGGTGGGGGTGTGGGTGGGTGTAGTGGTGGGAGGGATGAGTGTTGGGGTGGGGTATTGTGTGTGTGTGTGTAGGTGGGGGTTTGGGTGTGTGTAGGTGGATTGTGGGTGGGTGTAGTGGTGGGAGGGATGAGTGTTGGGGTGGGGTTTTGTGTGTGTGTGTGTGTGTGGGTGCTGGGTGTGTGTAGGTGGGGGTGTGGGTGGGTGTAGTGGTGGGAGGGATGAGTGTTGGGGTGGGGTTTTGTGTGTGTGTGTGTGGTTCTGGGTGCTGGGTGTGTGTAGGTGGTGGAGTGGGTGGGTGTAGTGGTGGGAGGGATGAGTGTTGGGGTGGGGTTTTGTGTGTGTGTGTGGGGGTGGGTGCTGGGTGTGTGTAGGTGGGGGTGTGGGTGGGTGTAGTGGTGGGAGGGATGAGTGTTGGGGTGGGGTTTTGTGTGTGTGTGTGTGGGGTGTGGGTGCTGGGTGTGTGTAGGTGGGGGTGTGGGTGGGTGTAGTGGTGGGAGGGATGAGTGTTGGGGTGGGGTTTTGTGTGTGTGTGTGGGGCTGGGTGCTGGGTGTGTGTAGGTGGGGGTGTGGGTGGGTGTAGTGGTGGGAGGGATGAGTGTTGGGGTGGGGTTTTGTGTGTGTGTGTGTGGGGGTGGGTGCTGGGTGTGTGTAGGTGGGGGTGTGGGTGGGTGTAGTGGTGGGAGGGATGAGTGTTGGGGAAGGGGTTTTTTGTGTGTGTGTGTGGGGGGTGGGTGCTGGGTGTGTGTAGGTGGGGGTGTGGGTGGGTGTAGTGGTGGGAGGGATGAGTGTTGGGGTGGGGTTTTGTGTGTGTGTGTGGGGGGCTGGGTGCTGGGTGTGTGTAGGTGGGGGTGTGGGTGGGTGTAGTGGTGGGAGGGATGAGTGTTGGGGTGGGGTTTTGTGTGTGTGTGTGGGGTGTGGGTGCTGGGTGTGTGTAGGTGGGGGTGTGGGTGGGTGTAGTGGTGGGAGGGATGAGTGTTCGGGTGGGGTGTTGTGTGTGTGTGTGTGGGGTGGGTGCAGGGTGTGTGTAGGTGGGGGTGTGGGTGGGTGTAGTGGTGGAGGCGATGAGTGTTGGGGTGGGGTTTTGTGTGTGTGTGTGGGGGCTGGGTGCTGGTGTGTTGTAGGTGGGGGTGTGGGTGGGTGTTGTGGTGGGAGGGATGAGTGTTGGGGTGGTGTTTTGTTTGTATGTGTGTGGGGGGTGGTGCTGGTGTGTGTAGGTGGGGTGTGGGTGGGTGTAGTGTGGGAGGGATGAGTGGTTGGGGTGGGGTTTTGTGTGTGTGGTGGGCGGGGTGCTGGGTGTGTTTAGGTGGGTGTGGGGGTGGGTGTAGTGGTGGAGGGATGAGTGTTGGGGTGGGGGTGTTGTGTGTGTGTGTGTGGGCTGGTGTGCTGGGTGTGTGTAGGTGGGGGTGTGGGTGGGTGTAGTGGTGGGAGGGAATGAGTGTTGGGGTGGGGTTTTGGTGTGTGTGTGGTGGGGTGTGGTGCTGGGTGTGTGTAGGTGGGGGTGTGGGTGGGTGTAGTGGTGGGAGGGATGAGTGTTGGGGTGGGTTTTGTGTGTGTGTGTGGGGGGGTGGGTGCTGGGTGGGTGGTGTAGTGGTGGGAGGGATGAGTGTTGGGGTGGGGTTTTGTGTGTGTGGTGTGGGGGTGGGTGCTGGGTGTGTGTAGGTGGGGGTGTGGGTGGGTGTAGTGGTGGGAGGGATGAGTGTTGGGGTGGGGTTTTCTGTGTGTGTGTGGTGGGGCTGGGTGCTGGGTGTGTGTAGGTGGGGGTGTGGGTGGGCGTAGTTGTGGGAGGGATGAGTGTTGGGGTGGGGTTTGATGTGTGTGTGTGGGGGCTGGGTGCTGGGTGTGTGTAGGTGGGGTGTGGGTGGGTGTAGTGGTGGCAGGGTTGAGTGTTGGGGTGGGGTTTGTGTGTGTGTGTGTGGTGGGGGGTGCTGGGTGTGTGTAGGTGGGGGTGTGGGTGGGTGTAGTGGTGGGAGGGATGAGTGTTGGGGGTGGGGTTTTGTGTGTGTGGTGTGGGGGGTGGGTGCTGGGTGTGTGTAGGTGGGGGTGTGGTGTGGGTGTAGTTGGTGGGAGGGATGAGTGTTGGGGTGTGGGGTTTGTTGTGTGTGTGTGGGGGGCTGGTGCTGGGTGTGTGTAGGTGGGGGTGTTGGTGGTGTAGTGGTGGAGGGAGAAGTGTTGGGATGGGGTTTTGTGTGTGTGGTGGGTGTGGTGCAGGGTGTGTGTAGGTGGGGGTGTGGGTGGGTGTAATGGTGGGAGGAATGAGTGTTGGGGTGGGGTTTTGTGTGTGTGTGGGGGGCTGGGTGCTGGGTGTGGTAGGTGGGGGTGTGGGTGGGTGTAGTGGTGGGAGGGATGAGTGTTGGGTGGGGTTTTAGTGTTGTGTGTGTGGGGGTGGTGCTGGGGTGGCGCTAGGTGGGGTGTGGGTGGGTTGTAGTGGGGGAGGATGAGTGTGGGGTGGGGTTTGTGTGTGTGTGTGGGGGTGGGTGCTGGGTGTGTGTAGGTAGGGGTGTGGGTGGGTGTAGTGGTGGGAGGGATGAGTGTTGGGGTGGGGTTTTGTGTGTGTGTGTGGGGGTGGGTGCTGGGTGTGTGTAGGTGGGGGTGTGGGTGGGTGTAGTGGTGGGAGGGATGAGTGTTGGGGTGGGGTTTTGTGTGTGTGTGTGGGGGGCTGGGTGCTGGGTGTGTGTAGGTGGGGGTGTGGGTGGGTGTAGTGGTGGGAGGGATGAGTGTTGGGGTGGGGTTTTGTGTGTGTGTGTGTGGGCGGCTGGGTGCTGGGTGTGTGTAGGTGGGGGTGTGGGTGGGTGTAGTGGTGGGAGGGATGAGTGTTGGGGTGGGGTTTTGTGTGTGTGTGTGGGGTGTGGGTGCTGGGTGTCTGTAGGTGGGGGTGTGGGTGGGTGTAGTGGTTGGAGGGATGAGTGTTCGGGTGGGGTTTGTGTGTGTGTGTGTGTGGGGGTGGGTGCTGGGTGTGTGTAGGTGGGGGTGTGGGTGGGTGTAGTGGGGGAGGGATGAGTGTTGGGGTGGGGTTTTGTGTGTGTGTGTGGGGCTGGGTGCTGGGTGTGTGTAGGTGGGGGTGTGGGTGGGTGTAGTGGTGGGAGGGATGAGTGTTGGGGTGGGGTTTTGTGTGTGTGTGTGGGGTGGGTGCTGGGTGTGTGTAGGTGGGGGTGTGGGTGGGTGTAGTGGTGGGGGGATGAGTGTTGGGGTGGGGTTTTGTGTGTGTGTGTGTGGGGGGTGGGTGCTGGGTGTGTGTAGGTGGGGGTGTGGGTGGGTGTAGTGGTGGGAGGGATGAGTGTTGGGGTGGGGTTTTGTGTGTGTGTGTGTGGGGCTGGGTGCTGGGTGTGTGTAGGTGGGGGTGTGGGTGGGTGTAGTGGTGGGAGGGATGAGTGTTGGGGTGGGGGTTTTTTGTGTGTGTGTTGGGATGGGGGCTGGGTGTGTGTAGGTGGGGGTGTGGGTGGGTGTAGTGGTGGGAGGGATGAGTGTTGGGGTGGGGTTTTGTGTGTGTGTGTGTGGGGGGGGGTGCTGGGTGTGTGTAGGTGGGGGTGTGGGTGGGTGTAGTGGTGGGAGGGATGAGTGTTGGGTGGGGTTTTGTGTGTGTGTGTGGTGGGGGGGTGTGCTGGGTGTGTGTAGGTGGGGTTGTGGGTGGGTGTAGTGGTGGGAGGGATGAGTGTTGGGGTGGGGTTTTGTGTGTGTGTGTGGGGTGGGTGCTGGGTGTGTGTAGGTGGGGGTGTGGGTGGGTGTAGTGGTGGGAGGGATGAGTGTTGGGGTGGGGTTTTGTGTGTGTGTGTGGGGTTGGGTGCTGGGTGTGTGTAGGTGGGGGTGTGGGTGGGTGTAGTGGTGGGAGGGATGAGTGTTGGGGTGGGGTTTTGTGTGTGTGTGTGTGGGGGTGGGGTGCTGGGTGTGTGTAGGTGGGGGTGTGGGTGGGTGTAGTGGTGGGAGGATGAGTGTTGGGGTTTTTGGTTTTGTGTGTGTGTGGGGTGGGTGCTGGGTGTGTGTTGGTGGGGGTGTGGGTGGGTGTAGTGGTGGGAGGGATGAGTGTTGGGGTGGGGTTTTGTGTGTGTGTGTGTGGGGTTGGGTGTGTGTGTGGTGGGTGTGTTGGTTGGGTGTGTGTGTGGGTGGGGTGGTGGGGGGGTGGGTGGGTGTGGGTGGTGGGTGGGGTTTTGTGTGGTGGGGTGTGGGGGGTGTGTTGGTGGGATGTGGGTTGTTTTGTGGTGTGTGTGTGGGGTGGGTGTGTGTGGGTGGGTGGTGGGTGAGTGGTGGGGGGGGATGTTGGGGTGGGGTTTTGTGTGTTGTGTGGGGGTGGGTGCTGGGTGTGTGTAGGTGGGGGGTGTGGGTGGGTGTAGTGGTGGGAGGGATGAGTGTTGGGGTGGGGTTTTGTGTGTGTGTGTGGGGGTGGGTGCTGGGTGTGTGTAGGTGGGGGTGTGGGTGGGTGTAGTGGTGGGAGGGATGAGTGTTGGGGTGGGACTTTGTGCGTGTGTGTGCAGCTGGGTGCTGGGTGTGTGTAGGTGGGGGTGTGGGTGGGTGTAGTGGTGGGAGGGATGAGTGTTGGGGTGGGGTTTTGTGTGTGTGTGTGGGGGGTGGGTGCTGGGTGTGTGTAGGTGGGGGTGTGGGTGGGTGTAGTGGTGGGAGGGATGAGTGTTGGGGTGGGGTTTTGTGTGTGTGTGTGGGGTGGGTGCTGGGTATGTGTTGGTGGGGGTGTGGGTGGGTTTAGTGGTGGGAGGGATGAGAGTTGGGGTGGGGTTTTGTGTGTTGTGTGGGGGTTGGGTGCTGGGTGTGTGTAGGTGGGGGTGTGGGTGGGTGTAGTGGTGGGAGGGATGAGTGTTGGGGTGGGGTTTTGTGTGTGTGTGTGGGGGTGGGTGCTGGGTGTGTGTAGGTGGGGGTGTGGGTGGGTGTAGTGGTGGGAGGGATGAGTGTTGGGGTGGGGTTTTGTGTGTGTGTGTGTGGGGTGGGTGCTGGGTGTGTGTAGGTGGGGGTGTGTGGTGGGAGGGATGAGTGTTGGGGTGGGGTTTTGTGTGTGTGTGTGGGGGGTGGGTGCTGGGTGTGTGTAGGTGGGGGTGTGGGTGGGTGTAGTGGTGGGAGGGATGAGTGTTGGGGTGGGGTTTTGTGTGTGTGTGTGTGGCTGGGTGCTGGGTGTGTGTAGGTGGGGGTGTGGGTGGGTGTAGTGGTGGGAGGGATGAGTGTTGGGGTGGGGTTTTTTGTGTGTGTGTGTGGGGCTGGGTGCTGGGTGTGTGTAGGTGGGGGTGTGGGTGGGTGTAGTGGTGGGAGGGATGAGTGTTGGGGTGGGGTTTTGTGTGTGTGTGTGTGGGGGGTGCTGGGTGTGTGTAGGTGGGGGTGTGGGTGGGTGTAGTGGTGGGAGGGATGAGTGTTGGGGTGGGGTTTTGTGTGTGTGTGTGGGGGTGTGGGTGCTGGGTGTGTGTAGGTGGGGGTGTGGGTGGGTGTAGTGGTGGGAGGGATGAGTGTTGGGGTGGGGTTTTGTGTGTGTGTGTGGGGCTGGGTGCTGGGTGTGTGTAGGTGGGGGTGTGGGTGGGTGTAGTGGTGGGAGGGATGAGTGTTGGGGTGGGGTTTTGTGTGTGTGTGTGGGGGTGGGTGCTGGGTGTGTGTAGGTGGGGGTGTGGGTGGGTGTAGTGGTGGAGGGATGAGTGTTGGGGTGGGGTTTTGTGTGTGTGTGTGTGGGGTGGGTGCTGGGTGTGTGTTGGTGGGGGTGTGGGTGGGTGTAGTGGTGGGAGGGATGAGTGTTGGGGTGGGGTTTTGTGTGTGTGTGTGTGGGGGGGGGTGCTGGGTGTGTGTGTAGGTGTGGGGTGTGGGTGGGTGTAGTGGTGGGAGGGATGAGTGTTGGGGTGGGGTTTTGTGTGTGTGTGTGGGGTTGGGTGCTGGGTGTGTGTAGGTGGGGGTGTGGGTGGGTGTAGTGGTGGGAGAGATGAGTGTTGAGGTGGGGTTTTGTGTGTGTGTGTGGGGGCTGGGTGCTGGGGGTGTGTAGGTGGGGGTGTGGGTGGGTGTAGTGGTGGGAGGGATGAGTGTTGGGGTGGGGTTTTGTGTGTGTGTGTGGGGGGTGGGTGCTGGGTGTGAGTAGGTGGGGTGTGTGGTGGGGTGGGTGTAGTGGTGGGAGGGATGAGTGTTGGGGTGGGGTTTTGTGTGTGTGTGTGTGGGGGTGGGTGCTGGGTGTGTGTAGGTGGGGGTGTGGGTGGGTGTAGTGGTGGGAGGGATGAGTGTTGGGGTGGGGTGTTTTGTGTGTGTTTGGGGGTGGGTGCTGGGTGTGTGTAGGTGGGGGTGTGGGTGGGTGTAGTGGTGGGAGGGATGAGTGTTGGGGTGGGGTTTTGTGTGTGTGTGTGGGGGTGGGGTGCTGGGTGTGTGTAGGTGGGGGTGTGGGTGGGTGTAGTGGTGGGAGGGATGAGTGTTGGGGTGGGGTTTGTGTGTGTGTGTGTGTGGGGGTGGGTGCTGGGTGTGTGTAGGTGGGGGTGTGGGTGGGTGTAGTGGTGGGAGGGATGAGTGTTGGGGTTGGCGTTTTGTGTGTGTGTGTGGGGGTGGGTGCTTGGTGTGTGTAGGTGGGGGTGTGGGTGGGTGTTGGTGGGAGGGATGAGTGTTGGGGTGGGGTTTTGTGTGTGTGTGTGTGGGGGTGGTGCTGGGTGTGTGTAGGTGGGGGTGTGGGTGGGTGTAGTGGTGGGAGGGATGAGTGTTGGGGTGGGGTTTTGTGTGTGTGTGTGGGGCTGGGTGCTGGGTGTGTGTAGGTGGGGGTGTGGGTGGGTGTAGTGGTGGGAGGGATGAGTGTTGGGGTGGGGTTTTGTGTGTGTGTGTGTGGGGTGGGTGCTGGGTGTGTGTAGGTGGGGGTGTGGTGTGTGTAGTGTAGTGTGGGAGGGATGAGTGTTGGGGTGGGGTTATGTGTGTGTGTGTGGGGGGTGGGTGGTGGGTGTGTGTAGGTGGGGGTGTGGGTGGGTGTAGTGGTGGGAGGGATGAGGGTTGGGGTGGGGTTTTGTGTGTGTGTTAGTTTGCTGGGTGCTGGGTGTGTGTAGGTGGGGGTGTGGGTGGGTGTAGTGGTGGGAGGGATGAGTGTTGGGGTGGGGTTTTGTGTGTGTGTGTGTGGGGGTGGGTGCTGGGTGTGTGTAGGTGGGGGTGTGGGTGGGTGTAGTGGTGGGAGGGATGAGTGTTGGGGTGGGGTTTTGTGTGTGTGTGTGGTGTGTGGGTGCTGGGTGTGTGTAGGTGGGGGTGTGGGTGGGTGTAGTGGTGGGAGGGATGAGTGTTGGGGTGGGGTTTTGTGTGTGTGTGTGTGGGGGGTGGGTGCTGGGTGTGTGTAGGTGGGGGTGTGGGTGGGTGTAGTGGTGGGAGGGATGAGTGTTGGGGTGGGGTTTTTTTGTGTGTGTGTGGGGGGTGGGTGCTGGGTGTGTGTAGGTGGGGGTGTGGTGGGTGTAGTGGTGGGAGAGACGAGTGTTGGGGTGGGGTTTTGTGTGTGTGTGTGGGGGGTGGGTGCTGGGTGTGTGTAGGTGGGAGTGTGGGTGGGTGTAGTGGTGGGAGGGATGAGTGTTGGGGTGGGGTTTTGTGTGTGTGTGTGGGGGTTGGTGCTGGGTGTGTGTAGGTGGGGGTGTGGGTGGGTGTAGTGGTGGGAGGGATGAGTGTTGGGGTGGGGTTTTGTGTGTGTGTGTGGGGGTGTGGTGCTGGGTGTGTGTAGGTTGGGGTGTGGGTGGGTGTAGTGGTGGGAGGGATGAGTGTTGGGGTGGGGTTTTGTGTGTGTGTGTGGGTGTGGGTGCTGGGTGTGTGTAGGTGGGGGTGTGGGTGGGTGTAGTGGTGGGAGGGATGAGTGTTGGGGTGGGGTTTTGTGTGTGTGTGTGTGGGTGGGTGCTGGGTGTGTGTAGGTGGGGGTGTGGGGTGGTGTAGTGGTGGGAGGGATGAGTGTTGGGGTGGGGTTTGGTGTCTCTGTGTGTGGGGATGGGTGCTGGGTGTGTGTAGGTGGGGGTGTGGGTGGGTGTAGTGGTGGGAGGGATGAGTGTTGGGTGGGGTTTTGTGTGTGTGCGTGTGGGGGGTGGGTGCTGGGTGTGTGTAGGTGGGGGTGTGGGTGGGTGTAGTGGTTGGAGGGATGATTGTTGGGGTGGGGTTTTGTGTGTGTGTGTGGGAGTTGGTGCTGGGTGTGTGTAGGTGGGGGTGTGGGTGGGTGTAGTGGTGGGAGGGATGAGTGTTGGGGTGGGGTTTTGTGTGTGTGTGTGTGTGGGGCTGGGTGCTGGGTGTGTGTAGGTGGGGGTGTGGGTGGGTGTAGTGGTGGGAGGGATGAGTGTTGGGGTGGGGTTTTGTGTGTGTGTGTGTGGGGGGGTGGTGGGTGCTGGGTGTGTGTAGGTGGGGGTGTGGGTGGGTGTAGTGGTGGGAGGGATGAGTGTTGGGGTGGGGTTTTGTGTGTGTGTGTGGGGCTGGGTGCTGGGTGTGTGTAGGTGGGGGTGTGGGTGGGTGTAGTGGTGGGAGGGATGAGTGTTGGGGTGGGGTTTTGTGTGTGTGTGTGTGTGGGGGGTGGGTGCTGGGTGTGTGTAGGTGGGGGTGTGGGTGGGTGTAGTGGTGGGAGGGATGAGTGTTGGGGTGGGTTTTGTGTGTGTGTGGGTGGGGGTGGGTGCTGGGTGTGTGTAGGTGGTGGTGTGGGTGGGTGTAGTGGTGGGAGGGATGAGTGTTGGGGTGGAGTTTTGTGTGTGTGTGTGTGGGAGTTGGTACTGGGTGTGTGTAGGTGGGGGTGTGGGTGGGTGTAGTGGTAGGAGGGATGAGTGTTGGGGTGGGGTTTTGTGTTTGTGTGTGGGGGTGGGTGCTGGGTGTGTGTAGGTGGGGGTGTGGGTGGGTGTAGTGGTGGGAGGGATGAGTGTTGGGGTGGGGGTTTTTTGTGTGTGTGTGGGGGGTGGGTGCTGGGTGTGTGTAGGTGGGGGTGTGGGTGGGTGTAGTGGTGGGAGGGAGGGATGAGTGTTGGGTGTGGGGTTTTGTGTGTGTGTGTGGGGGGTGGGTGCTGGGTGTGTGTAGGTGGGGGTGTGGGTGGGTGTAGTGGTGGGAGGGATGAGTGTTGGGGTGGGTTTTTGTGTGCGTGTGTGTGTGGGTTTGGGTGCTGTGTGTGTGTAGGTGGGGGTGTGGGTGGGTGTAGTGGTGGGAGGGATGAGTGTTGGGTTGGGGTTTTGTGTGTGTGTGTGTGGGGCTGGGTGCTGGGTGTGTGTAGGTGGGGGTGTGGGTGGGTGTAGTGGTGGGAGGGATGAGTGTTGGGGTGGGGTTTTGTGTGTGTGTGTGGGGGTGGGTGCTGGGTGTGTGTAGGTGGGGGTGTGGGTGGGTGTAGTGGTGGGAGGGATGAGTGTTGGGGTGGGGTTTTGTGTGTGTGTGTGTGGGGCTGGGTGCTGGGTGTGTGTAGGTGGGGGTGTGGGTGGGTGTAGTGGTGGGAGGGATGAGTGTTGGGGTGGGGTTTGTTGTGTGTGTGTGGGGGGGTGGGTGCTGGGTGTGTGTAGGTGGGGGTGTGGGTGGGTGTAGTGGTGGGAGGGATGAGTGTTGGGGTGGGGTTTTGTGTGTGTGTGGGGGGTGGGTGCTGGGTGTGTGTAGGTGGGGGTGTGGGTGGGTGTAGTGGTGGGAGGGATGAGTGTTGGGGTGGGGTTTTGTGTGTGTGTGTGTGGGGTGGGTGCTGGGTGTGTGTAGGTGGGGGTGTGGGTGGGTGTAGTGGTGGGAGGGATGAGTGTTGGGGTGGGGTTTTGTGTGTGTGTGTGGGGGTGGGTGCTGGGTGTGTGTAGGTGGGGGTGTGGGTGGGTGTAGTGGTGGGAGGGATGAGTGTTGGGGTGGGGTTTTGTGTGTGTGTGTGGGGGCTGGGTGCTGGGTGTGTGTAGGTGGGGGTGTGGGTGGGTGTAGTGGTGGGAGGGATGAGTGTTGGGGTGGGGTTTTGTGTGTGGTGTGGGGGGGGGTTCTGGGTGTGTGTAGGTGGGGGTGTGTGGGTGGGTGTAGTGGGGGTGGGTATGTAGTGGTGGGAGGGATGAGGTTGGGGTGGGGTTTGTGTGTGTGTGGGGGGGTGGGTGCTGGGTGTGTGTAGGTGGGGGTGTGGGTGGGTGTAGTGGTGGGAGGGATGAGTGTTGGGGTGGGGTTTTGTGTGTGTGTGTGTGGTGTGGGTGCTGGGTGTGTGTAGGTGGGGGTGTGGGTGGGTGTAGTGGTGGGAGGGATGAGTGTTGGGATGGGGTTTTGTGTGTGTGTGTGGGGGCTGGGTGCTGGGTGTGTGTAGGTGGGGGTGTGGGTGGGTGTAGTGGTGGGAGGGATGAGTGTTGGGGTGGGGTTTGTGTGTGTGTGTGTGGGGGTGGGTGCTGGGTGTGTGTAGGTGGGGGTGTGGGTGGGTGTAGTGGTGGGAGGGATGAGTGTTGGGGTGGGGTTTTGTGTGTGTGTGTGGGTGGGTGCTGGGTGTGTGTAGGTGGGGGTGTGGGTGGGTGTAGTGGTGGAGGGATGAGTGTTGGGGTGGGGTTTTGTGTGTGTGTGTGGTGGGGGGCTGGGTGCTGGGTGTGTGTAGGTGGGGGTGTGGGTGGGTGTGTGTGTGGGAGGGATGAGTGTTGGGGTGGGGTTTTGTGTGTGTGTGTGTGGGTGGTGGTGCTGGTTGTGTGTAGGTGGGGGTGTGGGTGGGTGTAGTGGTGGGAGGGATGAGTGTTGGGGTGGGGTTTTTTGTGTGTGTGTGTGGGGGTGGGTGCTGGGTGTGTGTAGGTGGGTGTGGGTGGGTGTAGTGGTGGGAGGGATGAGTGTTGGGGTGGGGTTTTGTGTGTGTGTGTGGGGGTGGGTGCTGTGTGTGTGTAGGTGGGGGTGTGGGGGGTGGTGTAGTGGTGGGAGGGATGAGTGTTGGGGTGGGGTTTTGTGTGTGTGTGTGGGGGTGGGTGCTGGGTGTGTGTAGGTGGGGGTGTGGGTGGGTGTAGTGGTGGGGGGATGATTGTTAGGGTGGGGTTTTGTGTGTGTGTGTGTGGGGGGTGATGCTGGGTGTGTGTAGGTGGGGGTGTGGGTGGGTGTAGTGGTGGAGGGATGAGTGTTGGGGTGGGGTTTTGTGTGTGTGTGTGGTGGTGGTTGCTGGGTGTGTGTAGGTGGGGGTGTGGGTGGGTGTAGTGGTGGGAGGGATGAGTGTTGGGGTGGGTGCTGGGTGTGTGTAGGTGGGGGTGTTGGTGGGTGTAGTGGTGGGAGGGATGAGTGTTGGGTGGGGTTTTGTGTGAGTGTGGGGGGGGTGGGTGCTGGGTGTATGTAGGTGGGGGTGTGGGTGGGTGTAGTGGTGGGAGGGATGAGTGTTGGGGTGGGGTTTTGTGTGTGTGTGTGGGGGCTGGGTGCTGGGTGTGTGTAGGTGGGGGTGTGGGTGGGTGTAGTGGTGGGAGGGATGAGTGTTGGGGTGGGGTTTTGTGTGTGTGTGTGTGGGGGTTGTTACTGGGTGTGTGTAGGTGGGGGTGTGGGTGGGTGTAGTGGTGGGAGGGATGAGTGTTGGGGTGGGGTTTTGTTTTTGTGTGGGGGGTGTGTGCTGGGTGTGTGTAGGTGGGGGTGTGGTTGGGTGTAGTGGTGGGAGGGATGTTGGTTGGGGTGGGTGTTTTGTGTGTGTGTGTGGGGGTGGTGTGCTGGGTGTGTGTAGGTGGGGGTGTGGGTGGGTGTAGTGGTGGGAGGGATGAGTGTTGGGTGGGGTTTTGTGTGTGTGTGTGTGGGGTGGGTGGATGGGTGTGTGTGTGGTAGGGGTGGGTGGGTTGTAGTGGTGGGAGGGATGAGTGTTGGGGTGGGGTTTTGTGTGTGTGTGTGGGGGGTGGGTGCTGGGTGTGTGTAGGTGGGGTGTGGGTGGGTGTGGTGTAGTGGTGGGAGGGATGAGTGTTGGGGTGGGGTTTTGTGTTGTGTGTGTGGGGGGTGGGTGCTGGGTGTGTGTAGTTGGGGGTGTGGGTGGGTGTAGTGGTGGGAGGGATGAGTGTTGGGGGTGGGGTTTTGTGTGTGTGTGTGGGGGTGGGTGCTGGGTGTGTGTAGGTGGGGTGTGGGTGGTGTAGTGGTGGGAGGGATGAGTGTTGGGGTGGGGTTTTGTGTGTGTGTGTGTGGGGTGGGTGCTGGGTGTGTGTAGGTGGGGGTGTGGGTGGGTGTAGTGGTGGGAGGGATGAGTGTTGGGGTGGGGTTTTGTGTGTGTGTGTGTGGGGTGGGTGCTGGGGTGTGTGTAGGTGGGGGTGTGGGTGGGTGTAGTGGTGGAGGGATGAGTGTTGGGGTGGGGTTTTGTGTGTGTGTGTGGGGGTGGGTGCTGGGTGTGTGTAGGTGGGGGTGTGGGTGTGGTAGTGGTGGGAGGGATGAGTGTTGGGTGGGGTTTTGTTTTGTGTGTGTGTGTGGGGTGGGTGCTGGGTGTGTGTAGGTGGGGGTGTGGGTGGGTGTAGTGGTGGGAGGGATGAGTGTTGGGTGGGTGGGTTTTGTGTGTGTGTGGGTGGGGTGTGGGTGCTGGGTGTGTGTAGGGGGGGTTGTGGGTGGGTGTAGTGGTGGGAGGGGAGGGATGAGTGTTGGGGTGGGTTTTGTGTGTGTGTGTGGGGCTGGGTGCTGGGTGTGTGTAGGTGGGGGTGTGGGTGGGTGTAGTGGTGGGAGGGATGAGTGTTGGGGTGGGGTTTTGTGTGTGTGTGTGGGGGTTGGTGCTGGGTGTGTGTAGGTGGGGGTGTGGGTGGGTGTAGTGGTGTGGGGATGAGTGTTGGGGTGGGGTTTTGTGTGTGTGTGGGGGGTGGGTGCTGGGTGTGTGTAGGTGGGGGTGTGGGGTGGGTGTAGTGGTGGGAGGGATGAGTGTTGGGTGGGGTTTTGTGTGTGTGTGGGGGGGGGGGGTGGGTGCTGGGTGTGTGTAGGTGGGGGTGTGGGTGGGTGTAGTGGTGGGAGGGATGAGTGTTGGGGTGGGTTTTGTGTGTGTCTGTGTGTGGGGGGTGGGTGCTGTGTGTGTGTAGGTGGGGGTGTGGGTGGGTTTAGTGGTGGGAGGGATGAGTGTTGGGGTGGGGTTTTTGTGTGTGTGTGTGGGTGGGTGCTGGGTGTGTGTAGCTGGGGGTGTGGGTGGGTGTAGTGGTGGGAGGGATGTGTGTTGGCATGGGGATTTGTGTGTGAGTGGGGGGGGGGTGCTGGGTGTGTGTAGGTGGGGGTGTGCGTGGGTGTAGTGGTGGGAGGGATGAGTGTTGGGGTGGGGTTTGTGTGTGTGTGTGTGGGGCTGGGTGCTGGGTGTGTGTAGGTGGGGGTGTGGGTGGGTGTAGTGGTGGGAGGGATGAGTGTTGGGGTGGGGTTTGTGTGTGTGTGTGTGGGGGTGGGTGCTGGGTGTGTGTAGGTGGGGGTGTGGGGTGGGTGTAGTGGTGGGAGGGAGGGTGAGTTTTGGTGGGTGGGGGGTTTTGTGTGTGTGTGTTGGGGGGTGGGTGCTGGGTGTGTGTGGTGGGGGTGTGGGTGGGTGTAGTGGTGGGAGGGATGAGTGTTGGGGTGGGGGTTTTGTGTGTGTTGTGTGGGGGGGGGTGCTGGGTGTGTGTAGGTGGGTGTTGTGGGTGGGGTGTAGTGGTGGGAGGGATGAGTGTTGGGGTGGGGTTTTGTGTGTGTGTGTGGGGGCTGGGTGCTGGGTGTGTGTAGGTGGGGTGTGGGTGGGTGTAGTGGTGGGAGGGATGAGTGTTGGGGTGGGTTTTTGTGTGTGTGTGTGTGGGGGGGGTGGGTGCTGGGTGTGTGTAGGTGGGGGTGTGGTGGGTTTAGTGGTGGGAGGGATGAGTGTTGGGGTGGGGTTTTGTGTGTGTGTGTGGGGGGTGGGTGCTGGGTGTGTGTAGGTGGGGTGTGGGTGGGTTGTGTAGTGGTGGAGGGATGAGTGTTGGGGTGGGGTTGGTTGTGTGTGTGTGTGTGGGGTGGGTGCTGGTTGTGTGGTAGTGGGGGTGTGGTGGGTGTAGTGGTGGGAGGGATGAGTGTTGGGGTGGGTTTTGTGTGTGTGTGGTGGGGTTGGGTGCTGGGTGTGTGTGGTGGGGGTGTGGGTGGGTGTAGTGGGTGGGAGGATGTGTGTTGGGGTGGGTTTTGTGTGTGTGTGTTGGGGGGGGTGCTGGGTGTGTGTAGGTGGGGGTGTGGGTGGGTGTGTGTGGTGGGAGGATGAGTGTTGGGTGGGGTTTTGTGTGTGTGTGTGGGGTTGGGTGCTGGGTGTGTGTAGGTGGGGGTGTGGGTGGGTGTAGTGGTGGGAGGGATGAGTGTTGGGTTGGGGTTTTGTGTGTGTGTGGGGGGTTGGGTGCTGGGTGTGTGTAGGTGGGGTGTGGTGGGTGTAGTGGTGGGAGGATGAGTGTTGGGGGGTGGGGTGTTTTGTGTGTGTGTGTGTGGGGCTGGGTGCTGGGTGTGTGTAGGTGGGGGTGTGGGTGGGTGTAGTGGTGGGAGGGATGAGTGTTGGGTGGGGTTTGTGTGTGTGTGTGGGGCTGGGTGTGGGTGTGTGTAGGTGGGGTGTGGGTGGGTGTATTTGGAGGGATATGAGTGTTGGGGGTGGGGTTTGTGTGTTTGTGTGGGGGGTGGGTGCTGGGGTTGTGTGTAGGTGGGGGTGTGGTGGGGTGTGGTGTTGTGGGTGGGTGTAGTGGTGGGAGGGTGTGTTGGGGGGGTTTTGTGTGTGTGTGTGGGGGTGGGTGCTGGGTGTGTGTAGGTGGGGGTGTGGGTGGGTGTAGTGGTGGGGGGATGAGTGTTGGGTGGGGTTTTGTGTGTGTGTTGGGGTGTGGTGTGGGTGTGTGTAGGTGGCGGTGTGGGTGGGTGTAGTGGTGGGAGGGATGAGTGATGGGGTGGGGTTTTGTGTGTGTGTGTGCGTGTTGGGGCGCGGGTGCTGGGTGTGTGTAGGTGGGGGTGTGGGTGGGTGTAGTGGTGGGAGGGATGAGTGTTGGGGTGGGGTTTTGTGTGTGTGTGTGGGGGGTGGTTGCTGGGTGTGTGTAGGTGGGTTTGTGGGTGGGTGTAGTGGTGGGAGGGATGAGTGTTGGGGTGGGGTGTGGGTGCTGGGTGTGTGTAGGTGGGGGTGGGGTGGTGTGGGTGGAGGGATGAGTGTTGGGGTGGGTTTTGTGTGTGTGTGTGTGCTGGGTATGGGTGTGTGTAGGTAGGGGTGTGGGTGGGTGTAGTGGTGGGAGGGATGAGTGTTGGGGTGGGGGGGTTTTTGTGTGTGTGTGTGGGGGGTGGGTGCTGGGTGTGTGTAGGTGGGGGTGTGGGTGTGTGTAGTGGTGGGAGGGATGAGTGTTGGGGTGGGTTTTGTGTGTGTGTGTGGGGGTTGGTGCTGGTGTATGTGTAGGGGGGGTGTGTGGGTGTGGGTGTGTAGTGGTGGGGGGGATGAGTGTTGGGTGGGGTTTTGTGTGTGTGTGTGGGGGCTGGGTGCTGGGTGTGTGTAGGTGGGTGTGGTGGGTGGGTGTAGTGGTGGGAGGGATGAGTGTTGGGGTGGGGTTTTGTGTGTGTGTGTGGGGGTGGGTGGGTGGGTGTGTGTAGGTGGGGGTGTGTGGGTGGGTTGTAGGGGTGGGAGGGATGAGTGTTGGGGTGGGGTTTTGTGTGTGTGTGTGGGGTGGGGATGCGTGGGTGGGTGGTAGGTGGGGTGTGGGTGGGTGTTGTGGTGGGAGGGATGAGTGTTGGGTGGGGTTGTGTGTGTGTGTGGGGTGTGTGCTGGGTGTGTGTAGGTGGGGGTGTGGGTGGGTGTTGTGGTGGGAGGGAGGGAGTGTTGGGGTGGGGTTTTTTGTGTGTGTGTGGTGGTGTGGGTGTGTGTAGGTGGGGGTGTGGGTGGGTGTAGTGGTGGGAGGGATGAGTGTTGGGGTGGGGTTTTGTATTTGTGTGGGGGGTGCGTGCTGGGTGTGTGTAGGTGGGGGTGTGGGTGGGTGTAGTGGTGGGTGGGATGAGTGTTGGGTGTGGGGTTTGGGTGTGTGTGGGGGGGGTGGGTGCTGGGTGTGTGTAGGTGGGGGTGTGGGTGGGTGTAGGGGTGGGAGGGATGAGTGTTGGGTGGGTTTTGTGTGTGTGTGTGTGTGGGTTTGGGTGCTGGGTGTGTGTGGTGGGGGGGGTGGGTGGGTGTAGTGGTGGGAGGGATGAGTGTTGGGTGGGGTTGTGTGTGTGTGTGTGGGG